>NC_143550.1:87484545-87800681 GCF_054136105.1 Typopeltis vanoorti
AACAGTCACCATCCCTTACATTAAAGGCACATCCGAAAAGATCTCAAGAATTCTCATTAAACAGAAACTACGCACTACATTCAGACCATGTAGCAAATTAGCCACCCTCATCCGCTCACCCAAGGACAGCATTCCTCCTTTATCACATCCAGGAGTCTACCAAGTACCCTGCTCATGCAATCAAGCCTACTACGGTCAAACAGGAAGAACTGTGAATATCCGCATCAGCGAACATAAACGATACGTCCGGAAATATCATTATGGGAAGTCGGGCCTAGCAGACCATGCTCTGGATACCCCTGCACACAGGATCAACTGGAAAAACACAAAAGTACTACACAGAAACCCATATAAATCAGAGAGATTGTTCTTAGAGGCGACAGAAGCCCTAAAACACACCCCAAATCTCAACAAATATGGCTGTATTAACTTGCCGAAGATCTGGGAGACAGTCATATTAAGGAAAAACTAGCACTTTTCTAGGACTCTAGCAATATATGATAGCGGTTTTTTTTTTTTTTTTTTTTTTTTTTTTTTTTTTTTTTTCAGATAGAGGGCGCCAAAATCAGGACTCTAGTCTTTGCGTTGCTGCTACAATTTTGTTAATGTACACCATGTTGTTTTAGTCTCGCGTATTGTGACAAACAGTGTTTTTGTGCTCTGAAGATGCTGGTTATAATACCAGCGAAATATCAGCATCAAGTTAATAAATTAATTATTTACTTAGTTTCTGTGTTCTATTATACCGTTAAAATAATAAACAACAGTGTATATTGGTTAGATGGATCAGAGATTGGCTCTCTGAATGATACCAGCAGGTTGTGTATGATGGAGCAGTGTCTCAAAATAGAAGGGTGGCATGCCCCCAGGGTTCTGTTCATGGGCCCTTGCTGTTTAACTTGTTTGTAAACGATGTATCATATGGACTGACTGGGGGGTCTTCAGTTATTTGCTGATGATGCAAAGTTGGGAAGAATTATAAGTAACACTGCTGATGGTGATGAATCTCTTCAGGAAGATTTAAATAGACTTTTTACTTGAACAAAAGAGTGGAGTTGTAGTTTTAATATCAATAAGTGCAAGGCATTGCATTTTAGAGCGCAGAAATATAAGGCTATGTATTATATTGATGGTGCTGTACTGCAGGAAGTAGATGAGATTAGAGATTTGGGATTGATGATTGACAGTAGACTGAAGTTTAGAGGGCATATTGCTAGGGTTGCAAAGGTTGTACATTGTAGTGCTGCTGTGATAAGAAGTACTCTAACATACAAGGTAAGGTTGTGCCACTGTGTATAAGGCACTGGTCAGGTTATCTGGTTTTCAATGTGACGTGGAGACATTGGAGGGGCTCTAGAGACGAGTGACTAAGACAATATCAGGAGTTTGGAATGCTGGCCATAGAGAGAGGTTAAAGAGATGTGGATTGCAGAGTTTGGTAGATAGGAGGAAGAGAGGTGATATGATAGAGATGTTTAAGTTGATGAGAGGATTTTATCAGATTAATCCAGAGGGGATTATAAAAAGAGTAGAGGGTGAGAAGGATCTGAAGTCATTCCTGGAAGTTATGTAAAAATGTGGTGAAGAAGGGTGTGAGGTGTAGATTTTTAACATGAAGAATTGTCAGTAAATGGAATGCATTACGAGAATGTGTTGTTAATGCAAGGAGTGTTAAGGACTTTAAGATTCTATATGATAAATATGTTGTCAGTTGAATGAACCTCCCACAATGAGTCTGTCGACTCCATAGAGGGTGTAATAATAATAATATTTCTGCCTATTTCATTGTCTTTTAATTGCTGATTTTCATACCAAATGTATTACAATAGTTATTTAGTTTAGTTAGCAAATCTTGCAGACTTGAACTGGATTTATTTAAAAGTATAACATCATCTGCATAAAGTAAAGAGCAGAGATCAACATCTCCAATTTGAAAATTGAAAACATTGACTGCATCCTGAATGGAGAACCTATGAAACAAATAAAACATTTCAGTTATTTAGGAATATTTTTTAATGAAGATGGCAAATTAAATATGGAAATGGACAGCAGAAAGACTTCCTACCATACCCGCTTAGCAAAGTGGGTATGGTAGAAAGTCAACTGAATAAATTTTTATGAAATAAGAAAGAAATTAGTTAAAGCACAAAAACTAGCTGTATATAAGACAGTGTTCAAACCAATTTTAACTTATGGATCTGAGGGCTGGGTTATATGCTGGCCTGATTGGCCAAGTGGTTAGTGTGTGTGCGCTTTCCAGCCAAAAGACTGCGGGTTCAAATCCAACTGTGGGCATGGATGTTTGTGATTGTCTGTGAAAATACTAGTGGTTGTGGATGGCAGTAGATGGCATTGGTGTAGATAATGAAGGTAGTTGTAGTTGGTGGAGTGGTGGAGATGGAGAGTTGTAGAGTAGGTACCCTCCCTCAATGAATTTTTGGACTCCCTGTAGGTGTTACGTAATAGTAATAATAATAATAAATATAACACTTGATCTCCAACAATATCATTATGTAGCCATTCTATTCAACTCAGCTGTCTCTTGATTATAATTGAGTTGTAAAAAATTCAATCCATTTCAAAACACTGGTTAAAAATCTAATCCTAAAAAATTCAGACATAATGGTTAGTTTCGATGTCACCTCCCTATTTACCAATGTACCACTTATAGACACTCTTGATTTAATCAAGTCTAAATTTCTCCCAGATATTTTTGAATTATTTCAATTTACCATGAATGCAGGTTACTTTACATGGGGGGGGGGGGAATTCTACAAACAGATTAATGGTACCGCTATGGGTTCCCCCCTCTCTCCCCCGTTAGCAAATTTTTACATGGAACACTTTGAAAACAAAGTACTTACCACAGCTACATACAAGCCACAAGTGTGGTTGCGCTATGTAGATGATGTGTTTGCCATCTGGCCCCATGGACAAGACATTTTTGGATGCTTTTGTCACCTACCTAAACAGCCAACACCCCAAAATTCACTTCACAGTAGAAAAAGAATCAAATAACTGTTTACCATTTCTTGACACATTAGTCACCCGCCTTTCAGATGGATCACTATCTTTTTCTATTTACAGGAAGCCTACACACACAGGAAGATACCTACATAAACAATCACATCATCATCCAGTCCAACATTACGGCATTTTAAAAACACTTACACACAGAGCCAGAGCCATTTGTTCTAACGATACAGCTCTGACCACTGAACTCCAGTACCTGCGCCATACGTTCTTAGCCAACGGCTACAATCCCTACAAAATAGATAAAATACTACATAGGCCCATTACTCTGCCCTCCCCTAATACACAAGAATACAACATGACCATTTCTATTCCCTATTCAGAGGTACATCGGAAAAGATAGCCAAAGTATTGTTGAAACATGGCCTTCGCACCACCTTCAAACCACATGTCAAGCTGGCAACTCTGATCTGCTCGCCAAAGGATAAACTTCATCCTTTAGCACACCCAGGAGTGTATGAAGTTCCATGTGACTGTGACTTGGCCTATTATGGGCAAACAGGAAGATCAGTGAACATCCGCCTGGAAGAACATGAAAGATACATTCGCTACTATTACTATGGAAGTCGGGACTGGCAGACCACGCTTTGGACACTCCTTCGCACAGGACTAGATGGAGGAAAACGAATGTGCTATTTAGGAGTCGTTATAGATCTGAAAGATTATTTTTTGAGTCAGCAATGGCTTTGAAGAATTCTCCCAACCTTAACAAATATGGTTGCATTAATTTGCCAAAAATTTGGGAGACGGTGATCCTAAGAAAAACTCCTGGATAACTGCTGCTTTTATTTTATTTTATTTTTTTTTATTATTTTTTTTTTCATTAGAGGGTGCCAAAAATAGGACTTTAGATCTTTTATCTTTTGCAATTATATTGTTTCACTCACTCACTATCGCGTTTACATGTGTGTTGTGCTCTGATGATGCTGAGTTGAAAATCAGCTAAATATTAGCGTTAATAAAACATCCTTGTTGATAAAAGTGTTTGTGGTGTTGTTAATACTGTGAAAAATAAGTCATGTATATTATTATCCACCCATTTCTAAGTTTTTCCTTTGACCAACCTCTCCAATGCTTTTACTGCCACTCCTGATATACTGATTGGTGTGTAATTTGCTATCTCTGCCTTGGAGCATCCTTTATGAAACAAAACTTTTACTTTCCTACTTCCTTGGAACCCCATCATAGATAAGACTTAAATTAAACAACCTATTCAGAGGCAGTGCCAATGGGAAGGAAATGAAATTTATACACCTACTAAGAGAATGCTTGAAACAGCATGTGATAGAGGGGGACTAAGGGTTTGGAAGTGCTGGATCTGTTCTTAGGATTAGAAGATCTGTCCATGCAAGAGATATTGTCAGGGAAGATAGAGAGAAAGAGAATAGGGCTGGGAAAGGGGTACTGATGGCAAATGAACTGCAGCTAAAATGTATAATATAATAGATTTAGTTTAATCCTTTATCCCAGTGAGAGCAAACAAAGTTTGCGCCTGAAAATATCTTCAGGACTAAATATAGTGTTGTACTATCTTATCCAGTAAGTAGTGCAACACCAAGGCAACTCGTGGCAAAGGTGGAGCAAGCTACCAGGCACTTCTAACCCAGTATCTCCCATAATGCAAAACACATTTCCTATGTGGATATGTATACTGTTATGCATTAAAGGGATTGGCCATCTACCCAGACTAGTTTCGACCTTTATTGAGGTCTCTTCAGTGGGAGCCAGGCCCAGAGCTGGAGATACCAGGCAGAAGCAGTAGCAAGTCATCTGTGCCTATGGGAGTTGCCAAAAGGTTTATCACCTTTTTTAAAAATTACTCTGGATTTAGAAGTGCCTGGTAGCTTGCTCCACCTTTGCCACGAGTTGCCTTGGTGTTGCACTACTTACTGGATAAGATAGTACAACACTATATTTAGTCCTGAAGATATTTTCAGGCGCAAACTTTGTTTGCTCTCACTGGGATAAAGGATTAAACTAAATCTATTATAGTCTAACCTAGTGATAAATAAATTTTCAACATCTTTCTCTAAATCCAGAGTAATTTTTAAAAAAGGTGATAAACCTTTTGGCAACTCCCATAGGCACAGATGACTTGCTACTGCTTCTGCCTGGTATCTCCAGCTCTGGGCCTGGCTCCCACTGAAGAGACCTCAATAAAGGTCGAAACTAGTCTGGGTAGATGGCCAATCCCTTTAATGCATAACAGTATACATATCCACATAGGAAATGTGTTTTGCATTATGGGAGATACTGGGTTAGAAGTGCCTGGTAGCTTGCTCCACCTTTGCCACGAGTTGCCTTGGTGTTGCACTACTTACTGGATAAGATAGTACAACACTATATATATTTAGTCCTGAAGATATTTTCAGGCGCAAACTTTGTTTGCTCTCACTGGGATAAAGGATTAAACTAAATCTATTATAGTCTAACCTAGTGATAAATAAATTTTGCAGCTAAAATGAGTAAGAGCTCACCAAGAATATAGAAATGTATGTGACAATGCATTTGAGGCATTGTAGTGTAAGATAGAGTCCAAAAGGACAAAATATAGTTGGTTGCCACTATGGCAGGAAGGAAATGGAATTTATTCAACTACCAAGAGATAATTATTTGACACAGCATGTGAAGGAGAGGACTTTGGGTTTAAGAGTACTAGATCTGGTAATAACAGAGCAGCTATCCATAACCAAGGTAGCCACATTGTCTCCAGTTAGGGGAAGTGATCAATGCAGTCTTGGTTTGAGAGGTTGCTAAACATGTAGTTTTCAGTTAATATGTGGAACTCCGGGGCAGGTGATTATGACAAGCTCAGGAGTCAGCTCAAAGCTTTGCACTGACATAAGAATCTGTAAGGGAAGGATGTTAGCAGTGCATGGAAAAAAAGTCAGGAGTTGTCCAAGAGAAGCAATATCAGATTCTATACCCATGTTCAGGAAGTTAAATCAGGTATGAGTTAGATGGATGAGTTTACAAAAGAAAAGAAAAAAAAAAAAAAAGAAAATGTCATATATATAAGGAGAAAGATGATTAGTAATTAGCAAAATTCCAAGGAAAATTCCAAAGAGTTCTTTTGTTATATGGTAAGTAAAAGGAGGAATGACTATGGAAGGATAACTTTAATGAGTTCTGATGGTAGTATGATAGAAACAGACAAAATATTTGAGTTACTACCGCTTACTGACCACTTTGCAAGTGTTTATCATCTAAGTAAGGATATTGCTGTCACATTATGATAGAAACTGATAGAAATACAATTTTATTAATACAGACCAGTTTACAGTAAAACTTATATTAAAACCTACCAGTTTTGCCAGCAAACTGTCTGGCTTTTTCAAGACATTTATGGAGATATGAAAACTAGTAAATGCAAATTGAAAGAAACATAAAAAACGTTGTAAACCAACTAGTAGCTAAGTTTACACGTTCGCGTGACAGAGAGGACTTATTGTTCTTATTCATTATCACACATGCGTGTTTGTTGTAAACATGTAATGTGATTACTGGCTAGCTGTAGTTCAGATTGATTGAAAGAGAGGATCAGGTTTTTCCACAAACTGTTTAGAATTACACCCTGATTTCTGTTGAGGTTTCCGCCGGTTATTGACACTATTGTGGCTTCCTTAAATAAACGATGCCTGTAGTCGTCATCGAGATATGGCATGGAGTTGTTTTGCCAATCTATCGTGTGGTTAGACGTACAGAAATGATGTGCTAAGCCGGAAGAGATGCTTCTGTTGTAGTTTACATCACCAACATGTTCTTTCTGTCTAATTTCTAAACTTCGTGAAGTTTGTCCGATGTAGGCAAGACCACAGGAACAGGGAATGTAATATACTCCTTGATATTTGTAGAATGGCACTTTATCTTTTGGGGATCCTAAAACTTGTCTGATGTTGGTGGTTGGTTTGAAGACCACTCTGATGTTGTGGGCTCTTAGTATTCTTGGTATTTGATAAGAAATTGACTTGATGAAAGGTATCACTACAGTAGAAATGTGCTGACAGTGGGATTCTTCTTGTCTGGGGTTGTCATTGTATAGATATTTTTTGATGATGTTTTGAGGATATCCATTTTGTGATAATGTGTTGGCTATTAGTGAGAGTTCAGTCTGTGTATCCTCCTCTTCTGATATAAACTTTTTGGCTCTATGTTTCAACATGTGGATAATGCTCAGTTTGTGTGTCTTGTGATGGTTTGAAGTATAATGAAGATATCTTCCAGTATCTGTGGGCTTTCTGTAAATGGATAATTTGACACTGTTAGGTTGTTTTTTTTATCAAGATATCTAAAAAATGCAGTTGGTTGTTGTTTTCCACTGTTTTCCATTGTGGAAAACAGTGGAAAAAGTCAATATCCACTACCAGTGGAAAAAGGCCTATATCCACTACCACAAAACGTAGCCAACACTATTAGATTCAAAAGTAAGATAATCCTA
Organism: Typopeltis vanoorti; assembly: GCF_054136105.1. Classification (NCBI taxonomy): domain Eukaryota; kingdom Metazoa; phylum Arthropoda; class Arachnida; order Uropygi; family Thelyphonidae; genus Typopeltis; species Typopeltis vanoorti. The sequence continues at coordinate 87,492,017 of NC_143550.1, forward strand.
GCCAAAGCCAAACAACCTGTTCTGAACACGTCTCCTTATGATAGAAAGGCAATTCTCAACTTGAAGAGAAACAAAGATATCATTATTACAAAGGCTGATAAGGGAAATTCTACCATTATCCTCATCTTCTTATATTCTCATATTCATATTAGCTCATCATCTTCTTCTTCGTCTTCCTCCTTTCCAGGCTTATAGGCCAAGTGGCCTGTTCTGGACTCAGTTCCATCTTTTTAAAGGTCTTCCTCTGCATCGAGTACCTTTAGGGTAGTAATTTAGAATTTGTTTAGGTATTCTGCTTCTATTCATTCTCAGTATGTGTTCTTTCCATTTTTTTCTATAGCAAATAACTGTTTCATTTAGGGAGGTTGTAATTCCAAGTTTTTTTCTGATTTTGCTGCTTTTCATTTTGTCCATTATTGTGACTCCTTCAGTTTCGTGCAGAAATTTCATTTTGGATGATTCAATTCTTCTTTTATCTGCTTTTTTTTAGTGTCCATATCTCACTGCCATAAAGTAAGGTTGGTTTAGCTACTGTATTGTAGATTCTTATTCGTGTGTGTTTTTGTACATAATTGGGTTTAAAAATTTTATTTATAATGCCTGTTACTTGTAAAAAGTTTGATATCTTTGGTTCTATATCAGCTTCATTTTCATATGACATTGTGCAACCTAAATATTTGAATGTATTTACTTGCTCTATTATTTTGTTGTTTATTACTATTTTGCTTATTATTGGATTAGCACCTTTGAAGGCCATGACTTTTGTTTTCTCTTGACTGTTTGACTTTTTGTCATAACTTTTGTTCTGTGATATTAGCTCATATATTACAAAAATGTGCAAAGGAATTGGCATTACCTTTTGGTTAAGCTGTTTAAGATAAGTCTTAGGCTCTGGTAATGTCCCAAAGCAGTGGAAGGGAAGCAAAATAGTTCTGTGATAAAGAAGTTTCAAGACTACAGTAACAATTATATACCAATTGGTATCAGGAATGGTGGTAAAGGTATTGTAAAAGTTGGGCAAAGACAGAAATTGGAATGGGTGAATAAAAATATGATACTTTATGGTGGCAGCATGACATTTTTGAACACTAGGTCGTTCCTCAGTAATTTACTGACTTTTTATCATTGAGTGACAGTCGAGTTGGATAATAATGGGAGGGGTGGGGGGGGGATTGTGATATAGATGTGAGCATGGCTGATGGGCAGATACTAAAGAAGAGTGTACAGAAAAAGCAGATGATTAATGATATGCCACAAATCTGTGTTTAGACCACTGCTGTTTAATTTGTACATAAATGATATACGAAATGATTTGATGGGAAATATTCAGTTTTTTGCTGATGATCAAGGTGATGTAGAGAGCTTACAGGATGACTTAAATTGGCTGACAGTGATAATAAGTGCCAATTTAATGTGAAAAATTGTAAATTGATGTATTTGGGGGTGAAAAGATTGCAAGCTTGTATACTAGATTGATGAAACTGTATTTTGGTGAAAATTGATGAAGCTAAGGATTTGGAATATGGTGGCTAGGAGTTGAAATTTAGAAAACATATCGCAGTGGTGGCTAAGATAGTTTATAGGATTACTTGGTTATTGAAGAACACACTAACATACAGAGATAAAGATATTATCATTCTTCTTTATAAAACCTTGATACAGCAGCATTTGGAGTACTGATTTTTTGGAGATGAAGAAGTAGCAGAGAGGATCCAGAAAAAGGTGATCAAAGTTGTGAATTGTCTTTGGAAGGCTCCTTATACTGATAGATTGAGAATTTGTAGGGTGGAAAAGAGAGTATGATAGAAACATATAAGTTACTGATAGGGTCTTATAGAATTGATGTATGGGAAATATTTTAGCACACTTGGCTAAAATATTTCCCATGGGAATCACCTCTGAATTGGGGTGATCCCTTGTTCTGTCTACAAATTTTTTGCTAACTACAAATTTACTCCAAATTGAGTAAATTTGTAGTTAGCAAGGATGTAAGCTAGATTTTTTATTTGGAAAGTGGTGAATGAGTGGAATGAGTTTGCCAGGATCTGTTGTCAGCATTTTATCAATCAGTGCATTTAAGTAGGGGTACAATAGATATTGTGTGGATAGTGTGGTCTCCCATGACAAGTCTTCAGACTCCACAGAAGTGCCCATTCAATAGCTGTCATCCTGGCATTCTCTGACATCCCATGTCAGAGAATGCCAAACTGTCTTGGTTCTCCTCTTCGCAATCTGCTTTAGCCCAGAGTTTTCTGCCACAATCTGTTGCATTCATTAACTTGAGCATTGCTTTTCAAATTCTGATAACCACTATAACCTCTTCATTAAACTTTGATTTTCTGTCATTTCCTTTGGACTTCAATGTTTACCACTCAAACTGGCTTGCCTTCTGCAATTCCACTTAAACTAGAAGAAACACTGAAGTATTTACTATTAATAATGACCTAACAGTTTGTCCATCTAACCACCACCAGATAGCACCTAAAATAAGTGACTCCTTTGTGATCTGATAGCAAGAAAAATTCTTAATCCAGGAACTATATATTTGCTTAAAAATAGAGAAAAACATTTTGGTGAAACTAATTCTTTTTGATAAACCATGTTTGATTATTTAAAACTTCATAAAATTATAAATATATATATGCATGTATAATATCTTTTCAGACCAAGACACAGTAATGAAGGTTACCTCTACTTTGGTAAGGCTTACAGCATCTTTTTAAGATTTATTTACATTATTTTTACTTAAATAATGTAAATAAATTTATTAATTGATTCATATTATTCTGTTATTGTTTTCTGTATTATTTGTTTACATCATATATTATCCATTAGTATCATTACTTTTATTGTTATTACAGCACAACTTCATCCACAAAGTATCACCATCAGGTAAAAAGGCTCATTGTGAGAGGTATGTCCTTTATGCTGCAATATTTCTCATACCTCTTACACATTTAAATTCCTTCTTATTCCTCATACACAGTAACTATGGCAACATTCCAATCACCTACTCCATTCTAAAAATCTACTTCTCATACCCCTTCTTTGGCACACCAATAAGATATTATTACAATTACTGATATTATTAAACATCCATGGATTTAACAGACTTTTGGAAGGGGTTTGCTCTATGAGCAGCATATCTCTCATATAGATCCACCTTAAACTCATCCACACTCCCAGCACTCACAAGATACCCTGGCAATGCATTCCATTCACCCACCATTCTCTATGTAAAAAATTAACTTTTCACATCCCTCTTCACTATGTACCTTTATGCAACTTCCAGGGACCTCTCCTCTCATATTGCACTTTCTTTACCATGTTTTTCACCTAACCTGCATTTTATACTCATGCATCTTGTCACCAATGACTATCATGTATCTTCTCCATAATACCTTCTTTCTTACACTGCTTGTCTAATTTTACTGATCATCTGTTTTACTTTTCTATTTATTTGCCAAACCATCAGTACAGTCATACCCCGACATACACGAATCCGGAGTTATGTGGTTTCTTATATGTACCTGTTCCCGTCCTGCTTCATGCCTCACCACTAGTCATATCTTTCAGGTGCCAGCTGCATTCGCCAGTGTTGCACATGCTGTGAACAAGCACTGACGTGTTTCGTGCAGTCTCCATTCATACACAATTTTTATAGTTTACAAACCTTGCGATTCTTTAATGTTATGTTTTTGATAAAAATTTTATCACATAAAAAATAATAATGTCATCCCAAAAGAAGCAAGTCCGATTCTTGTGCAGCTAGCAAGAAAAGAAAAACATTGACTTTGGAAACAAAACTCAACATTATTAAGGATTTTGAAGGCGGAATGAAAATTTGTGAGCTAGCAAAGAAGTTCGATCTACAGGAATCCACAGTAAGAACAATCATAAAAGAAAGGTTTACAGATTTTGGAGGACATAGATTCTAACAAGGAACGAATTGTAGCCACAAGGCAAGGAATAAAAAAATCATTAGCTTGCTAAGAAGAAATTTTGCGTGACAAGAAAAAGACATTATGCCGTCAGACGAATCTATTAGATTTTATGAAACCATCCACATCGAAATAACTTTCTTTTTTTATGTAAGAAAAACTACAATTATGATTATATTTCTTAAAAAATATAGGTGTTTTTGTAAACCTTTGGTCCCAGTTGTATGTTTGTATATATAAATTACATGCAAAATTATACCCCGAGTTACGCAAATTTGAATTACATGCTTTTTGTTGGTCCCACCTACAGTGTAACTTCGGGGTTTTACTGTATATAGTTATACATTGCTTGTCAGATGCACCCTAACTGATTGCCATACTATCTTTTCCACATAGCTCATCAACTCATGAGAATTTTTGCTAGCTGGCTTCCCATAATCATCCACATTGTGGTGGCTGATTCCACAATGCGAGTGATTACTGTTAAAATTAACAGTAATCCCTCCCCTGTTTTGATCACCTCTGAAACTAGTACTTCATGATCACTCTCACCAACCAGCAGAAGCAGTGTTTATATTGCATTCATAGCCACATTCTGTGAAGACTTAACCAAATCCAACAGTATAACACCTCTCCAATAGATTCCTTGTTTACATAGCCAGTCTCCTCCTTCAAATTCACATTCCTATAATTAAAATCACTCCTTAGGATTACCTTCTAAAATTTTACACGTCCAACCAGTTTGTTTAAATATTTCAAAATCATTGGTCTCTACATTCTCATGCCTATAACAAAATTCTGTGAGATATATCATCATTCTGTTAATTTCAACCTCACACCACATGGCCTCAAAATCCTCACACATGTTACTGTTTTCCACTTCCTTTCACTCTTAGTGAATACAATTCCTCTTATAAATTAATAGCAGAGGAATCTCCTCATCTTTCTAAAAGATTCTTTATCCCTGCACTCTGTATCCCCCCCCGCTCATACATTCTGTCACTCTGCTTCTCATAGTCACTCTTGCATCTTTATATCTATCTTGTCTTGATTTCATTCTCTCTCTCTCTCTCTCTCTCTCTCTCTTTCTTTGATCCTTAACCACATTCACTTCATCTGGACTCTCTGAATTCCAATAAACATTTATGGGTATGGTGTTGGACATTTGGAGCAACTGCCCAACATCATACTCATTTAAACATTCCAACTTCCCTTTGAATTCACTTCATGTATTCACAAACTCCACACCCTTTGCCCCCTATACAACTCACCAGTTTTGCTGTTCATTATTTTTGCTGTCCTTTCTCAACTCACTGTTATCATATCTGGGCATCATAATAACCAAATCCCAGTTGTACCATTACTCTTCAACTCCTACAAAAACTTCCTCAAATTCCTTTCCATCTTTCCATGTTTTTTTTTTCACCTGTAAAGTCATGTGTCCACAACTGTGATGCCTGTTCCTTCCTTCCTTGCAGAGCCTCAGTAATCCAGATCATTTTGCCATCTGGAAAGCATGTCTAATACACCCTTTTATTCACCACCCCTGTAATGTCATTTTTGACACTTGCTTCAATACTTTAAATGTCTTAAATATATCCCCTCTCTTCCTCCTATTCACAAGGCTTTGCAAACCATATCCCAAAGACCAGTTACAACTTTAGTCAGTCTTCTCTAGACCCTTTCCAATATCCTCATCACCATGAAAACCAAGGGAATAAATCTGTGCACAATAATCCATATGAGGCCTGATCAAGGCTTTATAGAGTGGAACCAGAACCTCTTTATTTCTACAAATTAAGATCCTCCACATCATGCCATAATCTAATGTGATGTCTTCAGAACTTATTCAATGTGACGTCTAAATTTCAGATTCTTGTCGCCACTCCAAGGTCTCTTAGCTCCTCAACTTCCTCCAAAATTTCCCTGCTAAGTGTATACTTTGCATCCCATTGTTTCCTACCAAATTTCAGAACCTTACACTTTATAACATTGAATTGATAGTTCCATACTGTTGCCCACTAATAGAATCTATTCAAGTCCTCCTGTATAGCCACATCTGCTTGATTCCTCATCACTCTCCCCAGTTTTGCAACATCTGCAAACATTCATATATCACCAGTTAAACTCATTCCAGTACTATTAATATACAAATTAAATAGCAGTGGTCCCAAAACAGACCCCTCTGGCCCACCATTAGTGACTTTCCTCTTTCAGGATAGTTGTGTTGGGGCTGGGTACTATCTTGAAAGAGGAAAGTCACTTATCCAACTCACTAGTCCATCATCCAATCCCATCTTCATGAGTTTAGTTACCAACTTGTGGTGTGACAATCTATCCAAAGAGCTTTTTTAAAATCTAAGTTTACCACTGTATATGCATCACTCTTGTCCAGTACATTTTTCACCTTCTTATAATACATAAGTGTAAACGTTTCTTTAATGTGTTGAAAGTTTATTTTTCACTTAGTTAGACTATAATAAATTTAGTTTAATCCTTTATCCAAGTGTGAGCAAACAAAGTTTGCACCTGAAAATATCTTCAGGACTGGGGTAAGGTCGTACAACACCGGGCAACTCATTGCAAAGGTGGACCAAGCTAACATCACTCCTATCTCAGTATCTCCCATAATGCAAAACACATCTCCTTGTCGATATGTATAATGTTATCCATTAAGGGAAGGCCACTACTCAGACTAGTTTTGACCTTTATTGAGGTCGCTTCAGTGGGAGCCAGGCCCAGACATGAAGATACCAGGCAGAAGCAATGGCGAGGTCATCTTAACCTATAGGAGTTGCCAAAAGGTGTGCCACCTTTTTATTAAATTACTCTGGATTTAGAGAAAGATGTCTAAAGTTTATTTTTCACTTGGTTAGACTATAATAAATTTAGTTTAATCCTTTATTGTACTACCTTACCCCAGTCCTGAAGATATTTTCAGGAGCAAACTTTGTTTGCTCACACTTGGATAAAGGATTTAGAGAAAGATGTTGAAAGTTTATTTTTCACTTGGTTAGACTATAATAAATTTAGTTTAATCCTTTATCCAAGTGGGAGCAAACAAAGTTTGCGCCTGAAAATATCTTCAGGACTGGGGTAAGGTAGTGCAATAAAGGATTAAACTAAATTTATTGTAGTCTGACCAAGTGAAAAATAAACTTTCAACATCTTTCTCTAAATCCAGAGTAATTTAATAAAAAGGTGGCACACCGTTTGGCAACTCCTATAGGTTAAGATGACCTTTCCATTGCTTCTGTCTGGTATCACTTCTGGACCTGGCTCCCACTGAAGAGACCTCAATAAAGGTCGAAACTAGTCTGGGTAGTGGCCCTTCCCTTAATGCATAACATTATACATATCCGCAAGGAGATATGTTTTGCATTATGGGAGATACTGAGATAGGAGTGATGTTAGCTTGGTCCACCTTTGCTACGAGTTGCCCGGTGTTGTACTACCTTACCCCAGTCCTGAAGATATTTTCAGGTGCAAACTTTGTTTGCTCACACTTGGATAAAGGATTAAACTAAATTTATTATATTATTTAATGTGTGTTTACGAGTTGCGACCTCTTTAAAAGTCGATGCAAGAAAAAGGAAAATTTCTACTGCATCGAATTTTTCAAAAGCCCAACCCTTCATGAAAAAAAATTTAGCCAAGAATGTGGATGAATTTGTTTTTTATATTTGTCTGGCACTTGTTCTCTAGGGTGGACACTAACTAGTTTTGTTAACCTTCCTAGATCTTTGGAAATATCTCGGTTGATGGAACTATCTTCTTTCGGTATTTTTCAACCTACTGTCTTCCCCCTCTTCCTGGGATATTACTGGGTATCTCTGACTTGACGTTGTTTAGGTTATTGCCTCCTCTCCAGACTTGACTTCTTCTAGTAGCTGTAGGAGTAAACTTTCTTTTGTGAAATTGACGATGAGGATGTCTGTTGTAGTTCCTGTGATCCTTATCAATTATGTGCACCTCAACGGTATGATCCCTGATTTCTTTCTCAGGCTCCTTCCCTTCTTTCTGACTGTCTGCCACTTTAACACTAGAAATAAGGTAGGCTTCATTCAGAACTTCCTGAGGATGATCCCTTTCTATTGAGGAATCTGGCAACGTCTCAGTGTTGTCTTTGCGATACACAGCTTCATCTTGCTTATTCTGAACCCTACCTTCATCTGTGTACCTGTTTCCCTGATCCCTTCCGGTTCTGACTTCCACTGTCTGCATCCTGTGATTGTTTTCTCCCTCTGCTGGATAGTCTAATTCCCATTAAGGAAACATCTCCAGTGCTAAAATCACATGAGAACTTATTTTTCTTTAGGAAATCAGTACCTAAAATCACCTGAATGTTTGGACTGGAAGTCTCAGGAAGAATCAATAGCTCTTGTGAGACATTCATATTAAAATCAGGCAACCTCATTTTTACCCACATCTTTCTCTGAGCCCATATTGTGGGACTTGAAATTCCCATCAGTTTTACAGATCTCCTTAGCATAGTTACACCGTCTGGATTGCAGAAGCTTATTCTTTTGAAAAATGCCCCAGAAATCATGGAAACTTGGGAACTGGTATCCAATAGAATATTGCATGGTATCCCTTTTATTTTACCCCGAATGACCATTATGGAATTCTTATTCTGCTCTCTAATTCCTTTTCTCCTATTCCTTGGCCTGTTAGTAGGGTGGCGGCGAGTGAACTCAAAATTGGACACATACTGCATGTCTCTAGTGGGGTTTCTCTTATTTTTGAAACAGTTCCAGGTGATATGCCCGAACCTGTTACGATTGTAACACTGGAGCGGCTCTCTCCTGTTCTTCCTTTCGTTGTCTTCTCTCTCGTGACATGAGGTGTTCTTGAAGGATTTTTCTCTGAGTTCCTCCAACTGCTTGATCAGTAAATTAATCCGTTCCATCATAGGTTGTTGTAGTCTTTCGACCTCCTGCGTTATCAGTGACCATAATTTCCCCATGTCTGAGGAGTCTACACATTCCTTATTGATTAATCTCCCATGGTGTGCTTTGTTTATTACAATTGTATTGGTTTTATCCTCCTTTTTTTCCTTTCAATGTTCACTTAACTTTCCTGTTTGAGCATCTGGATCCTCTTCATGCTTTGTGTCACTTTTGAAATCATTTTCTTTCTTAATGGCATGTACTTGGTTAGCACTCAAGGCAGGATAGAGGTCACCTAATCTCTCTTCCTTCTCCTTCACTGCAAGGAAATACTCTTCTGAGTTTTTGATCTTTTTCTTGTATGCAGTTTCCTTGAACTCCTCCTTTAATCCCAGCCTGCACTGGTGGAAAACAGCCCAAGTGAGGTGATCCTTTTTTCCTCAGAGACACTTAGACTATTCGCCAAGTTTAATAGGCTGTTATAAAATTCAGTGACCATCTCCTTTCTCTCTTGAGTGCATTTTTACAGTTTCCATAGGTTAGGACCCATGCTTCGTATCTTGGAGAACTGGAAAGCCAGGGTATCCTTGAATTTCTTGTATTCCAAGGTGTCTCGGAGAACCGGAGATGAATGCAAAAAAATTCTTGGCCCTTCCGACCAGTTTATTCCTCAGTAGGATTAGCAGCTGTAAGTCCAACCAGTTTCCTAATCTTCTAAGCTCTTCAGCAAAATTAAAAAAAGACAAAACATCATCGTGGTCCTCTCCAGAGAATTGTGGGATGATGAGGTGAGGACTAATCATCCTAAAAAACTCTCTATCACCCATCGCGTTACTACTTGTAGCTTCCGAATTCATGTTATCCACATTCATGCTTTACAATTAAAATTTCTGAATATATATTTTCTTATATATTTTTGTCGCCTTGATCTTTATTCAAAACTGTTTCAATCCAAATAATTTAACCTAATTATTGTGGATTTTATCCTGTCGACTACTGCGCTTGTAAATGTAAATGTTTCTTTAATGTGTGTTTACGAGTTGTGACCTCTGTAAAAGTCGATGCAAGAAAAAGGAAAATTTCTACTGCATTGAATTTTACATAAGCATATGTTATCTCCCTTTAACTTCAGATATACAGATCGACCTATAATTTGTTGCCTTAGCCTTATCACCACTTTTGTGAACTGAACTGAACAATTTTGCCTTCCACTCCTTTGGGACTTGTGCTGTTGCAAGACTTGTTAAACAAGTAGACCAAGGCTGATGATAACTCTTTGGAAAATTCTTTTAAGACGTGGTGATATGTCATTAAGTCTTATTGACATCCAGTTTACTTAACTTCTCTTACCTCTTGCTCATTCTCTGCCTTCTGATTTCACACTGAGGATGAAACATCCTGATGAACTGCTCACTGAATACTCAACTATGTCCTCTGCAGCAGTTACCAATCTCCCACTTTCATCCATTAACATCATCTTACTATAATCATTATGCATCATGGAAATTATGGAAACAACTACGTGTTAGAGTAAAACTTTAGTTTAATATAAACCAAAATAAACACTCAACGTTTTGACCTTCACATGAAGGTCATCATCTGGAGTATACACATATATACAAAGAAACAAGCTGCACTACAATCTACATGGCATGCTAAAGTTACTAACCAACCACTACAACTATTGGTCTGACCTCTGGTGGGAAAAAAGTTTTACTCTAGCATGGTAGTTGTTTCCATAATTTTCATGATGCATTCTGATCACCGTGTAAGAATGAAGGAAAGCTTACTATAATCATTCTTCTTTCTACTTGCTACATATTGAAAAAATTCACAAGGGATTTTCATGGCCTGATTTGCTCATTTGTGCTTGTGCTACACTTTTGTTGTCTTTACAGAGAACAAGGGTTCACTAGTGGAAGTTGTATAAGAGTGTGGTTAGTAAGGGTGTTAGGACTAGGTTTTTAGCTTGTATGGTGGTGAATGGGTTGCCAAAGGTGGTTATTGTGTGCTTCATCAGTAAATGAGTTTAAAGAGAATTCTAATAGGTAAAGTGTGAATGATGGTTAATGTCTGAATAAATGGATCTCCCACAATGAGTCTTCTGACTCCCCATGGAGATACCTGTATAATAATAATAATAATAATTTTACCAACTGAGTCACTCTCCTGGCCTGCTCTTTATATTCTTTATGCAACTGATTATTACCATTATTCATCATGTGCTGCCTCCAAAGTTCCTTCTTCTTCTTCCAGATTTCATGCTTAATCCCCTCATTCACCCATTTTACTCCTACCTTATTCAGCCCTTTTGATCTTTGGAATACATTCACATATTATGTATTTCTTAGTTCCCAAGCAGCATTTATTTCCTTACTGCCTAACTCCTCATCCCATACTATAGTTCCGAACTGTCTCTAAGCTTGTCGTAATCACCAGCCTTGTACTTCTATATATATCCTTCCCTCACAGAAGTCTTCATATGACTAACCACCACTCAAATGATCACTTCATGATCGCTGTCATCAACTGGAGGGAAGTGCGAGACCAGTCTTGCAACTACATCCTTTGATGAAATGATCATAGCTAAAACTCTCAATCCTCGCATGCCCTCCTTTACATACTGCTTGAGATAGTTGTCTTAAAAACTCAAGAAATTCATTTTCCTTATTCTCAAATGCTATCTCTTTATTCACTAACCCAAGTTGGTTATACATTTCTTCATCACTGCCCTCCACATTCCCTAGCCTATAGCAACATCCAACTAAATATAAATTCTTATCATTCTCCACCTCACATCAGACTGCCTCAAAAGCAATGCCACTATTTTCCTCTTTCATGTCTACCTTATGTGGACATATTTCCCTTGTTATCATCATCATTAGCAGCAGCACTCCCCCCTTTCTTCTTGTCTCTCTGTCCTTGTGAAAAACACTACACTCTTCCATTTCTGTTCCCATTAGGGCATCATCTTCATTCAACCATGTTTCACTTATAATAATGATTTTGGGGCAAATAAATTCAATCAGTGAAACTATTTCATTTCCCTTATTTCGGATACTCCTGTCATCTGTAAATAAACACTGCAGTTCACTTTTAGGTCTATAACAAGTCCTGTCTGAGCCATTTCCCTACAACACCTGCCCTTTCCCAATCACCTTTTATCACCACTTACGACATATATTGCTCAGTCTCAACTACCCCACTCACATCCTGATTTGTTCCATTTCTATGCTGATCATCACTACTACATACATACATTCACTACTGCTTCCAACTTTCACTCCTCCTATGCTGTGTCTCACTATCCATCAGGCCCCCCATTACATTTCCCTGTTTCCCCTCTTCATCGCACACTACTACTGTTTCCATGGCCCAGCACTTCAGTCTCTTCCTTACCACTCTTCTGATTTTCTACTTCTGCTCTCTTGCTTGCAACATATGCAAACAGCACTTCCATGTAGCAATAGTGTCTTCATTTCACTCACTCCAGAACCATTTAATTGTAATCTGTAACACCTGTATAATTCCATTCTTCCCTCAATACATGCTATATATCCAACTGCACACCCTTCTCCTCACACAATTCTGCCAGTATACCATTCATGATTCTGGCTCTCTGTCTCAACTCTATCATACCTCAGCAACACACTGACAACCTTTCCCACTATACTGTTATCTTTCATGCTCCTTAATAACCTCCTGACATCCACCTGTACATTCTCCTTATATCCACTTAAATCATTTGTTCTTACAGCCACTAATTCTCTTGCTCATTTCTTTGTTCTCTCATTCTGCTACATCTTACTTCCATTTCCTCATTCATACTCCCATATCATTTACTTTTGCTTCTTCATTCTTGTATTCTTTCACTCCCTCAGTCTCACTAGCTTTTGTTTCATTTATGCTAACTTTCATTCCTTCAGTCTGTTTCGCATTTGTTAACTTGCAGTCTAACAAAATATTGCACTTTTTACAAATCCATACCTTCTCTCATCTCCTGTTCAGTCTCTCCATAAACATGTCTTTCACATTTTGCCATGCATACATGTTGCACTCATGACATCAAACTATTTTCAAAAAGTATACATTATTATTGAGCTGCTCAATTGAGATGATCGCATTTGATTTTTGAGCCGCTCAATGAGATGATCTAATGCTCACTGTCACTGTTGCATTCAAGGCAAGATTCAGAAATTCAACAAAAAAATTCAGTAACAATTCCACAAGGCCAATAATCACACAGACATACTAAGCTACCAAAAACAAATAATAGTATACTAAAATGCAAGCAATATCACCAATTATTACACAAAATAGTACTTATCTTTTCTGGACCCCTTTGGCAATGGTAAAAATGGCATCCCTTCAGTGGCCAAACATGAACAGGGGCATAACGAGCAGGTTCTTTGCATGGAGAATGGTCGCTTCACATTGTGGTGAATGCGGATACATTTCTCTCGAAGTATCGAGAGAAATGTATCTGGCATTTATTGATTTGGAGAAAGCATACGATAGAGTGCTAAGGCAAGAAGTCTGGAGGTGTCTGAGGGGGAAGAAGGTGCCGGAGAAATATGTCAGGTTGGTACGGGAAATGTACAGAAATGTGAAGACAAGTGTTCGGACCTGTCTGGGACAGACAGAAAGTTTTCAAGTAACATTTGGCTTGCATCAAGGGTCAGCATTAAGTCTGTTTCTGTTTAACATTGTGATGGAGGTGGTAACAGAGGAGGTGAGAGAAGATGCACCTTGGACAATGTTGTATGCAGATGACATCTTGCTGTGTGCAGATTCAAGAGAAGTAGCAGGAACTAAACTGGAAAGATGGAGAAAAGTACTGGAAGAGAGAGGTATGAAACTGAGCAGAAGTAAGACAGAGTATATGTGTTGCACAGCGGGCAGCAGACAGGAAACAGATCTGGAGCTGGAAGGAAATGTCATCAGGAAGGTGAGCGACTTTAGATACTTAGGTTCAACAGTGGAAGAAGATAGAGGAGCTGAGAAGGAAGTGGGATGCAGGATACAAGCGGGTTGGAGGAACTGGAGGGAGATGGCTGGAGTGTTATGCAATAAGAGGGTGCCAATCAATCTGAAAGGCAAAATTTATAGGACAGTAGTGAGGCCAGCTATGACATATGCTATAGAAACTGTGGTCCTGAGGAAAAATAACATCAGCAAGATGGAAGTAGCAGAGATGAGAATGCTTAGGTGGATGTGCGGTGTGACCAGAAAGGATCGTCTGAGAAATGACTATGTCAGGGGAACAGTGAAAGTTACGAACTTAGGAGCAAAAATACAGGAGGCAAGGTTGAGATGGTTTGGTCATGTGATGAGGAGGGAGGACGAATATGTGGGAAGAAGGGTCATGCAGATGGATGTGCAAGGAAGGCGGAAGCGTGGGTGGGTGGCCAAAGAAGAAGACTTGAGGATGAAGAACTTGGATGTGGTGACAGCCCAAGACAGGAAGGTGTGGAGGAGACTCATTATCAACAGTTACCCCACTTAAGTGGGAGAAGCTGCAGAAGAAGAAGAAGAAGAAGAAAGCACTGTTTGATAGGCTTTGTGTGTAATGGTGTTTGTCTCCTGCGATGAGTCCTTTGACTCCATGGATGTCTGTTGTTAAGAATAACAATTCAAACATTCAGTTTCATCCTTCACACACCCTCCATTTTCATTACTATCATTACTAGCACACTTTCATCTGTTTTTAGTTACCTTTGATCATTCTGTTCTCATATTTGAAATGCTTGGTCTGTCATTGCACTTCTCGCATATCCAAATTCTCTCATTCTTTCTTCTAGTTGAAACTTTTTCATGATGCTGATGTGTGAAGCTTCAGAGATCCCATTTTTGAAATCTCAGTCACCATCATAAACCAAACAAAACCAGTCTAAAACAACAAACTTTAAAAATAACAAACACCAACAAACAATGTCTATGTCAAATGTTAAGCATGAATCTATTACAAAATAAATAAATGTATATATAAATATTGATTAATATATACAAGGGGTACCCAAAAATAACTGGAATTTTTTTTTTTTTTAATTTTATTAGTTTATAATACCATATTCTAGTCTCCTTCAGAGTACTCTCCATGTGAGTCAGTGCACTGGTCCAAACATTTTTTCCACTGCTGGAAACTGTTCAGCTGGAATACTGTTTATGACCTCCAGCAGCTTTTCTTTCACTTCATCTACATCAGCGAATCGCTGCCCTTTCATGGTTTTCTTTATCCATACAAATAGAAAAAGTCACATGGAGAGAGAGAGATCAGGCAAGTAAGAGGGGATGGGGAACAACCACCATGTTGTTTTTCATCAAGAACGTGGACAGACAAGACCATGTGGGCTGGGGCATTGTTGTGGTGCAACAACCAATGCCGAAGGTATTGGTTGCTGCAGACTTACAGAAGCATAACAAAGTTTTAGCTGTAATTTTACCCAAAAGAAAACAAAATTTCATTCACACTCTCTGTTCCTTGTGATCATCCATCACAAAATTGCCAAACTTACTTGTTTGGCACTAACAAAAAAAAGCAGCCAGAACAACGAACCAGTTCACACAGGATGATGCCACTTGCCAGACTGGCATAGAAAATTGCACGCTCATGATGCTAAGTAGCATTATCTATAGCTAGAAAATGTTGCACTCCAAGTTCAAATTACAGTTCTTTTTGGGTACCCCCTCATATATATATACGTAGTCAGTCCTCAATTAAGACATAAAATGACTTACAGCCACTTGCACTTATGATGTCCTTCCCATTAACTTATTCACCAAATACCACTTTATTCCTGCGACCCATAGACAAAGGTGTTATTGTTGCCTTCAGGACATATTTAAGAAATGCTTTTGCTCAGGCTATAGCTGCTATTGAGGGTTAGAAAACTCTTAGAGATTTTGGAAGGTATATAATATCTTGCAGATATAGCATGGAATGTGACGACAGCCAATTATATGAATAGTGTATGGAAGAAGCTGCCAAAAATATATGCTAATGCCTTACAAGCAGTTGTTGACAAGATATTGCTACTAGTCAAAGGGTTGGAGTTCAAGATTGTCGATGAAGATGTAGAACAGTTGGTGGAAGCGCAGAAGAACTACAAATAAAGTCCTTATAGAACTAGAAGTACAGAATATTGCAATGGAAGAAGAGAATAAAAAGCAGAGGAAGAAGAAGAAGAACATGAAGAAGCCAATCCTAAAAAAAAAAGTTTACAGTGAAAAAATAGGCAGAGGCATTTTCCTCTGTTAATAAGGCAGGTCAGTTGTTTAAGGAAATTGACCCTGAAATGGACAGATTTAGCAAAGCAGACAGAATGATGGCAAGATGCAGTTTCTTGCTACAGAGAAATTTATACAGAAAAGAAAAAAGCAAATTGTGAAGACTAAGTTGGACATAACATACAATTAAAAAAAAAAAAAAAAGCCCACCCCTGATGCTACCTCATTCCTGAAGATGAGCCCAGATCTTCCACAAATTATGCATCCAGTAAAACCATCCTCAGAATGCTCTCTTGCAATTTCTGAATTTGTTGTTAAACTAACCTCCTAAGATGAACCATCTAATTAATAAAGAACAGCATTGAAGAATTACTCTTGCTTCATTTGTTTCAGCTGATTATTTCTGTAAGTACATAAAAGTGCCATACCTATGTTTCATTATTTATTACAGTACAACTCTGTATACAGTAATTTTATGTAAGAATTTGTACATTGTATTACCGTTTCATTATAAACAGAGACTAAAATCAGTTAAAAATATAACAAAGAGACCTGCATGCTACAGCATTCAGACATGTTAATTGTTAACATATCTTTGTTTCATATGTTAGGAGGAAGAGGGAAGATATGATAGAATTACAAGTTGGTAAGGGGTTGTTATAGGATCAATAGTGGAGAAGATCTACAAAGAATAGTGGGAGATCAGGGGAGAACCAGAGGTCATCCCTGGAAACTCTATAAAGAGGGTGTGAGTAGGGGAATGATAGGCAGGTTTTTTTCATGCAGAGGTGTGAATGATTGGAATGCCTTGCCTGAGAATGTGGTGTCTGCAAGGAGTTTGAGTGTGTTTAAGACATGGTATGATGAGATGTATGTGTGATAAAAGGACCTCCCAGATGAGTCTTTGACTCCATGAGGTCTTGGGTGATAATAATAATAATAATAATAATATAGTGATTTCTGACTTACAACTTTTTTGATGTATAACAGGATTGTTAGAACTGAAACCCCTTTGTAGGTTAAGGATAGTTTGTATAGTCTAAAAAGAAAAATAGAATTTTTTTTTATGCAAATCCCCCACCAAACATGGAACTTTTTCAAGTTTTATGTTTGATGTCTTCAGAACTCCAGTCAGCAGGGTAGCAGTAACAAAGTGATGAAATTCATCTCCCACCTAAAGACATTACAAATATCAATTATCATATAGGGATTTGAATCCATTACTTATCAGTTAGAGAATATTATTATTATTGGAACATTCGGTGGAGATCTAGAGTTATTTTGGAAGTCCCATAATAACCATTATTCACACTATTCCTATCATACCTCTCCATAAACTCATTCATGTAAGTTTATGGAGAAGTATGACTTTTATGTAAACTCATTCACATGAAACTGCAATCACAGTTCTCTAAGCAACAGTTGTAGTCTGATATCCTTGCTAACCACAATCTTAATAATATTTTGTAACATATTCTGAAAATCTCTTTTGAATTAAAGAAAGGATATGTTTCTTTCATATTCCTTCTTTAATGCCCAATTAGCCAAATTTTGCAACCCACAAAAACTTTCACTCTGTCCTTATAGAAAATGTTCCACAGAACTAGTAAATGAGTATTTAGACTTAGATGTTGGTTTACACTCATAATACAATTTAAAGGAATAATTAAATAGCAGGTTTAATTGTTTCAATATTTCATCTCTGTCATAGATACATTTTCAGGAATACATGTTAAAATTGTAATGCTACACACAAAAACACACATGAAAAGTAAGGTCTTCATGTGTGCTGCTGGCTAGCCATAGATGTAGGACAGTAGGCCTAAGAATTAAAGTTTCACAAATCTTGAGAAGTTTCATACAACCATATTTATTAAGATTAGGCTGGTTTTTTAAATTCTGTTACTGATTCTAAAAGGAGTCTTTCAAGTTTCATGACTTATTTTTAATGATAATTCTTGTAGAAAGGCTTATACGCTGGTTAAACAAGATAACTAAATACTTAAGGAATTGACAGCGTACACTAGAAATATAAATTAAATCAGCTTTAATATATACTTTCCGATATTTCGGCAACGTCACGTTGCCATCTTCATAAGATAAAGACACGTGCACGCAAGTACTACATAACAGCAAATGAAAAACGAAGCGAGGAAGCTATCATTTTCCTAAAGTCCTGATGGTGCCCCCTGGTGGGCTATATTAGGTGTTCTTGGCCTTTGGGCTGAAGTTCTTTTGATATATGTTTCCCAAATTTGGGGCAGTCTCATGCATCCAAATTTGTTAAGGTTTGGCATGTTCCTAAGGTTCGCCCTGTTTCCCCTACATAGGGGAAACAGGGCGAACCATCCCAATCAGAAAGGATGAACACAAACATCACATAAAATACCTCCATTTTGGAAAAACCAGCCTTTCTGACCACGCACTCCAAACATACCACAGGATTGACTGGAAAGGTACCAAGTCCCTACACTGCACCAAAACCTGGTTCGAGCAGAAATTCAAGGAAGCATGTGAAATGCTCAAACATGATCCGAATCTGAATAAAAATGATAGTCTAACAATTCCAAGAATGTCGAGGACCCATCTACAACCTTCATATCAACCACGAAGAAAAATCTCAATACAAGAAGACTTGGTGAAGTGTTTTTTTTTTTTTTTTTTTCCCCTGAACATTCAATAGCAACCTGTACTGTACAAATCCAGAAGATAATCATAATATAACAATATAAACTGTATAATTCCAAATTAATCCTAGTACGTGAGGACTTTAGCAGAGTTTATTGTAGTTTTTATTTTATTTTTGTTTATTTTATTTATTTATTTTTTTTTTATTATTTTTTTTTCACTAGAGGGCAGGCTAAGAAAAAAGATTAGTTAACAACGTAGATGTAATTTACTTGTATAGAGTGCAACAGCATGTAGCTTGTTCTTATACACATGTATCCTTCTGAAGATGACCTCAATACAGGGGTCGAAATGTAAAGTTATTATTTTATTATTAATCAGTAAAATAATCTTTTCAACACGTGTGTTTTGTGTCCCTAAATTCATAAATATGATTGCCATAATAATGGTAGCAAATGTATTTTTTATGTTCTTCCAGGCAGATGTTAACTAACTAATCTTCCTGCTTGCCCATAGTAGGCCAAGTCACAGTCACGGGAACTTCATACACTCCAGGATGTGCTAGATGGTGAAGTTTATCCTTAGGCAAACAGATCAGAGTTGCTAATTTAACATGAGGTCTGAATGTGGTGCGAAGGCCATTTTCATCAGTACTTTGGCTACCCTTTTCTGATGTAGCTCTGACATAGGGAATAGAAATGTTAATGTAGTGTTCCTGTGTATTAAGGAAGGGAGGGATAATGGGGCTATGTAGTATTTTATCTATTTTGTAGGAATTGTAGCCATTGGCCAAGAATGTATATGGCACAGGTATTTGAGTTACTGTGGACAACTATATTATTATTATTATTCAGGCCTCCAAGGAGTCAAAAGACTCATCGAGGGAGGTCCTTCCTAAGACATAAAGTCTGTCAAGACTCATCAAGGGGAGGTCCCCCCCCTGAGAAACACAAAGTCTATCATACCACTCTTTAAACTCACTGACCGTTCTCGCTCCCACCACTCCATCAGGCAATGCATTCCACGGCTCAACCACCCTCCACACAAAGAAACCACTCCTTACCCTCTTGCTCAGTTTCCTTTCGTAACTTCCAGGGATGGCCTCTTGTCATCACTCCTTCCCGCTGTTCAACCAAGCGAAAGAACTCCCCAGTGTCAACCCCGTAACCACCTCTCAACAGTTTAAAAGTTTCAATCATATCACCACTCCTTCTTCTATCCACCAAACTCTGCAGTCCACATTCTCTCAGCCGATCCTCATAACTATCCTTGTACAGTCCTGAAACCATCTTTGTCATCTGTCTTTGTATCCTTTCCACAGTTAATTTATCCCCTTCAAATCCTGGGGACCAAATCTGAGAACAATAGTCCAAGTGTGATCTGATCAGAGACTTATACAACGGAATGATAACCCTCTTATCTCTGCAGGTCAGTGTCCTTCTCATAATAGCAGCAATCCTCTGTGTTACCTTCACCACCTTTGCGATATGACCCTAAACTTCAGGTTTCTATCAATCATCAACCCCAGATCTCTTGTCTCCCTTACTTCCTCCAGTATAACTCCTCCTATAGAGTATGCAGCATCCCATTGATGTTTCCCAAACCTCAAGACCTTACATTTTGCTGCATTAAACTGAAACCCCCATTCATTTGCCCATCTATCTAGCTTATTTAAATCCTCTTGCAGGGCTACCACATCTGCACTATTACTAATAACCCTTCCCCGCTTCGCATCATCTGCAAACAACTGAATATCCCCCTGCAATCCACTGGCTATGTCATTGATATAAAGGTTAAACAATATAGGTCCTAGTACTGAGCCCTGTGGGACCCCACTTGTAACCCTCTGCCTCCTGGAAACTGCTCCACCATACACAACTCTCTGATACCTATCAGACAGCAAATCCTGAATCCAGTTGACCAATCTGACATCCAGACCCATGTGCTGCAACTTAAATATCAGCTTATCATGTGGCACCCTGTCAAATGCCTTTGCCAAGTCTAAGAAAATTGCAGTATATGCCTTTCCCTCATCTAATGTTCTTGAAACTTTATTATAAAAGACTAGCATATTGCTAAAACAAGAGCGTCCTTTCACAAATCCATGTTGATTCTCAGAGATAACATTACCCTTATATGCCCAATGCTGTATACAGTCCCTCACTACTTTCTCAAAGATCTTAACAACTACTGGCGACACACAGACTGGCCTATAATTAGACACTTCCAGTCTGTTACCACCCTTATGCAATGGCACTATCTTACCTTCCTTTCATTCCCTGGGCACCTTTGCCAAAGCCAGACTTGCATTGAAAAGCCATGTTAAAGGCACTATCAATTCCCTAGCACATTCTCTCAAAACTCGTGGTGAAATACCATCTAGTCCCACAGCTTTACTGACATCCATAGTACTCAGTATCTGAAACACACTCTCCTCCTGTACCTCCAGACCTCGAACCAGTCCTATCCCTCTAGCATTAAAACTGACTCCTCTAGGATGAAATACTCCAATAAAGTGTTCATTGAACAATTCCACTATGTCCTCTGCATCAGTCACTCTATCCCATTTTTATCCCACAATATCATTCTTCCACAGTCGTTTCTCCTCCTACTTGCCACATAGCTAAAAAATTCCCTAGAATTATCTTTGGATCTTAGGGCCAATCTCCTCTCATATTCCAGTTTCGCTTTCCTTACCACACTAGTCACTCTTCTGGCCTGCGTCTTATATTCCTCATGCATCTCTTCACCTGTCTCCTTATATCTCTTCCATAGCCTCTTTTTCGCATGCAATTCCTGTTTAATATTGTTTGTCATCCACTTTACTCCAAATTGTGTCCTCTTCTTCACTCGTGGTATACAACTTACCATTGCTGATAACAAATATTCTTTCACAATTTCCCACGCACTAGTGATATCCCGGCCTTCCAATTCCTGCCTCCATGAAACTTCCCGAAGTTGACGTCTAAGACTATTATAATCACCTGCCTTATAATTCCACATAAGTTCCCGTCTCTTTGATACTCCTGCATGTCTATTCATTTTCCAAGTCAACACCATATGGTCACTCTCTCCAACTGGTGGGAGAGACATTAACTCTTCTGATGCTATAACCAAATCCAAAACTTTTGAACCACTTGTTCCCTCTGTTACATGTTGCCTAAGACATTTGTCCCTCAAGAATTCTAGAAATTCCATTCCCCTATTGCTACATGCATCTTCCTCTCTCCAATTTATACTACTGAAGTTAAAATCTCCCATAACAATCATTCTTCTTGCCCTTGCCAAACTTAGCTGTCTAAACATCTCCTGGTCCCCATCCTCTGTGCTCCTGGGTCTGTAGCAACACCCCACTAAATATCCTGTCTTGCCTACCTCTACCTCACACCATATGCTCTCAAAATCATTTGTCTCACTTCCTTCCAAATTCTCCACTCTTAGAGGACATAGGTCATCACTTATCATAAGCAGTACCCCACCACCACACTTTCCCCTCCTATCCTGACGAAAAATGCTATACCCAGCGACTTCTATTCCTGTTGTTATATCCCCTTCTGTCAACCACGTCTCAGTGATCGCAATAATTTTTGGCCAGGCTGATGCTATCTGCGGCACCAATTCCTCTCCCTTATTCCGGATACTCCTGGCATTAGTATAAAGCATATAAATGCCATTGTTTCTATACCCAGCATTATCCCTTCTAGACTCCACTGGGCTCAGTGTTACCTGACATTGTCTCCCTTCTCCCAAGTATCCATTCCCACAAGAGGCCACCCCTGCTATCATCCTCCCTGGGACACACTGACTCGTTCAGAACAGCAATCTCTCCAGATGCTTACGTCCTTCCTCATTCAAATGTAAACGGTCTCTCACATACAATTCCTCTCTTTCCTCAAACACACTCCAAGCATCCACATAGACCAGTCCTCTCTTGTCACACATTCTCACTATTATGCCATTCAATATCACCGCTCTTCTGCTCAGCTCATCATTATCTTGCCTAGGCAACACACACACTATTTTCCCTCTCTCTATCTTCTTCTGTACAGTCTCAAGCAAAAATCTCATATCTCTCGCTGCCCGCCTTACATTACCACTCAAGTCATTCGTTCCTACCATCACAATCATCTCATCCACCCTTTCACCTCTCTTAATTGCCATAGCCACCCTTTCTATTGTTCCTCCTGGCAAACACTCCTCACGCATCCTATCTTGAACACCACGGATCATTGAGTCACCATACATTATACCTCTTACCATTCCCTCGCTCCTGTTGTTTCCATTCTCTCCTCTTCTTTCATTCCCATACCTCTCTCTTTTACTGTTTCCATTCTCTCCTCTTCTAGCACTCCCATACCTCTCTCTTCTACTGTTTCCATTCTCTCCTCTTCTTTCATTCCCATACCTCTCTCTTTCACTGTTTCCATTTTCTCCACTTCTAGCACTTCCATATCCCTCTCTCATTCTGTCTCTCCTACTACTGTTTCCATCCTCTCGTCTTCTAGCATTCCCATACCTCTCTCTCATTCCATCTCTCCTACCGTTTCCATTCTCTCCTCTTCTAGCACTTCCATATCTCTCTCTCATTCCGTCTCTCCTATTGTTTCCATCCTCTCCTCTTCTAGCACTCCCATACCTCTCTCTTCTACTGTTTCCATTCTCTCCTCTTCTAGCACTCCCATACATCTCTCTCATTCCCTCTCTCCTACTGTTTCCATTTTCTCCACTTCTAGCACTTCCATATCCCTCTCTCATTCTGTCTCCCCTACTACTGTTTCCATCCTCTCGTCTTCTAGCATTCCCATACCTCTCTCCCATTCCATCTCTCCTACCGTTTCCATTCTCTCCTCTTCTAGCACTTCCATATCTCTCTCTCATTCCGTCTCGACTATTGTTTCCATCCTCTCGTCTGCTAGCATTCCCATACCTCTCTCTCATTCCCTCTCTTCTACTGTTTCCATTCCCTCTCTTCTACTGTTTCCATTCTCTCCTCTTCTAGCACCCCCATACCTCTCACTCATACTCCCTAAATTCTCTCTCTCTCTCCTACTCTGATTCGTCTTGCATTTATCTCTTCCATTCTCCTAATCTTATCTTTCATACTTCTGCTCTCAATCACAAGACATTCCACCTCTTCTTTCAACTCATCTATCTCCCTCTGCAGGTCAGTCACTCTTAATCTAAATTCACTCTCCCAAACAAAACCATCTCCTAAACTTTCACAGTCACTCACACCTTACACACTATTTGTCTTCCTACATTCATTCCCCGTTCCTGGAGCAACAAAGTCGGATATCGATATATCTAATGTACTTATTTCCTCCAACTGCCTGCATTTTGCGCACATGCGCTCTCCACTCTCTTTAACAAGCCAAATATGTAATTCCCGAGACACATACATGCCGCACGTACTGCATGCCACAAAGTCCCTTATGATATTGCTAATAATTGAGTGCTTAAATGGCGGAGGACTTGGCGTTATGCCACTTGCGACTGCTGCTGAATCCACCATCATTCCTTACTGCCGAGTAGCGTAATCTTTAATAATTATTCAATTAATAAATAAGAGGGGAAAAAAGTACAAACATCAGAACATTTAAGTAATAAATATAATTAAATAAAATGAAATATAACTAAATACAGTAACTTAGCTTCGTTTTGTCTTCCACCGTTACGCGTTCGATTCCGACGGTACCAAAAAATCATTAGAGATCATTAGAACAAATGGCTCTAGCTCTGTGTGTAAGTGTTTTAAAAATGCCATACTGTTGGACTGGATGATGATGATGTGATAATGGGAAAAGATAGTGGTCCATCTGAAAGGCAGGTGACTAAAGTATCAAGAAAAGGTAAACAGTTATTAGATTTTTTTTCTACTGCGAAGTGAATTTTGGGGTGTTGGCTGTTAGGTAAGTTGCAAACATATCCAAAGCTTGTCTATGGAGCCAAATGGCAAACATAAGATCAACATAGCATAACCACACTAGAGACTTATATGTAGCTGTGGTAAGTACTTTGTTTTCAAAGTGTTCCATGTAAAAATTTGCTGGATGGAGGGAGGGGGGGGGAACCCATAGCAGTACCATTAATCTGTTTGTAGATTTTTCCTCATCATGTAAAGTAACCTGCATACATAGTAAATTCGAATAATTCAAAGATATATATAAGGAATAATTTAGACTTGATCAAATCAAGAGCATCTATAAGTGGTACATTAGTAAATAAAGAGGTGACATAAAAATTAACCCTTATGACTGAATTTTTAAGGATATGATTTTTAACTAGTGATTTGAAATGGACTGAAGTTTTTACAAAAGTAGAGGAGTTGTTAATAAGGGTGGGCAAGAGACTTGGCTAGCTGTTGGGCAAGTTTATACGTGGGACTATCTATGCTATCAACTATGGGGCATAGACTTGCCCAACAGTTTGCTTTAGTCTCTTGAAATATAATCTCGGCACTGCTTTCAAGCCTCATTTTAAGCTGGCTTCCCTTCTCCCAAGAAAACAAATGAGCAACTCTGATCCCCTCACATAAGGATAAACTTCACCCTCCAGCACACCCTGGAGTGCATCAAGCCTAAGAACTGTTAACATCTGCCTGGAAGAAGATAAAAAATACATTCGGTATCATTATTATGGCAAGTCAGGACCTGGCAGACCATGCTTTGGACACCCCTTCCTTTCACCCTTTTTGATTATGCAGGGACATGAGCAGTGGTGAGCTTGGAAATTTTAACAAAGGGATCACATCGTCGAGCAAATAAAAAAAAAAAAAAAAAACTATAGGATATCAATCATTAATGCTAGATCTTTTAAAAATTCCAAATTAAGAAGTTGGTTTAAAAAGCCCTTATATTTATCGTTCGATGCAAAATGCTTGCATAAAGCTGGATAATTTCTCCACAAAGCAAGAGCCGTTCGTAAAGTGCAAGCTGCCCATCATGGTCCAAAAGCACGGCCAATCTTCAAAATTTCGATACCAAGGTCTTTTGCAATCGTATTTAATTCTTGTTGATTTTTTGGTGATTGATGATAAAAAGCATATCATTTATCCATAAATATTTCAAAATGATTTATGTCTTTAATGTTTTTTTATCGAATTGTCTAATGCTAAGTGTAAACGATGAGCGCAATGCCAAATCACAACGTTGGGAAATTTTTGTAGAAGTTTGATTGCAACACCTAATTTGTTTCCTACCATTAAACTCGCTCCATCAGAACAAAATGCAATGAAATGATTTTTTATATAGTTATCAGAAAATCCATATGAAGTTAAAGTAGCAATTATAGTAGCATGTATACATTCCACGGTGGTATTTTCTAGTTCTACAAGATTATTAAACAAGAAGAACAAGGACTCGCAAATTTGAGAAAAATTTAACAAAGGGCTCGCACGAGCCCCTTATAGCTCACCACTGGACATGAGGCTCTAGCTTGGGTGTCCCAAAAAATTAGGGCAAATTCAAGGGCCCAAAACAATGAGAGAGGAGGCCCCAGAGCACTCTAGTGCCTTGGGGAAAGTGTAAGTACGGCTCTGCCTTCTCCACTTTCCTAAGAATCCACTTTGTCACCTCTCTGTTCCAAGGGTTTACAAAGTTCCTTGTTCTTGCAGCTTATCATATTATGGTCAGACTAGATGATCTGCTAACATCCACCTAGATGAACACAAAAAATACATCTGCTGCTGCAACTGTGGTCAGTAAGGTCTAACAAATCATGTCTTGGATACCTTGCACAGAATCAGATGGGAGAAAACTATCATGTTCCATCATAGTAAATACAAACTTGACTTGTTTTTTTAGAATTAGTAGCAGATTTAAAAAATCAGCCTAAGCTTAATAAATATGATTGTATTAAACTTCCCAAGATTTGTGAAACTTTAATTCTTAGGCCTCCTGCTCAACATCTAAGGCTAGCCAACAGCACGAAAGAGGGTATCCCTCATAAGACTTCAGTCTTCATATGGTCTAATTCTATTTCTTCCTCTTATTGTTTCTTGTGTATTTTTGTGTGTAGTATTACAATTTTAACATGTATTCCTGAAGATGTGTCTGTGACAGAGACGAAATATTGAAATTATTAAACCTGCTGTTTAATTATTTCTCTTTGTGTTGTAGTTATTCCTTTGAATTGCATTATGATTTCACAGAATTGATGTTATCTTGATCACTCACCTCCTCCACAGCTGCCTCATTCCCACAAAATACAGGTGACCAAATCTGAGCATAACAGCCCAGACGTTTAAAAAGTGGGTCAATAACTTCCTATTTTGTCTTCTTTTGCAATATTTCCTTTTAAATTCAGCTCCCTATTTACCATCATCCTGAAATCCCCTTCATCAGTGATATGTAGTGCAGTTCAGTGAGTTTAATACACAGTTTTTTTTTCTCTTCAATCCAAAATTCAAAACCTTATGCTTTGCAAAACTGAACTGGTAACCTTTATCCTCTACCCACAGTTAGTCTGTTCAAATAATCTGTAGGATCTCTACATATCATTCATTGCTTCCTCTCCTGTTTACTATATTGTGTGATTAACTTTCTCAAACTATCTTTCTACACATTCCACAGCGTTGATGTTACCTTAGTTACTTGCTTTGGCACTTTTTCTAAAATTTTCTTATTGCTATGAAAACAAGGTAATCCAATCAGACTTTGATCTTATTAGAGCTTTAACACAAGAGAAAATCACATCTCCACTCTCTCTACTAATCAATATTTGAAATTCTACTAAATAACACATATAAGATAATACACTTCATGATGGATTCAGGTAGTAATGATCAGGGAAAGGAAGGAATAGCTATAGTATTCAACTTTAAACACAGGAATATATCACTTCATGTTTGAGAAGAGACTTCTTGAATCTTCTTCTGGGATGCAGTAAAGTGATGTGGGCAAACAATCATAATGGGATTTAGACTTATTCATGCCTATGATCACAGAAAGTTCTACTAAAAAAGATGTGAGGAATTTTTCAAAATGTTTAGAGAAGGCAGCTGACACAAAGAAAAAAGAAAATTTGATCCTTGTTGGAGATCTAAATAGCTAAGTAGAATAGGAAATGAATACCAGACATATAAAAATATTTGAGGAAAATTTGGAAAAAAAAAAAAGAGCAGAGCTAATAGTAATGTTAAATATCCACTGGATTTCTGCTTGAGATGTGGACAGGGCATTATTAACACCATGTCCCGACATAAAGATGCACTGAAATTCGCATGAAGAGAAGACACAAGAAGTAAGACAAATTGGCCTTCAGAACACATTCAATTTACAGACAAAAATGCTGTTGTTGTTGATGATGGGTGGTAGATGGCATTGATGGTAGTAGTGTCATAGGAGAATTAAGTAGTAGTGGAGAGGGTGAAATATTTAGTGAAGTAGAGTAGAATACCCTGCGATGAGTCCTTGGACTCCCTGGAGGTGGCACATAATAATAAGAAGAAGAAGAAGAAAATTCTCATTGACTGTTATTGTTGATGACGATTTCTTCAGGATACAAAAGCACACTAGTTCAGGACACAAAAGCACACAGCAGATTTGAAATAGGAAATGATCATTTAGTTTTAAGCAGGATAAAATTGAATATCATACTGAAAAGAAAAGTGTAAATAAGGTTTAAAAAGAATTAAAATCAAACCAGTTTTCAGTGGTGAACTGTTGACTCAATTATATGACTATTATTCAAAAAAAAAGTAAATGAGTTTGAAGACAAGAATCACTGGCAAACTCTGAAGAAAACATTAATTGTATAAATTTTTACTGGAACCATTGGATTCAAATAAGATTTATACAAATTAATGCTTCTCCAGCTGAATCCATTGATATTGATTCAGCCAGGTAAGCATGTGTTGAAGTTGTCTACATTGATAGAAAAATCAGAACTCCATCACAGAATTATGAAGTTAAAGAGGCAGTCTTGGAAAAGAAGGCAGTATGTTAAAAGTTCTATTCTTAACATATAAATTAGCATGTACTCAGAGAGAGAGAGAATACAAAGAAAAATATAAACTATACAAAAGTCATGGGAAGACTGGTAAGGATATATATATATATATAAGACAAACATCAAAAAAGTAGCAAAATGTTCTGGACAGACACCATTGGAAAAAAGCTTATAAATGGAGGAAAGGGTACTGTAAAAAGAATCAGAGATGATAATGGTCACATGGAAACTGAAAATATTCTAGATGTCTGGAATAAGCAATTTGAAAGATTGCTAAATGGAATAACTGATAGAACAGTGGTAGAAAATCTAGGAAGTTTTTTCACTTTGTTATAAAGTATATTATACTTGACTAGAAATTACTTATTTTGATCCTTATCCAGTTGTAAGCAAACAAAGTTTGCATGTAAATTAGTCTACTTTTATGTAGAGGCAGTTGACTTCATATCAATTGCCTTAATTTCTCATAATACAAAGCACTTTCTTATAGACGTGCTATGCACCTACTGATGAGACCTCAATAAAGATAATTATTGAGGGCCACTCATAAAGGACCACTACAAAGAAGCTAGTCTTGTAGTGGCCCTTCCTGTAATGCATAGCAATATTCACATCCATAAAGAAGTGTACTTTGCATTTTTTATTATTATTATTACGGGTATCTCCATGGAGTCAGTAGACTCATCGCGGGAGACCCAAACTAGCAAAACAATATCTGTCATATCTCTTCTTGAATTCATTTACAGACGAAGAGCTCACAACTAAGTCAGGCAATGAATTCCACTCATTCACCACCCTCCAGGCAAAAAACCTTGTTCTGACACCTTTGTTAACCACACTCTTCTTTAATTTCCAGAGATGACCTCTTGTTCTTCCATCACTGTCACACAGCTGAAACATTTCCCCTGCATCAATCCTATAAAAACCTTTTAGTAATTTGAATGTTTCTATCATATCCCCTCTTCTTCGCCTATCAACCAATCTCTGCAATCCACAAGCTTTCAATCTATCAATGTAGGGAGCATTTTTTATATCACTCAACAACTTGATCACTCTTCTCTGAACCCTCTCCACAGCCTCCTCATCTCCAAGGAATCCAGGTGACCAGACCTGAGCACAGTAATCCAAACGTGGAAGTATCAATGCTTTATAAAGGGGAATAATAACCTCTTTATATCTGGATGTCAGTGTGTTCCTCAACAACCAAGTAATCCTATGTGCAATCTTGGACACCTTAGCAATGTGTCCTCTGAACTTCATCTCCCTATCTACCAATACCCCTAAGTCCCTAGCCTCATCAATCTCTTGGAGTATCTTTCCATTGATGTAGTACACAGCTGGTAATCTTTTAATCCCAAAATGCATGACTTTACACTTTTCCACATTGAACTGACATCCATTTTCTTTTGCCCATTTTACCAGCTTATTTAAATCCTCCTGCAAACTTTCAACATCAGCTTGATTTTTTATTGCACTACACAACTTTGCATCATCAGCAAACAACTAAATATCTCCCTTTAAGCCATTTCCTATATCATTTATATACAAATTAAACAACATTGGCCCAAGCACAGAGCCCTGAGGCACACCACTGGTCACCTGCCTCATTCTGGACTCGGCTCCTCCATACACCAAATTTACTGAGGCAAATGATGTGAAGTGAACAGTCTCTATATAAACATAGACTAGTCATGAAGATAATTCACGTGAAAACTTTGTTTTCTTAGAGTAAGGACTAAAACAAGAACATAATTTCTTGTCAAGTACAATATAGTGGTAGAAAATATTAAAGAGGAAGGCATCCAGTATATGTCAGTACTATAGATAGACAAAAATCCTCAAATGTAGAAAGGCAGCTGGAGTAAGTGATATTCAATCAGAAATGCTCAAATATGGAGGTATAGAAGTTTTACAGTTGCTGCATTTCAGAATCCAGGAGTCATTATAGTCAGTAGGCTGAATTCAGATGATTGGGGTAGAGAACTCCATGTTTGAGAAGAGACTGAGAAAAATTGTTGAAGAGAAACTTGGGGAAGAACAAGTTGCATTTATGCCAATTTATGATCAGATTTTCAGTTTAGGAGAAATAGTTAGGAAATCATGGAAATATAACAAGGATCTGTATTTAAGTTTTGTAGATCTGGAAAAGGTGCATGAGAAAAGCTGTTTAAAGCACTATAATTATACTGTATGGTGTAAATGGGACATTATATTAAGCAATTTTTTGGTCACATTACCATCACAACTGGATGTTGTGTGATCACTCTACCTCATAAGGGTTTTGGGGTGAAGCCTCTGCTAGAAGTGGTAAGGTCATAACTCCCTTTCTACACAGAATTAGTAGGACAATCACAAATATCCATGCCCATGATAGGATTCAAACCGACAGCTTGTTGGAAAGTGGGTATGCTATCCATTTGACCACTCCAACTGACATATTAAACAATATATGTAATATTGCCTTGTTGTCCAAGTAGTTAGCATATCCACTCTCCAGCCAGAAGGCTGCGGGTTTGAATCCCGCTAGATGTTTGTGTTTGTCTGCGAAAAGACTAGTAGTAGTGGTGGGCAGTAGATGGTGTTGGTGTAGATGATGCAGTTCACTGTGGTTGGTGAATTGAGTAGTGGAGACTGAGAGTTGTAGAGTAGGTGTTCGGGTTCGATATGCTGGTCTAATATGCCAGTCTGGGTGGCCAAATGGATAGCATGCCCACTCTCCAACAAGCTGTCAGTTTGAATCCCATCATGGGCATGGATATTTGTGATAGCAGAGTAGATGCCCTCCCTTGATGAGTCTTTGGACTCCTTAGAGATGTCACCGAATTAAACAATAATAATAATAATTGTTTAATTGTTTAGAAAGGGAGTCATCATTGATGATGAATAGCAGTGGAGATTTTCATTTCATTTTGTATGGTGATCCAACGGCCGCGAGCCCCTTTTACGTGGAGGTATAGCACCACCTCAGTCCCTCCCTGGGCTCAGGACCGGCATAGCTGACATTTCAGACCTATGGCTGGAGGGATTGTCTTAAGTATTCCTGACTGTATCCGTGTGTCTTCACAGGGCCAGTTTGCCTGCTTGCAGGATGAAAAACCCTGCTGTCCATGCCCAAGACCAGCTAATTTGGGCTATGGCTGAGGAAGATCCATAAGCTCTTCACATCGTTGACGGGAATTGAACCTAGGACACTCCTTCCCCAGACATATGGTTGTGAAGCGCATAGCGACTAGGCTAACCATGTGGACACAATGGAGATGATGTGCACCATTGTCTCGCACCTGAAGTAACATCTATGTGGATCACATTATGAAGAAAAATGGCATTAGGCCAGATATCAAAATTATAGATATTCAAATCAGATCTTTAGTTTATGCAGATATTGTTATGCTTCTTACTGAATTTATTTAACTAAATTGAATAACTGCTGTAATAAATTGGTATAAAGATCAGATAAATAGACACAGCCCATGAAAATAGTTAAGAACACTGAAAACATTTGCTGCATCCTATAGAACAAGTAAACACATTTCATCTGTTTAAACATAATTTTTAGTAAAGATGGCTAATTAAATAAGAACATCGACAACAGAATAATCAAAGTTAGCATGGTTGGGAGTGAACCAAATAAATTTTTATGGAATAAAAGAGAAATTGGTTAAAACACTAAGGTACCTGTATACAAGACTGTGTTTAAACTAATTTTAACTTATGGATCTGAGAGCTGGATGAGAAATAAAAGACGTGGTCAAAAGACTGAACACCACAGATATGAGAAAAATTGGGGAGGTTAACAGATGGCATCAATGGCAGAATCATGAAAGAAAAAAAAATAATGAGAGAGATTTTTAGTACGGTTTTGGATTCTTGCATTGTAAAACTTACACATAATGGGAAGTTCTTTTTGGATTACTATTTATGACAAAGCATCTGTAGTGAAGTTCACTGATTTTTCAGTATTTTTTTCTTTGAAGTAGTTCTGCCATTGTTTTAAGTATTGATGTGTACATGTTGACACTTAAGACAGGAACATGAGATGTTGAAAGGTAGCTGGAATAGTGATATTTTATCAGAATGCCCAAAAATGGATATATGAAAGTTTTCCTTACATTTACATAATTCAGAAAGTCTAGTTAGAAGGTGGAATTCTGTATGATTACAGTAGATCTCTTATAGTATCCATCTTTGAAAACAAATAAAAATAAATGTGATAACTGTAGAGAAATTTCACTCTGGGTATTCCAGATAAGACATATACAAGCAAAACTGAAAATGGGCTAAAAAAATTTTGGAAGAGAAACTTGGAGAAGAGCAAGGTAGCTTTAGGCCATATAGGAGTTTCAGAATCAAATTATTATTAATTGGGAACATCCATGGAACTTTACGACTAATCACAGGTGTCCCATACTCCATACTATCTATCATATTTCATCTTAAAATCATTCATTCATTCATTTACAGCATTCACAACTTTCTTGGCTGTGTCTCATTCTTTTGAGTTCACTGATCACCTTTCTCCTTAGATATCCTCAACAACTTTTCTACAACTCCTGCATAATAACTCTTAATGACCTACCAAAAGACAGCTCAAGAAACTCAAGTTACTGGATGAAACAACATCATTGATCAGTAAACCATCAAGAGACTCAGAACATACCATGCTAAGCCTCCTATAATATATGGTTCACCTAAATTGCACAAAAACAACTGTCCACTTAGACCTATCGTGGATTTTATAAGCAGCTCGACTTATAAAATGTCAAGATTTTTGTCTAACCTTCTCTGTCCTCTCATAGGCCACTGAGCTTCATCTATTAAAAATTACACAGGATTTCACACAAAAATAAAAGACATTCAACTGTCAGAAACAGACATGCTAATAAGTTTTGACATTGTCTCTCTCTCTCTCTCTTTACTAATGTTCCTCACAAGGAAACAATAGAATTGTTAACTCAAAAATTTCCATCTGATACTGTGGAATTATTCAAATTTGCTATCACATCTGGATATTTCACATAGAAAGATAAAATTTATAAACAAGAGGAAGGAACAACAATGGGCTCTCCCTTATCACCTAACTTAGCCAACCTTTTTCTGGAACACCTAGAAGAGAGAATTTTTGCTCTTGAACCAAAACCAAAAATATGGCTATGATATGTTGATGACGTCTTTGCAGTCTGGAGTCACTCTGAACAAGAACTATACTCATTTCTAGATAAGATGAAACCTTCATCCTTGCATCAAATTCACACTAGAAAAAGAACGATCACAAGGTATCTCCTTTCTTGATATACACATCCAATGAAAACAAGATGGTTCCATTTCCAATTCTGCCTATCGTAAACCAGCTTTTTCAGGTCGTTATTATCCACAATTCATCAGCTCACCGTCCATCTCAAAAATATGGCATCATAAAATCTTTGGTATCCAGAGCACATAAATTTTGTTCCTCTTAAGAGTCTTTAAAACAAGAATTGGAAATTATTAAAGATACAGCATTATTAAATGGATACAATCTAAAAACAACTCAAAAAAAAAATCATCAGCCACTTCCCTACACATCGACCCAGACAAGAAGAAGCCCATAGGACTCTTATACCATATATCAAAGGCATCTCGGAACATCTGTGAAAAATTATGAAGAAATACAAACTCGCCACTACCTATAAACCAATCAACCAGATCCATATACGATGTTCCATGTTCTTGTAAGATGTCTTACTATGGACAAACAAGAAGATCCATAAGTAAGCACATATCTGACTATCAAGACCACATCTGTCTTATCAAACCGCACAAATCTGGCCTCGCACAACATGGAGTTGAAAAATCTAATCATAGGATCAAATGGAAAAACACCAAGCTGCTACACAGATCCTTATATAAACATATAAAGGAAGTGCTGAAGCCTTACGTCACAGACCCAATCTGAAATGACTGCCTCACTATCCCAAAAGTCTGGGAAATTATTATCCTCAACTGCATAAAATAAATTTATCAGATATATTTTAATTACAGCTGATTTTCTTTTTTTTGGGGGGGGGGGGGGTCCTCAAACACACTACTGTATGCATAGAAGGATTCCAATGTAAGCATATGCACTAACTGTTCCTCTGAATGTAATTCCTAGTATTGTTTGTAATAACTGTACTGATGATGTTTTAAGATACTTAAGACGAAATATCAACATATTAAAATTTAATTACTGTGGTGTACGTGTGAATTTTTAGTTAGTTCCTGCTTAATGATGCTGCTCATCCATCTAACTCCGGATTTATCCTCCTATCTCTGAGTATACAGTGTGATACTGCTTTCTTTACACGCATCCTGGTATTCATATTATAAATGATCTGGTTTGATTCTTCTTTATACCAAAAACTTATACCATTCTGAAATATTATGCGGTGTTTAATAATTGAAAGAAGAAAATTCAGAAGAATGTCTATCAGTTGATTATTTTGTTGAACAGATCACTTAATTATTTACATTGATACCCACAGTAAAATTGCATGAAAGAATAATTCCAGTAAGCATTGCAATTAATAAAATAGAATCACACACACACACACACACACATATATATATATATATATATTTATTTATCCTTCTCTTAAAAAAGCATGGACAAAACTGCACATATTTTTTTTTTATCCCCTTTGTAGGTTCATGTTATTTTTCTTTCTTTCTTTTCCAGGAAGAAATCTGGATGTAAGGGGAAAGAAGCATGCGACAAGATTTCAAATAACATGCTATTGTTTATGTAATACATTCAATTGATGCTCTTGAAAATCAGTCATATTATACTTTTGTTCTCTATTATTGTATAATTTTATGTAATACATGTAGATTACCCAACACTGTCAGGCTCTTAATTAATCATTTATTATTATTATTAACACCAGCTCTGCATAGAGTTAAGACTCATTTGTGAGAGGTACTATTACACACAAAGCTCATCGAACCATGCCTTAAATTTATTCAATGTATCTACATCACTACATGATCGGGAAATGCATTTCATTCACTAACCATTCTCTATGCAAATGACTTGTTCCTCGCTTCTTTGCACATACCTTCCTTATACACTTTCCAGGGATGGCCTCTTTTTCTACTTTCATCCCCCCCACACACACCCCATTCTGTAAAAAATTTCCATGTTAACCTGGTAACAACACCTGACCAACTTATGTCTCAGTAATATATCCTCCTCTCCTTCTCCTGCTATTCAAAAGGCTTTGAGAATTTCCTTCTCTCAATCTATCTTCATGTCTACGATAGATATCCTCATCACCACCACCACCATGAAAACCAGGTTACCAAATCTGTGCACAGCAATCCATATATATTCAGAAATAGTAGTGTTATTTCTGCCTTTCTGATTAAGGCCTTATTTCTGCATATCAAGGTCATCACTGCCATGATCTGAAATGATGACTTCACAACTTGTGCAATGTGACCCCTGAACTTCAGGTCCTTGTCCATCACCACTCCCAGATCTCTTGTATCCTCTACCTGCTTCAAAATGTTCTCACCAAGTGTATACTTTGCATTCTTAAACTACAACATTGAAATGATAGCCCACCTGTTCACTCATATAATCTATTCAAGTCCTCCTTAAGACCAACATTTGCTTGACTCCACATTGTTCTCCTCAATTTTGCATCATCTGCAAACAGTTATATCTCCAGTTAAACCCATCCCAATATCATTAATATATAAGTTATTGACTATTTAGATTTATGCATATAAATCTAAATAGTTAATAACTCATTATAAGGTTTAATGGAATAAATATGGCACATATAAATAAACCGTTTAATCAACCCTATCATATTTGTAAATTTAGGGACACAAAAAGCACATGTGTTGAACAGATTATTTTATTAATTATAAAATAAAACTTGACGTTTCGACCCCTGTATCAAGGTCATCATCGGAAGAATACAAGTGTATAAGGAACCAAGCTACATGCTCATGCCCTATATACCGGTAAACTAAATCTACATAGTTAATTAATCCATTATTATAATTACAGCTATTTTGCCTGCTTTAGTTTAGGAGTGCCCCTATTTGAATGTCATTGGCTATTTACTCATGGATTCTTAGGGCATTGTAGATGTAAATTTACCAAAAAGTATATGTAGCATAAGGAAGAGAAATTTACACACACCTTTTTCTGGGTGTTGTGGCTTTTCTTCTTTCTGTGATGTCCGAAAACTATTGAGTGTGTGGAGGGGGAGGTGGCAATTTGGGAGAATTAAATTAGAAAAACCCGGGTTTTTTCCAGTAATATATATATAAACATATATATTATATTAT
This sequence comes from Typopeltis vanoorti, assembly GCF_054136105.1. Lineage (NCBI taxonomy): Eukaryota > Metazoa > Arthropoda > Arachnida > Uropygi > Thelyphonidae > Typopeltis > Typopeltis vanoorti. Next base: position 87,528,969 of record NC_143550.1, read on the forward strand.
GTTATATAGGGTGGGGAAAAGGTGAAAGGGTTGATTTTTTATATAGGAAGGGGAAAGGGGGTTGACAGGGTGCGGTCCATTTCGACTATTTTTGGTCGTCCCATTAATTAATCCTTTTTCCTAGCCTGATAAAATAAATAAATAAATAAAATAAAAACCCTATATTTTGTCTCAATCACTGAGATATTTTTGGGGAAACGATATTAAAATTGCACAGAGCACACACAAAATTACACAAAACAATAACTGGGAAAAATTAGACTGAAAGCTTCAAGTCCTATCAGATGCTGTTGGGTGGGAGGCCTAAGAATTAAAGATTCGCAATCTTGGGAAGTTTAATACAACCACATTTCTTAAGATTAGGTTGGGTTTTAAATCTACTGCTGATTCTAAAAAAAGGTCTTTCAAATTTTTATTTGTGTGCTGAAACATAGTAGTTTTCTTACATTTGATTCTGTGCAAGATGTTCAAGCTATGGTCAGCTAGATCTGGCTGACCATGCTTATGGTGGTAGATGTATTTCTTGTGTTGCTAGGTGGATGTTGGCAAATCTCCGAGTTTGACCATAATATGATAAGTTGCAAGAACAAGGAACTTTGTAAACACCTGAAAGAGAGAGAGAGGAGGTAGAGGATCCTTGGGGGAGTTAGATGAAGGCAGCAGGCCGTATATGAGATTTGAATGCAGTGCAGAGATTGTACTTTTTTAGAGTACTGGCTTTTTTCCCAAGGTGCCCCAGATATAAAGAACAATGATATCATTACTATAGTCAGTTTATTGAGAGGGAGGATGTGAGGAGATGGAGCAATTAATTTGTTGATCTTTTTGGCATTGTAACCATTGGACAAGGAGGTCTGGCAAATAAAGGAGAGTTCACCTGTAAGTTTAGTCTGGGTAGAACAGAGATTGGAGGCTCTATTAACAAGGATTTGGATAACACGATATCATTGAGGGGATGGGGGGTTGTGTGTATATATCTACCTGTATGGGTGGGATTCAAACCCATGATTCTTTGGTTGGAGAGCAGAGATGACATCCACTTGACCAACAAATTTGCAAAAGACTCACTATTCTTTCTATCTAGACATATACTCGCATCAAAGTGAAGTATAAAACATACCAGTCAGCCATTAGAAAATGCATAAAGCACATTTTATTAAAGTCTATTGCCTTTTTAAATCACCATTTACCCTGAGACTGGAGTTTATTCAGATTGCTTTACTGAAAATTACTGAAAATTTACTCATATATTTAGCTGCTTCATTTCATGGTTATGAAGTATATAACATGCCTGAAGTCCTTTTTTTTATATATCAGATTGTGAAAAAATGTCACTTATTTACCTTCTTGAGATTTAATATCACAAATGGTTTATGTGGATTCATCCATCAGCACTTTCTAATTTTCCATATGCCTAACCATTATCATCATCATTAGATTTCTGTGGAGTAAAATGCCCATCATGAGAAGTTCAAGTGTCTCACACATACACACACACACAGCTCATTAAACTCACCAGCCATTCAAAGGATGTTGTTCCCCCCCACCACCACCACCACCCCAGTCTCCTCTCATTCTATGAAACATTTCACAGAAAACTATCGCAATAAATAACGTTATCTTTTTTTTTTCAGCTTAAAAAAAAAAAAAACAGCTTGTCGTATAAATATTATATATAATAGGAATTGCTTTAGCTTATTAATTAATTATGTCTAATTGATAGCAAGATTCTTCTTCTTTGAGTGCCATCTCCTATCAGAGGTTTGCAACCACTTTGGCAAATATTGAGTGATCCTCAGCCACTCTGAACAGTCCCTCAGAGTTCATGTCAGTTCACTATCTGATGTCTGCCAGCCAAGATGTTCTTCATCTTCCTTGTCCTCTTCTTCCATTTATTTTCCCTTTTATAATCAATTAAAGTAGCTTATAATTTTTATTACAAAGTAGGTGACCAAGATATGCAGTTTTCCTTCTTTTTATGGTATCTAAAAGTTCATGTGATTTCCCCATTTAAAATCCAAGGTAATTAAAAACCCCTTGGAGCAAAAACGCCAAATCAGTACTTCCTGATTTGGAGTTTTTGCTCCAAGGAGTTTTTAACATTTGTCTGTATAACCATTTTTTCATCCAGTTCATATTAATATGTAAACTAAGACTTTACAAGAAATGGGAGAAAATAAAAGAAAATCAACCCAATGCCGAAATAAAATTTAAAGTGGAATTATTAAAAGAAGAATGTATAAAAGCATTATACTACAATAGATTAAAACAAAACAGTAGGAGAGAGGAATGCAAGGGAGCACTGGAACCAGGGATAGAGTGATATCAGGAAGGCAGGTAATTAGGGAAGCACAGAGAAAAAGTGTTAGAGGAGAGAGAGAAGGGGGAGGATGCATGTGAGCAATCAAGGAACAGGGTGGTAATAGGCGTAATGTATGGGGACTCAATGATCAATGGTGTTCAAGATAGGATGCGTGAAGAGTGTTTGCCTGGAGGAACAATAGAAAGTGTGGCTATGGCAATAAAGAGGGGTGAAAGGGTGGATGAGATGATTGTGATGGTAGGAACAAATGACTTGAGAGGTAATGTAAATTGTTGAAAGTTTGTTTTTCACTTGGTCAGACTATAATAAATTTAGTTTAATCTTTTATCCAAGTGTGTGCAAACAAAGTTTGTGCCTGAAAGTATCTTCAGGACTGGGGTAAAGTGGTACAACACCGGGCAACTCCTTGCAAAGGTGGAGCAAGCTACCAACTATCCTATCTCAGTATCTCCCATAATGCAAAACACATCTCCTTGCAGATATGTATAATGTTATGCATTAAGGGAAGGGCCACTACACAGACTAGTTTCGAACTTTACTGAGGTCTCTTCAGTGGGAGCCAGGCTCAAGTCGAGATACCAAGGCAGAAGCATTAGCAAGGTCATCTCCTCCTATAGGCTTTCAACATCTTTCTCTAAATCCAGAGTAATTTAATAAAAAGGTGGCACACCGTTTGGCAGTTCCTATAGGAGGAGATGACCTTACTAATGCCTCTGCCTTGGTATCTCCACTTGGGCCTGGCTCCCACTGAAGAGACCTCAATAAAGTCAAAACTAGTCTGGGTAGTGGCCCTTCCCTTAATGCATAACATTATACATATCTGCAAGATGTGTTTTGCATTATGGGAGATACTGAAATAGGAGTGTTGGTAGCTTGCTCCACCTTTGCAAGGAGTCGCCCGGTGTTGTACCACTTTACCCCAGTCCTGAAGATACTTTCAGGTGCAAATTTTGTTTGCACACACTTGGATAAAGGATTAAACTAAATTTCTTGTAATGTAAATTGGGCAGCAAGAGATATGAGATTCTTGCTTGAGGTTGTACGAAAGAAGATGCAGAGAGGAAAGATAGTGTGTGTGTGTTGCCTAGGTATGATAGTGATCAGCTGAGCAGAAGAGCAGTAATATTGAATAACATAATAGCTAGAATGTGTCAGAAGAGAGAGGATTGGAATATGTGGATGCTTGGAGGGCATTTGAGGACAGAGAGGAATTGTATGCGAGAGACTGCTTGCATTTGAATGAAGAAAGACGTAGGCATCTGGATTGATTGCTGTTCTGAACAAGTCAGTGTGTCCCAGGGTTGATGTTAGCAGGGGTAGCCTCTTGTGGGAATGGGTACTTGGGAGAAGGAGGGGGGGGGGATCACATCAGGTAACTCTGAGCCCATTGGAGTCTAGATGGGGATAATGCTGGATATAGAAGCAATGGCATTTTTATGCTTTATACTAATACCAGGAGTATCATGAATAAAGGAGAGGAATTGGTGGCGCTGATAGCATCAGTCTGGCCAAAGATTATTGGGATCACCGAGATGTGGCTGACAGAAGAGGATATAATAACAGGAATAGAGGTAGCAGAGTGCAGCATTTTTCGGCAGGATAGGAAGGGAAAGCATGGTGGTGGAGTACTGCTTATGATAAGTGACAACTTATGTTCTCTTATGAAGGTGATAAGTCTTACGACGACTTATCACCTTCCAAAGACATAAGTGACGACTTATGTCTTTGGAAGGTGGTGACACTAATGATTTTGAAAGCATATTCAAATGCTTTCAAAAGGATAGGGAAAAGGAAAAGGGCAAGACAGGATATTTAGTGGGGGGGGGGTTGCTACAGACCAAGGAGGACAGAGGGTGGGAGACCAGGAGATGCTTAGACAGTTGAGCTTGGCAAGTGAAAGAAGAACGATTGTTATGGGAGATTTTAACTACAGCAGTATAAATTGGGGAGAGGAAGATGCATGTAGCAATAAGGGAATGGAATTTCTAGAATTCTTGAGGGACAAATGTCTTAGGCAACATGTAACAGAGGGAACAAGAGGTTCAAGAGTTTTGGATTTAGTCATAGCATCAGAAAAGTAGCTAATAATTGAGATGACATCTCTCTCAACAGTTGGAGAGCGTGACCATATGGTTTTGACTTGGAAGATGAATAGACATGCAGGAGTATCAAACAGATGGGAACATATGTGGAATTATAAGGCAAGTGATTATAATAGTCTTAGACGTCAACTTGGGGAGGTTTCATGGAAGGAGGAATTGAAATTGTGAAGGAACATTTGTTAGCTGCAATAGTAAACTGTATTCCACAAATGAAGAAGAGGACACAATTTGGAGTAAAGTGGATGACAAATAATATTAAACAGGAACCGCATGTGAAAAAGAGGCTATGGAAGAGATATAAGGTAGGTGAAGAGAAGATGCATGAAGAATATAAGACACAGGCCAGGAGAGTGACTAGTATGGTAAGGAAGGGGAAACTGGAATATGAGAAGAGATTGGCCCTAAGATCCAAAGAAAATCCTAGGGAATTTTTTAGCTATGTGGCCAGTAGGAGGAGAAATGACTGTGGAAGAATAACATTGTGGGATAAAAATGGGAATAGAGTGACTGATGCAAAGGACATAGTGGAATTGTTTAATGAACACTTTATTAGAGTAGTCATCCCGGAGGAGTAAATTTTAATACTAGAGGAATATGGCAGGTTCGAGGTTTAGAGGTGCAGGAGGAGAGTGTTTTCCAAATACTGAGTACTCTGGATGTCAGTAAAGCTGTGGGATTGGATGGTATCTCACCACGAGTTTTGAGAGAATGTGCTAAAGAACTGACAGCTCCTTTGACCTGGCTTTTCAGTGAAAGTCTGGCTACAGGAAAGGTACCCAGGGAATGGAAGGAAGGTAGTGCTATTGCATAAGGGCATTAGCATACTGGAAGTGTCTAATTATAGGCCAGTTTATGTGTCATCAGTTGTTGTTAAGATGAGGGTAATGTTATCTGTGAGAGTCAACATGGATTTGTGAAGGGGCGCTCTTGTTTTAGTAATATGCTAGCCTTTTATAATAAAGTTACAAGAGCAGTAGACGAGGGAAAGGCATATACTGCCATTTTCTTGGACTTAGCAAAGGCATTTGACAGGGTACCACACGATAAGCTGATATTTAAGTTGCAGCACATGGGTCTGGATATCAGGTTAGTCAACTGGATTCAGGATTTGCTGTCTGACAGGTATCAGAGAGTTGTCTATGGTGGGGCAGTTTCAAGGAGGCAGAGGGTTACAAGTGGGGTCCCACAGGACCCCACTTGTAACCCTCTCAGTACTGGGACCTGTATATCAATGACAATGTCAGTGGATCACTGGGGGATATTCATTTGTTTGTGGATGATGCGAAGCTAGGAAGGGTTATTAGTAATAGTGCAGATGTGGTTGTCCTACAAGAGGATTTGGATAAGCTGGATAGATGGGCAAATGAATGGGGGGTGTCAGTTTAATGCAGCAAAATGTAAGGTCTTGAGGTTTGGGACACATCGATGAGATGCTGCATACTCTATGGGAGGAGTTAAACTGGAGGGAGTAGGGAGGGGAGAAAAGATCTAGGGTTGATGATTGATAGAAACCTGAAATTTAGGGGACATATTGCAAAGGTGGTGAAGGTGACACAGAGGATTGCTGCTGCAATAATGAGAAGGACACTGACCTGCAGAGATAAAAGAGTTATCATTCCGTTGTATAAGACTCTGATCAGACTACACTTAGACTATTGTTCTCAGATTTGGTCCCCAGGATTTGAAGGGGATAAATTAACTATGGAAGGGTACAAAGGCGGATAACAAAGATGGTTTCAGGACTGTACAATGTTAGTTATGAGGATCGGGCTGGGTTTGGTGGATAGAAGGAGAGGTGATATGTTGAGAAGGTGGTTACAGGGTTGACACAGCAGAGTTCTTTCGCTTGGTTGAACAGCGGGCCATCCCTGAAAGTTACGAAAGGAAACTGTGAGCAAGAAAGTGAGGAGTGGTTTCTTTGCATGGAGGGTGGTTGAACCATGGAATGCATTGCCTGATAGAGTGGTGAGAGCGAGAACGGTCAATGAGTTTAAGGAGTGGTATGATAGGCTTTATGTTTCCTAGGAGGGACCTTCCACAGTGAGTCTTGATAAACTTTATGCGTCTTAGGAAGGACCTCCCGCAATGAGTCTTTTGACTCCATGGAGGCCTGAATAATAATAAGTTTCAAGATAACATATTGTTTGAGCAGCAAACAACATGTATAAGATAAGTGGAAGATTTTTAAAACAAATTTAACTGAAATAGCAACAGAAGTATTAGGGATAAAAAAAATAAATAAATAACAAAATCAAGAAGATGGACTCCATGGTTTAACAAAGAAATAAAAATATTAACAAAAGAAAAGACAGAAAAATATCAAAAAATCTACAAATGAAAATAACAGATAATTGGAATGAATATAAAGAAACAAGAAATAAAGTTAACCAAAAGAAAATAGAAAGCAAAAATCAATTTTGGGAATCATATACAAAAGAACTTGAACATGATTTCTATGGTATACAGAAACAAATGTGGAGATTTATTAATACACAAAAGAAGGAAGAAGCAGAATATATATCCCAATATTAAAAATAGAAATAGAGGAATTAGAAAATTATTTTAAAAACCTTTATAGCCAAGCAGTTGAAATAAAAGTAGAACTAGGTAAACAAACAAATCAAGAAGAAGAAATAAATACCACAGAAACAAAAATTAAAATTCAAACATGTGGAGAGAAGAATAAAAGATAGAATAATAAAACAAGTCTATAGTTGGAAAGCAAAGAATAAGAGAAGAACTGGAAGACCTAGAAAAAGACTAAAAGATACTATTAAAGAAGATGAAGTTTTGGTCACAACAGATATTGCATGTAATACATGAAGAAGATAACCACTTCTCAAAGGTTTCAAGTTTTTTTTATTGATGCTGTCTTCAAGACCAAGTTTCTGCACCGTATAGCAGTACAAACTATACATAGAATTTAACCATGCATGCTCTAAATTTAAATTGCAGTTACACAGTGTTGATTTCATCAGGAGATTACACAGTGTAACCACACTATATGAACAGCAAGATTATGCTCCTCATATAGGAGATATAGGAGTAGTGTAAGGAAGGTAATGGCAGATTGTATACCGAGAGTCAGAAGAGTAAATTAAGTGGGAGGTAAATGGATGAATATCATCATTAAACTGGAGCTGCAAAAAAAAAAACAATTGTGGAGGGAATTTAAGGAGAAAGGTAACCTGCAGACAGACGAACAGTACAAGGGACAGGCCAGAAGGATAACTAGTGTGGTAAGAAAGACAAAAGCAGATTGTGAAAGGAAATTAGCAATGCAAGCTAAAGAGAATCCCTAACAGTTCTTTCAATATGTTGCAAGTAAAAGAAAGAAAGTATATGGCAGAATGATTTTAATGAATGCCAATGGTTGAGTGGTAACTGAATCAGTCAAAATAGTAAAATTACTAAGTGAACACTTTGCAAGAGTATATCATCCAGGTGGTAATATTACAGGAACAAGAGAGGCAAAGGCTTATCCTGGAACTGAGGTAAATGAAATGGAGATGCATAGTATATTACAGAACCTTAATGTGAATACAGCTGTGGGATTGGATGGTATACCAGCACAAGTTTTGAGCAGTGAGGGAAATTGTCAGTGACCCTGACCACATTGATTAATCTAAGTCTCAGCTCTGGATTAGTCCCGAGGGGGTGAAAAGAAGGGAAAATAGTTTATTGCGTAAAGGAGGTTCCAAGACTGATGTAGCAAATTACTGACCAATCAGCATATCAGGAGTTGTTGTCCAAGTATTCGAGAAGTTGGTCAAGAGCAAAATATAGGAATGGATAGATGGAAATGGGATACTATATGGGGAGCAGCATGGTTTTGTGAAGGTTATGTCATGCCTCAGAAACCTGCTTATGTTTTATAATACAGTGACAGCTAAGTTGGATAAAGGATGAATTTACGGTGATACTGATGGACTTTGCAAAGGCCTTTGACAGAATACCATATGGAATTCTAATCAGTCAACTGCAGCCCATGGGGATGGATATAGGGTTGGTAAGATGGATAGGAGGGTGGTTGGTGGAGAGATATCGGAGAGTAGTTTATTCAAGAGTAGAGGATTCTGTTCTTGAACCACTACTGTTTAATTTGTTCATTAACAACATAGGAAAGGATATGTGAGGAACTGTTCAGTTATTTGCCGATGATGCAAAGTTGGGTAGAGCAATAGTTAATACAGATGATGTCAAAATTTTGCAGGATGATTTGGACAGACTGGGCAAAGGAGAATGGATGTCAGTTTAATGTGGCAAAGTGAATGGTTTTGTATTTTGGGGTGAAAAGATTACCAGCTGTATACCACATTGGTGGAACTGTACTCCAGAAAATTGATGAAGCCAATGGGAGTGTTAGTGGATAGGGAGTTAAAGTTTAGGGGGCACATAGCAAAAGTGGCTAAAGCAGTTCATTGGATCACTTAGTTACTGAAGAATACTTTGACAAATAGATTATCATTCCTCTTTATAGCCTTGATAAGACCCCCATCTGCACAGATCTGGGCACCAGGGTTTCTTGGTGATGAGGAAGAGGTAGAGAGGATCCAGATGCGAGTGACCAAGATGGCAGCAGGAATGAACATTACAAGAACAGGTTAAAGATTTGAGGGGTTACAGAAACTGGTTGATAGGTGGAAAAGGGGTGATATGATTGAGACATACAAATTACTGAAGAGTTTATTCAAGATTAATTCAGAGGAAATTTTTCAGAACATGTGTGATAGTGGGAGAACTAGGGATCATCCATGGAAACTGAGTAAGACTGTAGTTAGCAAGGGTGTTAGGACTAGGTTTTTTGCTTGGAGAGTAGTGAGCGGAATAGGTCGCCAGAATCTGTTGTGGGTGGCATGACTGTGAATGAGTAAAAGCATAGCATGATAGATACTGCACAAACGTTGTGTAGTTCTTGATATGATGTTTAGGGCCGCCCTCAATGAGCCTAAGGACTCCTTGTAGTTGTCCCCAATAATAATAATAATAATAATAATATATAGATATCAATGATTTTATCATTTTATCATATTGCATAGACAAAATGAACATGAAAAAACAAAAGCAACTAGTATTAATACTCAGTGTTTATTATTATTATTGTTCCGGGAAACTCCAAGGAGTCGACAGACTCATCGAGGGAGGCCCTAACATCATGTCAAGAACAACTATTCGACATTCACACAGTATCTATCATACCTTGCCTTGAACTCATTCACGGTCGTAGCACCCACAACAGACTCTGGAAGCTTATTCCACTCATTCACTACTTTCCAAATAAAAAACCTAGCTTTAACACCCTTGTCAACCACGCTCTTGCCCAGCTTCCATTCATGGCCCCTAGTCCTCCCACCACCAGTCATATTTTCAAAAATATCTTCTGGATCAACCTTATAGAAACTCTTCAGTAATTTGAATGTCTCAATCATATCACTCCTCCTTCGCCTATCGACCAATTTCTGCAACCCACAAATCTCCAACCTATTCTCATAAGGTTCATTCCACAGACCTGCTATCATCTTGGTCACTCATCTCTGGATCCTCTCCACTTCCTCCCCATCACGAAGAAACCCTGGTACCCATAACTGGACACAGTAGTCCAGATGGGGTTTTATCAAGGCTCGATACAGAGGAACAACAACTTGTTTGTCTCTACATGTTAAAGTATTTTTCAGAAGCCAAGTGATTTGGTGAGCTGTTTTAGTCACTTTTGCAATGTACCCCCTAAAATTCAATTCCCTATCCACCAACACTCCGAAACCTCTGGCCACATCAATCTCCTGGAGTACGGTTCCACCAATGCAATATACTGATGCTATTCTTTTCATCCCAAAGTGCATAACCTTACACTTTGGCACATTAAATTGACATCCATTTTTCCTAGCCCAGTCCTCCAAACTATCCAAATCATCCTGTAAAATTTTGACATCCTGTGCACTCTCATAATTACTCTACCCAACTTTGCATCATCAGCAAACTAGTGAACATTTCCTCTCAAATCCTTTCCTATATCATTGATGAACAAATTGAAAAGCAGTGGTCCAAGAACAGAGCCCTGCGGCACACCACTAGTCACAAGCTATCTTTTTGACTCCACTCCTGCATAAACCACTCTCTGGTATCTCTCCTATAACCACCCTCCTATCCATCTCACCAACCCTATATCTATCCCCATCCGCTCCAGTTTACTGATTAGGGTTCTATATGGTATCCTATCAAAAGCCTTGGCAAGGTCCAGTAGTATTACTGTAAACCCATTACCCCTATCCAGTTCAGCCGTCACTGTGTTATAAAACGTGAGCAAGTTACTGAGGCATGATCTACCCTTCACAAAACCATGTTGTCCCCCATACAATATCCCATTTTCATCTATCCAATCCTGTATTCTTTTCTTGACTAATTTCTCTAAGACCTTGACAATGATTCCTGATATGCTAATCGGTCGGTAATTTACAACAGCAGTCTTGGAACCACCTTTATGCAGTGGAACTATTTTCCCCTCTTTCCACCCCCTCGGGACTAACCCAGACCCGAGACTCAAATTAAACAAAATGGTCAAGGGTACTGACAATTCTTTAGCTGCTTCTCGTACAACACGGGCTGGTATACCATCCAATCCCACAGATGTATTGACATTGAGGTTATGCAATAGACTACTCACCTCCACTTCATTCGCCACAATTCCCGTATAATCTACTGGTACATTTGTTTCTGCAATGTCACCACCTGGATGATATATTCTTGCAAAGTGCTCACTCAGTAACTCAACTATATCAACTGATTTAGTTACCTTCCTACCATCGGCATTCTTTAAAATCATTCTGCCATGTACATTTTTCCTTTTACTTGCTACATATCTAAAAAACTGTTTAGGATTCTCTTTAGCCTGCATGGCCAATGTTCTTTCGTAATCCTTTTTTTTGTTTTTCTTACCACACTCGTTACCCTTCTGGCCTGCGCTTTATACCGTTCGTGTGCCTGCCGGTCACCTTTCCCCTTAAATTCCCTCCATAGTTGTTTCTTTTTTTGCAGCTCAAGCTTAATGGTGTTATTCATCCATTTAACCTCTAGTTAATTTATTATTCGGACTCTAGGTATACAGTCAGCCATTGCTTCATGCAAACACTTCTTAACTACCTCCCATGCACTATCGACTTCTAGTCCTTGCAGTTGTACATGCCATGGCACTGAACCAATCAAACTCCTAAGCTTGTCATACTTTCCAGCCTGATAATTCCACATGTACCCTGTCTTAATTGAAAATTCTACACCTTTAGCCACCTCCCAAGTCAAGACCCTATGATCACTCTCACCGATTGGTGGCAATGTGGTTATATTTGTTACAGCCAAATCCTCAGATGTAATTAGAGAGGTGAAGCACTCTCTGACCCCTAGTATTTTCCATTACATGCTGTCGCAGATAGTTATCCCTTAATAACCGCATAAAATCCAATTCCTTCCTCCTGTGTGTCCTCTCCTCACTCCAATCAATGCAACCATAGTTGAAATCTCCCATAATAATCACCCTCCTTCCACTCATTTCTTCTATTTACTTGTGCCACCACCATCTTTTCAATCACCTGGTCTATAGCAGCACCCAATTGTATATTTAGTTCTGCTAGCCACAATCTCACACCAAATGGCCTCAAAAGTGCTCTTTTCTCTATCCTGCAATTCAACTTCTATTCTCCTTGGCTGTAGCTCATCAGCTATCATCAAAAATACTCCCCCCCCCCCATTTTATTCTCTCTGTCATTCCTGAACACACTATACCCATCACATTCAATCCCACTAGCTATATCATCTACAGTCAGCCATGTTTCACTAATACCAATAACCTGTGGTCTGGAAGTGCCAACCATGGCCAAAAACTCTTCCTTCTTATATATATATATATATATATATAAGGGTGTTCGGGATAAATTTGACATATTTATAATTAATTATATTTTTCCGTAAGTTACATGTATTAACACACACTTCTCTTCATTTAAAAGTTTGGACCCTTCTTCATTCATATACAAGATGTCAGAAAGGATGGATAGCTGGAACCAACCTGAATCATGGAAGAGAATAACTTGTATCATGATGATTCGTGCCCGCCATCAAAATAAGGATATTACGACTGCTGCCCAATGCTCCCTGAATACAGTAAAAACAATCAGGCATGAACTAGAGACTTGCAGTGGTGACTACGAGGATGTAGCAAGAAGAAAGATCCCTAGCAGACGATCTGATTGCGTTCGTACAGCAGAATTCCTCGCAAATCTGCAGGAACAGGTGTTGAAGAACCCTGGCATTGGAATTCGGGCTTTGTTCGTGGAGTTACTAACTGTAGTCAAGCCCTGGATAACAAGGGTAGCCAATGGTAGGCCGTATGTATGACAGCAGGATTCGGCCCCTTGCCACACCTCTGGGAAAAGTCAAAAATGGTTGTCTGAAAATTTCTACGACTTCACCAGTCCAAATGTTTGGCCTCCAAACTCCCCAGACCTTAACCCCATGGATTATTTTGTATGGGGCGCAGTTGAAAAAGACACCAATCGCACTTCCAGTAATACAAAAGCCCAGTTAATGGATAAAATTAAAACAGTTTTTGCGGCCCTTCCCAGGGAGACTGTAGCATCAGCTTGTTCGAGGTTCCGAAGCAGAATTGAAGCTGTGATCGATGCTAATGGTGGTTATTTTGAGTAAATCTTGTTGATAGTATTGTAATTAACTCTGCCTGTAATGTTTTTTTGTCAATTCATTAAATTTAATAGATACAAAGAAGATTTTCTTTTTCCTTACGAAACTGTCAAATTTATCCCGAACACCCTGTATATATATATATATATATATTGATGTTTACATTAATAGAACTGCAATTTCACCCCTCCTTCCAGTATATCCCAAAAATACAAAATGATTTTCTTTATATTTTTAATTGTTTTTATTATCACATTGTATAAGTTATGAGTTATTTGGACTGCTGAAAGATAAAGCATCTTTTTATAATTTAGCTAATAATAATAGGTTACGTCATTGTTGTTCTTTGTTTTGTGTGTGTGTGTGTGATAGACTGAGTTATTTAGTTTTAAGTAAACCTTGTATTTTTGTTGAAATTCAATATTGTCAGTATGACTCCAATGCATGGTAGAACAGTGCCTGCAAAATTTGTGTACATATGGAAAGGCTTAGGTGTTGTTGATTATTCATAATAGTACTTCATGGTATAAACAACAACAACACAAAGAATATAATAAATTTAGTTTAATCCTTTATCCCAGTGAGAGCAAACAAAGTTTGCACCTGAAAATATCTTCAGGACTGAATATAGTGTTGTGCTACCTTACCTTGGTAAGTAGTACAACACCAGACAACTCATAGCAAAGGTGGAGCAAGCTACCTACACTCCTATCCCAGTATCTCCCATAATGCAAAACACATCTCCTTGTGGATATGTATACTGTTATGCATTAAGGGATTATCCACTACCTAGACTAGTTTCGACCTTTATTGAGGTCTCTTCAATTGGGAGCCAGGCCCAGAGTTGGAGATACCACGCAGAAGCAGTAGCAAGGTCATCTTTACCTATAGGAGTTGCCAAAAGGTTTTTGCCACCTTTTTTATTAAATTACTCTGAATTTAGAGAAAGATGTTGAAAGTAAGTTTTGTTTGCTCTCACTGAGATAAAGGATTAAACTAAATTTATTATATTCTAACCTAGTGAAAAATAAACTTTCGACAACAACACAAAGATGCAAAACTTAATTTAGTTATTTATCTTAATAATATGTTGCCAGGCACTAAACTGAAACATTAGAAACAATTCAACTTGTAAATGACATAGAACTAATGTCCTGTCAAGGAGCCCTCTATGAGCAAGTTGGCCATAAAGTTAATTTGAATAAGTCAGGCTAACTGGTCTCAGAATGACTGTCTCCGTGTGCCTATAGTTTGGTCTACTTTGGATTGGACAGACTGGTAGATCAGTTAACTTTACCTTGACGAACATAAAACATCTGTGATCATCTTTATAGCAAGTTGGAACTATCAGATCTATATTCTGGACACTCCTTCACATAGTATTAAATGTAAGAAAACGTCTGTTTTACACTGTAATTGCTATGGTCTGAAAGACTATTTTTTAGAATCAGCATCTACTATGAAGCACTTCCCCAATCGCAACAAGTATGGTTTCATTTATTTGATAGCTTGACTTCTCCAACTTAACTTTATGATTAACTGGCCCATAAAGGGCACCTTGTTAGAACAGACATATGGATGGCAGTTCATTTCAGACAATCTGGTATGAGATAGAGGGGCCAATAACAAAAAAAAAATAGCACAATTGGTTGCTGTTACAGGACAGGAAGTGCAAGAGATGATGTGGAAGATGAATCAGAAAATTATCTTGAGTGCAGGCAGGTCAAGTAATTATGTATAATGAAACCATGCAAAATGTAAGGTTTTAAAATTTGGAAAACAAAAATGACATGCAGAATTTATGCTTGGTGAGGATATATTGTTGGAGGTGGAGGAAATAAGAGATCTGGGGGTGATAGTGGATAACAATCTAAAATTTAGGGGACACAGCCAAAATTGTGAAAACAACACAAAGGCTTGTGAGAATGATGCAGAGGACACTGACATGTAGAGGAGTAAGGAGATTCTTGTTCCGTTGTATAAGACTTTGATTAGGCCACACATGGACTATTGTGCCCAGATTTGGTCACCTGGTTTTCAGAAGGATGAAGAGATGTTGGAAAGGGTCCAAAGGCGACTGACTAAGATAGTTTCTGACCTCTGGAATGTCGAGTGTGAGGAAAGATTGAGAAGATGCAACTTGCAGAGTCTGGTGGACAGGAGGAAGAGGGGAGATATTATAATTATTATATCCTTCACATACTATCCTACTAACTATATCATCTCTCATTCACGTCTCACTAATGCTATTAACTTTTGACCATGAAGGCTTGATCAATCCCAAAAACTCCTCTCCCTAATTAAATATACAGGATGTTTCAAAAGGGGTATACAACACTGAATGACAATAGAAGATAAAGAGCAAAAAATTAACAATTTCTATTATCATGCAAATGTAATGTAACACTTGGAGTTTCAACACAGGCAGTTCAAGTTCGATATGACTGCCTCCAGTAATTCTGCAGACATCCCATCTGTGATCAAATTCATGCCACACGCAATAGAGCATATCTATCATAACGTCAGCAATGGCAGCAGTAATTCTGGAATGCAGCTCATCCAAATTGGGTGGTAGTGGTGGTCCAAACACTCAAATTTTTCGCAAAGCCCCACAAGAAAAAATCTAATGGTGTAAGGTTGGGAGAATTGGGTGGCCATGCTATAGGCACCCTTCTACCAATCCATCCGCCTGATAAACAGGTGTCGATGTACAACCCTACGTTTGTCAGGTAATGAGGAGATGCTCCATCTTGCTGGGAATGTAAGCATATGTTGTGGTCATCGTCATCTAATTGTGGTATTAGGTACCCTTGTAGTGTGCCCAGATACACACCATCACTACTGGTGGTGTGTATCTGGGCACACACCACCAGTAGTGATAGACTCCAAAAATAGTAGGGTCCATACACTTTCTTCTTGCTTATGGCTCAAAAAATATTAGCCTTTGGTACTTTGAACATGTTCTATGATTTTCACTTCCCCAAATTCTGCAGTTGTGTTTACTTGCCCACTTATGCGAAAAGTGCACTCATCACTAAAAATATCATATCCAAAAAGTCCTAATTTTATTCTATCCTACTGATAATTTCTGTACAAAAATCCTGGCATATCTTCCTATTGTCTTTTTTCAAATGTTGTACTAGGATAAATTTGTAGGGCCTTAAATGTAGACTCTGCCATAAAACATGCCACACAGTCATATATGGAATTCTAATTTGGCAAGACTTCAGTGTGGTTGACTTTCCAGGACTTCTCTGGAAACTTTCCCGAACTTCTTCCACAACAGCATTGGCAGCATGTAGCTTTCCCGTTGACCTTGGATGACGCACAGACCAGCCTGTTTCCACAAAATTCTTGCACCACATGACAATAGTAAGCACACTTGTAGATCGTGCGCTTACTAGGAGGTTCATTGCCATATTTTGTTCATTTTCTCAAACCGAAACACACAACATGCTTGCTCTGAACTATCGAAAGTCATCATTTTCAAATGTTGTAATAAAGTTACCAAAAACTGATGTTTTACTACATTATGACGCCCACTTAAAAGTACAGCTTTTGTATTTCTTCTTCCAAGTTCTCTGTTCCCCTGCAGTGTTGTATACATCCTTTTGAAACACCTATATTATCTTGATTTGTTTACAAAAGAATATACCGAATTCTATGATAAGTGCTTCACATATTATTTCATATTAAATAAAGTCTTTGGCTCATCAAATTTTAAAATGTAGATCTTGCAATAAACTTCCTAAATTGCCTATTCTGTCATTTTATTCCAGGAAGTATCCAAAAAAAAGATTAAAGGATTAGTTGAGTTTTTCTGGATTTCTTGGAAACAAAAACGCCCAAATCTAAAGAAAACTCCTTTTATTTTCCTTTAGACAAACAAAAAATGAAAATAATGACATTCCTTGTGATATTTATTCATTCCATTTCTCTTAACAACTATATAAAAACAGCAGTCTATTATTGGAAGTTTGTCTATTTGATTATACTATAAATTAAAGATATCAAGAAATTATATACTTGGTTTAGTAATTTAAACCAAATATAAGCAAACATAGTTTGCTCCTGAAGTATTTTCAGGACTGGGGCAATTCGTATAAAGAAGCTAATGACTTCACATCACTTGCTTTAGTAGCTCATAATGCAAGCACACATCCTTACAGACATGTATAATGTTATGCATTATGGGAAGGGTCACTACCCAGACTGGTTTCACTATATAAGTGAATCGAGGTCTCCAATTTAACTTATTCTTTTGGGGTCATAGGAAAGAAATAACGTCAAGTGTTCAGAGCCCTCTAGTGAGTAATGTATTGGAAGAAACACACCGATATTCGGTAGACGTACACAGTGGAACATGGGGATTCGATTTAACGGGAAAAAAAAATAGTACCAAAAGTCGCCAACAGGCAAAATTTTGTGCGCTGCCAAATTAATTTTAGTAGGTGTGACTAATGAATGACTAAATGGCAAATGAGAGACAGCACACATCAATTTCATGATGTTTATTGTTAATTACAAATGAGGTTCAATATGACCACCATTCTGATGTTCCAGGAGCTGCATACGGTGCATGACGTTTTCCACAGTGGCTCACAACATATCAGAATTGATTTGTCTCAAATGTAACGTTATTCGATCTTTCAAAGTTGGAATATCGGGTACATGTCCTTGATACACAATGCTTTTAAGAAATCCCCACAACCAAAAGTCACAAGGACGATCTCGGTGGCCATGGCATGGGAAATGCATGACTAATGATTCTTTTGCCAGAGAAATGTTGTCACAAAACACGCTGTACCTGAAATCCGATGTGGGGTGGTGCACCATCCTGCATGAAGATGGTCGAATCGAGACATCCTCTTTGCTGCAGTTGTGGAACCACAAAGTTCTGTAGCATATTGGCATACCTTTAACATTGATGGAACAGGTCACTGGTCCATTTTGGCAATTTTCCTCGTAGAAGTATGGACCGATGATAAAAGATGCTGTAAATCCACACTACACTGTGATTTTGGGCGAGTGGATAGGCATCCGCAGACACGTGCGGATTAGTTGCAGCCCAAATGCAACAGTTGCATGTGTTAATATCACCGTTCAAATAAAAGTGCGCTTCGTCACTCCATAAAATCTGCCATGGCAATGCATCATCCACTTCCATGCGCGCTAAGAATCTAAAAGATAAGTCGATTCGTGTGGTCACATCACCAGGGCGCAATTCTTGAACATGACTGATTTTATAGGGGTAAAACTTCAACATCTGATGTAGGATTTTCCACACCGTTGTGTATGCGATATCCGTTTGCCGGGATATTGCTAGTTCACTGCTGGTAACCTGCACATTCGTCATCTCCTGTTCCACAATAGCAGTTGCAACTTGTTCAACTTGTTGGTGATTGATTGGTTTGCATCCCCTGCCTACCTGCACTGCTAGAGTTCCAGTAATTTCAAATCGCTGAATCAGTTTTCATAAGTTTGTTATGCTAATCAGTCCTTTTCGTAAATTTTTCATACGCCAAAAATCACAAAGACAAGCACTGGCATTATTGTTCCACTGATAATAGAGTTTGACTAACAAAGCACGCTCACGTAAGGTAAGAGGCATCAAAAAGCAGTTCGTCTAGGAATGATAAGAAATCTCGCAGGCTTTCCTTTTATTGCATGATCGCTCACAAGAAACGTGAATAATGCAAATTAATGCATTTTGCTCGGTGAACAGCGCCAAAATTTCCCCTGTTGGCGACTTTTGGTACTTTTTTTTTTTTGTTAAATCGAATCCCCATGTTCCACTGTGTACATCTACCGAATATTGTTGTGTTTCGTTCAATACATTATTCGCTAGAGGGCTCTGAACACTTGACATTATTTTATAATCACCCGGTATATAGAGAGCAAGTGAAAAATATTGAAAATCACCTTCAGGAATTAATTACAATATTTTATTTTCACAATAATTTTGACTATTGTAACAGACTCAGTTCTTGAAAATCGATGCATACGACTTGCAATGGTGTAAAATAATAACAAGAACAATAATAAATAAATAAATAAATAAAAATAAAATTCAAACAGTGTATACAAGAGCTTGGTCAATTTTGAAATCTAGCGGACTATATACGAAGAAATAATGTATGTCCTTGTATGCTCTGTACTGTTGTAACCACTTTACAGAATCGTATTGCGATTTAGCTATAGATGTCATGGCCGGTTGGGGGTTAATCCTTTATCCGAGTGCAAAACATAGTTTGCATCTGAAGAATTTTCAGGACTGAGGCAACTCGTATAAAGAAGCTAATGACCACATCATTTGCCTTAGTGTCCGCACGGTTAGCCTAGTGCAAGGATGGCCAACCTTTTATAGTTCATGCATCAATTTTTTCATTTTTTAGTTAAGATGCGTCATACAAACTTATACCACTTTTCAGCCCTTTTAAAATATAGTAATATGGATATATTTAACAGTTATGCATAAAAGGATTTCATATAAAGACAAGATAAACATTAATTATTTTATTGACTTTTGAAATTGCTTTGCTTTTGCTAAGCTTGTAATGTTTGGAGTTAAATCAGTTACAGAAAGCATCAAATAGTTTTTCAAATTTGAATCAGTCATTCGTGACCGTAGTTTGTTCTTAATCATTTTCATTTATGAAAATGCTTGTTCACATCTGTATGTAGTTCCAAAATGACAGATATAACTCTGAGCAAATTTTCTCAGTTCTGGAAAATGTTCACATGGCAACAATCGCCAGAAATGAATTATATCAGAAGCATCTGGGAGTGATGGAAGTTCATTAAATTTCATTTTCAATAAAGAATTGGTTTTGAGATCAATAAGTTCCATTTGTATGTTACTAGGCATCGTCAAGATTTTTTGTTCAGTAAGTGAAAAGGGATTTATAAATGCAAATATGCAGTCTTCTTCTTCAGCAAAATCGCTAAAACGACTGTTAAAGGATTCTTGCAATAATCTGAGTTTCTCAGTATATTCTGTAACGTTGCCATTATTTTCAATAGATTCACTATGTTCTTTTGAATGTGGAAATTGACTTAAATCCCCATTTTCTAACTGGGAGAGGAGCAGTTTTCATTTCATTTTGAATGCACTAATGTCATTTACTAAGCTAGGAAGCAATTTGTTCTTGCCCAGTAGTTTCAAATTTAGATCATTGAGGTGGCTGGTAACATCAACTAAAAATGCTAAATCAAATAGCCATTTCTCATCACACAACAGCGCTTTTTCCTCATGCAGCTCATCCTTCTCTTCCAGAAAATTACAAACACTTTCTTTCGGCTTCCAAAATCTACTGAGAACTTGTAGATTTTGGAAGCTGAAAGAAAGTGTTTGTTCACAATATTCTATCAGTTCACAATATTCTCTGAATTCTCTTATGTTTAATCCTCTTGCTCTAATTTTATTCACACACTTTACAACTGGGATCATAACATGCTTCAAATTTAGAGTTTTTCCACACACAGAGATTCTTCATGTATAATACAGTGATACTTTAGTAGAGAACGACCTAAAAACCTTTCAAGTAAAGTTACAGTCCCAGAAACTCTACCTATCATTGATGGTGCTCCATCAGTGCAAACACTGATGAGCTTACTAGAATCTAGTTGCTGATTTTCTAGACATGACTTTACTTTGTCAAATATGTCTGACCCTCTGGTTTTTCCATGAAGTGACTCAAACCGATAAGTTCTTCAAAGATGTTAAAATTGCCATCAATTCCTCTTATAAAAATGCTTAATTGGGCTACATTACATATGTCAGCGGATTCGTCCAAGGCTAAAGAAAAGAAAGAACAAGCATGAACATGGTCTTTTAATTGCTCAGTAACATCATGGGAAAGTTCTTCGATGCGTCTTGTAATTGTTTGCTTGGACAAAGCAATTTGGTTTACTTTTCTTACGACATTCTTATTACCAAGACATTTTGTAAATTTTTCAGGACAGGGCTTAACAACTTCCTCTCCATCAGAGAAAGGCTTGTGTTTTTTAGCCAACACAAAGGCAATTTCATAAGATGCCTCCAGAAATATATTTTGTCTCTTTTTTATTTCTTCCTTTTTCTTAACCACCTATTCTTTCCGCAACTCAGACCCAGGAACTAACTTCAGTTTTTCTTCTAATTCAGTTTGATGTTTTCTATAGTGTCTGTTAAGATCGTGTCTTCTATTATCTGAGAGAGTGCTTTCACAAACAATGTACAACGGTTTTCCTGAAGGACCTGCAATAAATAAAAACTAATTTTCCCACAGGTCATTAAACTGGCATTTGCTATCACCTTCTGCTTTTCTTCTGTTCATTTTCTTTTGCAAAGTAATGGGTAACTGACTGTAAAAAAAATTATTTCAAAAAGTAATGCTTATTATTAAATAATTTATTTAAATTATTTTATCGTTTTAAACATTATGAACATTCAAAAACAGTTCTACAAGTTTAAGATAAGATTCCTGTTTTTATGAAGGCCTAATGCAGTTCTATAAGTTTAAAAATATTACATATATTTTTTTTTCATAGAGTGTTTTCGTCTCTCTCTTGTATTAATATATCTTATTATCATCAAATTCCTGCCATGTACCCTCAAGGGGTGTACAGGATATGATAGTACTACATGAAAAAAACTACATCATTACTAACTTCCTATCTACAATTTTCCTCCAATTCAGTCTGTTACTTGTCAAGACTCCAACATTATCAGATCTTATATTTCTATCGTCTAAGGCACTTTGTACCGTATCAATCCACCTATATCTTGGTCTTCCTCTGGGTCGTTTTGCTGCCAACCTGGCAGAGAACACTTGTTTTGCAAACTTTCCTCGTCCATTCTGTTTAAGTGACCATACCACCTGAGATTAGCTCTGCTAACACATTCCTGGATGCTGACAATGTCAAGTTCTTTCCTAATATCCTCATTTTTAATATGATATGGCCATTGATGCGATCTGTTCACACCTATAATCTTTCTCAGGATTCTCATATCTGCAGTCTCTAGTCTTTGGTCAAGTGTTTTACTTCTGACCCAGCTCTCAGATCCGTAAGTTAAAATTGGTTTGAACACTGTCTTGTATACCGCTAATTTAGTGTTCCGACTAATTTCTCTCTTATTCCATATGAATTTATTCAATTGACTTCCCACCATACCAGCTTTGCTGATTCTGTTGTCTATTTCTATATTTAATTTACCATCTTTAGTAAAATTATTATTATTATATTATTAATAATATATTCTTATTATTATTATTAATATATCATATATTATGTCCAATGAAATACGAGATCGCTTCCTGCCATAAAACACTCGATCAGCTGGTAATCACGCACACAACCCAAACATCCTCATTACGAAAGCTTTGCTGATGATCAGTTAAATTTTAGGAATAAATCTGCTATATGTAAATAAAAAGGAAAGATATTGTATAAAAAAAACATAAAAACACACACAAATACACCGAATAATTTCAGGTTTCAATATCAGCAAATTAGGGGAGCAGGCAAGAACTTGACATATGCGTTCAAAATGAAAAAAAGTATTTTTAAATTTACAGAACTATATTAAGCCTTCATGAAAACAGAAATCTTATCTTAATCTTAAAGAACTGTTAATAAAAACATATAAGTTCGAAAACACAGAATTGTTCACTCACATCGAATCAGAAGTTCATCGAACATTATGACGAGAGTCAGCTGTAAACTGATTGAGTAACTGGTGACTCATGTCAGTATTTGCCGGTGCCTGTTGCTTCAAGATCAAACAAGTATAATAATGCACACTCTAGAATTCAGTGGTAGATTAACTGTGTGTTTATATATATATATATATATATAAATCATATACAACATTTTTTAAAATTTTTCTCTGGGGTTCAGTGCGCCACTTCTAATCATGCAATGCGCCACTTTTGGCGCATGCACCATAGGTTGGCCACCCCTGGCCTAGTGGCTTTGAGAAGGAGTGTCCTGGGTTCGATTCCCGTTGCCGACGAGAGGAGCTTAAGGATCTTCCTCAGCCATAGCCAAGTTAGCCGGTTTTGGGCATGGACAGCAGAGCTTTTTTCCCCCACTTTATCTGTGGTTTTTCATCCCGCAAGCAGGCAAACCGGCCCCGTGAACACACGGATCTACAGACATACTTAACCCTCCCCATGAGGGAGTTCAACTCGCCCCAATAGGGACTGGGGAGAAAAGGGAGGAAACTCCATTTAAAACAACCAAATAATAATTACAAATTCTGAAGATAAATTACACGAAGATATTTTAAATTTAAACGAGATAGTCAAAGATTATGGAATAATAATATCAACAGAAAAATCAAAAACGATGGCCTTTAAAGGACAAGATCCAGTAAGAACTAAAATAGTAATAGATAACAAGATTTTAGAACAGGTGAATTCATTTAACTACCTAGGATGTATTACATATGAAAATGAAAAAGATATAAATCTGAAAATTGTGAAATATTTAAAAATAATGGGTGTAATCAACTCTATATTTAAACCTAACCTAGTTCAAAAAGATACACAATGATTTGTAACGATTTGATACACAAATCATCATGAAATTCTGTCATGGAATTCAACCCTATCAATAGCAGAATTGCTGTAGTCCGCCTGAGAGGTAAACCACTCAATATCACCATCATACAGGTCTATGCCCCAACCACAGATCACGAGGGCTCCGAAGTAGAGGAGTTTTATGGTCAACTTAATGCAACAATCACCAGTGTGAATAGAAAAGACCTTTTGATTGTACAGGGCAATTGGAATGCCAAAATTGGAACAGACATCGGCAAGGATTATCTCCCATTTGTCAGACCATATGGCTATGGGGAAACAAACAAAAGAGGTTTTGAATTGATCAATTTTGCCTCACAAAATGAACTTACCATTACTAACACTCTATTTCCCCATAAACCTTCCAGAAGATGGACATGGACTTCCCCTGATGGTAAAACACACAAACAAATTGACTTTATCCTTGTAAGCACAAGATTTAAAAACTCCATCAACCTCACAAGAACCAGATCATTTCCTGGAGCCGACATTGGCAGCGACCACAATATGGTCATCGCAACTGTGAATATGAAAATGAGGGAAAGATTACTTACAAAATCAACTCGTAAAAGATATAATATAGAAAAATTAAAAGATCCCCAAATAAATACACTATATAAGTACAAATTAAAACAAATTTTTGACACAAGCTTCAAAAAACATAATAGTATTGAATCTAAAACCAAATATACTTCTCACAAAAGATAGCAGACAGCTTAAGAAATCCATGGATACAAAAGGAAAATAAATAAACCATGGATAACCAACAATATTTTGGACCTATGCGACGAAAGAAGATATTTGAAATCTCATATTAATAGTGGTGATAATAGAGAACAGTATAAAAATATTACTAAGATTATTAAAAAAGAAATCAAACATGCTAGAAACTTATGGATATTGGATGAATGCAAAAATATAGAAGAGGACTTAAATAAAAATAATTCTAAAAGTGCTTTTCAAATTATCAATAAGCTAACCAAACCTTTTACTGCAATTAATTGGAGCATAGAAGATGAAGATGAAACTCCTATCATGGATAATCAGAAAATAATTGATAGATGGAAATGTTATGCAACCAAGCTTTTTCAAAACGACCCTCAACTGACCAATGATATTTTGGACAGAATTTTGCCAGGAGGTTCGGAGGAAGGAGATTACCTGATATTAAAAGAAGAACTTATTGTAGCAGTTAGCTCCTCAAAAATTGGAAAATCACCGGGAAGTGATGGTGTCACAGTGGAACTGATACATGAAGGAGGTGACATCATCATAGACACCTTGCTAAATTTATTCCAGGACGTATGGAACACAGAGACTTGGCCTTCTGATTAGCGGACTTCTGTCTTTGTACCTATTCCTAAAAAGGGAAACAGCAATAAATGTAGCAACTATAGAACAATAAGCCTTATTAGTCATCCAAGCAAAATCCTGTTAAAAATACTATTGTCAAGAATTGAAAAGAAAATAGAAAGCAGACTATCAGATGAACAAGCAGGTTTCTGGAAATCCAGAAATGCAATCGACCATATTTTTACAATACACATACTAGGCGAAAAATACATAGAATATAACAAAATAATCTGTCACAACTTCTTAGACCTTCAAAAAGCTTTTGACTCAATATGGCATGAGGCATTATGGAAAATTTTAGAACATTATGGTATTGACAACAAAATCATTAGGAGTATTAAATCTCTTTATTCCTCATCTGATATGAGAATTGAAATTAAATATTACAGCAGTGAACTGTTCCGGGCAGAATGGGGGGTAAGACAGGGATGCATCTTGTCCCCTCTTCTTTTTAATTGTTTTCTGGAATATGTCATAGATGAAGCTCTTTATGAATATGACACTGGAATAGTAGTTGGCGGACTAAGAATAAATAACTTACGTTTCGCTGACAATATCGATCTTCTGGCAGAAAGTGAAGAAGAATTACAAGAGATAACCAGCCGTGTTTTTAGAACATTAAAAAAATATGGATTATACATAAACCTACAAAAACAATGATAACCTCAAAATCAGACATGGAATTCTTAAAGATACAAATTGGCAATAAGTAAATTGAGAATGTAAAGAAGTTCGCTTATCTAGGAAGCACATTGAGTCAAGATGGTCATTCAAAAACTGACATTAAATACCGAATTGCTAAGGCAACCGTGGCCCTACAGAAGTTAAAACCATTGTGGGGAGATAACAGAATAGCAATCACAACCAGACTACGACTAATTGACACTTTGGTGAATTCTGTCCTTTTGTATGGTTGTGAGGCCTGGACTTAATTAAAGGAAGATGAGAGGAGACGCCTGTCTTTCGAAATGAAAACTTACAGAAGACTTTTGAGAATTCCCTATACCACTCATGAAACCAATAAAAATGTCTGAAAACTGATTGACTCAATAGAAGTGAGAAAAAGGGAAAATATTCTGACAGTCATCAGAAGAAGACAGATGAAATGGTTCGGACATGTGGAGAGGGCTAATGATATTCCAAAGCAAACCCTAGAAGGAATCGTTCCAGGATCAAGGGTTAGGGGCTGACCTCGATTAAAATGGACAGATTCCTCCCTTTCTCAACTGACATCAAGAACAAGAGACTGAGACGACTGGAGGAGGCTAGCAAAGAGTATCACCTACCAGCCATGAATGACCCAACGGTTCATTTAGGACTATGGGAGAAGAAGAAGAAGTAGTTCAAAAAAAAGAAGCCAGACTAAAAGCATATAATACACTAGCCCTACCAGGGCTAACTTATTGTATGCTTTTAGTATTGTATGGAAGTGAAATCTGGACAATGAAACAAAAAAAGACAAACAAAGATTAATAACAGCTCAAATGAAGTTTATGAGAAAAACTGCGAAGTATATTCTATTCAATCACAAAAGACATGAAGAAATTATGAAAGAATTAAACCAGCAATCAGTAATAGAAAAAAATTAAAAAATATAAACATAAATAGATGGAACATGTTGAAAGAATGAAAACAGAACGATTACCAAAACAAGCTTTAAGTTACAAACCATTAGGAAAAAGAAAACCAGGATATCCTCTTAAGAGTTTCAACGATGACATCTAAGGCCGGAACAGGCCACTCTAGGCCTAAATCCTTGACAAGCATGATGATGATGAATCTTAAAATTCTTAACACTCTCTGCATTAACAACATATTCCAGTAATATGTTCCATTCACTCACAATTCTCCATGTAAAAAATCTACTCTCATTCCTCTTCACCACACTCTTACACAACTTCCAGGGATGGTGTCTTGTTCTTCTCCTTCTCGGCTTCTACTCATTTTACTTCTCAGCTTCTATTCATATTATCCACTCTGGATTAATCTGATAAAATCCCCTCCCTAACTTAAATGTCTCTATCATATCACCTCTTTTCCTACTATTCACCAAATTCTGTAATCTACATTCCTTTAACCTCTCTCCATAGTCAACATTCCAGAGTCCTGATATTGTCATGGGCACTCATCTCTGGATACTCTCCAATGCTTCTGCATCACAATGAAAGGCAGGTGACCAAATCTTAGCACAGAAGTCCAATTGTGGCTAGTGCTTCATACAGTGGCATAACCACCTCCTTATTCTTATACATTACTGTACTTCTTACCATAATGGCAACACAACGTGCAGTCTTTACAATACTTCGAATGTACCCTCTAAACTTCAGTCTACTGTCATTCATTTCTCCCAGATCTTGAATCTCATCCACTTCCTGCAGTACAGCACTATAAATATAGTGCTGTACTATATTTACACAGCCTTATATTTCTGCACTCCAAAATGCAACCCCCTGCACTTATTAGAACTACAACCCCACTCCTTTGTCCAAGCCAAAAGTCTATTGAAATCTTCTTGATGGGAATTAACATCAGCAGTGCTACTTACAATTCTCTCCAACTTTACATCATCAGTAAACAACTAAGGATCCCCAGTCAATCTGCATGATATATCATTTACAAACAAGTTAAACAGCAGGGACCCAAGAACAGAACCCTGGGGGCACACTACTGATTACCCTCCTTTTTTTGAGACATTGCTCCATCATTCACAACTTGCTGGTATCGTTCAGAGAGCAATCACCAATCCATCTAACCAATATATACTATCTATTCCCATCATCTGCAGCTTGTACATCAAATTATCATGTGGTAATCTATCATAAAAGTCCAAGAATATCACTGTTTATGATTCTCCCTTATCTAACATGCTCGTTACCTTATCATAAAATGCAAATAAATAGCTAAAACAAGACTTACCCTTTACAAATCCATGCTGACAATCATAAAATATACTATGTCCATTAATCCAATCTTATATTCAATTCCTAACCAATCTCTCCAACACCTTGACTACAGCTGCAGTTATACAAACGCATGGATATAGAACGCATCACCTAATAAAAAGCAAATGTATGATAAGAAAAATAAGAGTATGATTGGGAGTGTAAGAAAAAATGAAGGAGCGAATGTTGTACAGTGATTCTTTAGTAAGAGGTGTAATAGATGAGAGTTTGTTAAAATCGTACTTACCGGGTGCGAAAATTAAGGATGTAAGTGAGTCTAAAAGAGCGAAAAAACAGAGGGTGAAAGAAATAATAGTAGAGGCAGGAACGAATGATTTAAAAGAAAAAAAATTGCTATGAGAGAGGACTTGAAGGAATTACTAGAGGTAGCAAAAGAAAAGAGTGAGAGAGTTAATATAGTGGTATGACAGAGAAGAGTTGAGAAGGAGGGCCATAATTGCAAATGACTATGTGCAGGTTATGCAGGAGGAGTGGTGTGGAGTTTGTGGACATGTGGAGTGAGTTTGATGGGTGAAAAGATTTATATAAGATGGATGGTTTGCATCTGAATGGATTTGGTGCGGAGACTGGAAAAAGTATTGTTGAATGAAGTGAAAGTGGATATACAGATTCAGGGAAACTAGAGTTATTAAGGGGAGGGGATATGCAGACTTCAGGGAGGCAGTTGAGTGTATAATATGCCCGATCTAGTATGAAGGACAACAAATCAGAATGGGATAGTTAGTGTAAGGCATCAAATAGGAATGGGACAAACAGGCTTCTGAATTTCATGTATACTAATGCCAGGAGTATTAGGAACAAGAAGGAAGAATTATTGGCCTTGGTTGGCTCTTTCTGGCCACAGGTTATTGGCATTAGTGAAACATGGCTGACAGAAGATGATCTAGCTAGTGGGATAGAATGTGAGGGGTATAGTGTGTTCAGGAGGGACAGAGAGAATAAAATGGGGGGAGGAGTGTTATTGATGATAGCTGATGAACTGCAGCCAAGGAGAATAGAAGTTGAACTGCAGGATAGAGAAAAGAGCACATTTGAGGCTATTTGGTGTGAGATTGAGACTAGCAGAACAAAATATACGGTTAGGTGCTGCTATAGACCAGGTAATAGAATAGATGGTGGAGATAGTATGTAGAAGCAATGAGTGGAAGGAGGGTAATTATTATGGGGTATTTCAACTATGATAACATTGATTGGAAGGAGGAGAGAACACATGGGAGGAAGGAATTGGATTTTATGCAGTTATTAAGTGATAACTATCTGTAACAGCATGTAATGGAAAACACTAGGGGTTCGAGAGTCCTTGACCTAGTAATTGCATCTGAGAATTTGACTGTAATGAATATGACCACGTTGCCACCAATTGGTGAGAGTAATCATAGAGTCTTGATCTGGGAGGTGGCTAAATGTGTAGAATTTTCAATTAAGACATGGTACATGTGGAATTACCAGGCTGGTAAGTATGACAAGCTTAGGAGATTGCTTGGTTCAGTGCCATGGCATGTAAAACTGCAAGGGCTGGATGATGATAATGCATGGGAGATGGTTAAGGAGCGTTTGAAGAAGGTAATGGCTGACTGTATACCTAGAGTCCGAATAGTAAGTAAAGTACAGGTTTAAATAGCTGAATAACAATATTAAGCTTGAGCTGCAAAAAAAGAAACAACTATGGAGGGAATTTAAGGAGAAAGGTGACCTGCAGGCAGACGAAAAGCAAAAAATATAAAGCACAGGCCAGAAGGGTAACTAGTATGGTAAGAAAAGAAAGAGCAGATTATGAAAGGAAATTAGCAATGCAAGCTAAAGAGAATCCCAAACATTTTTTTCGATATGCTGCAAGTAAAAGAAAAAATATATAAGGCAGAGTGATTTTAAAGAATGCCGATGGTAGGGGGGGGGGGTAACAGAATCAGTTGATATAGTGGAATTACTGAGCGAGCACTTTAGAAGAGTATATCATCCAGGTGGTGATATTGCAGGAATGAAGGAACCAACAGCTTATATGGGAATTGGGGTGAATGAAGTGGAGGTGAATAGTATATTACAAAACCTTAATGTGAATACATATGTGGGATTAGATGGTATACCAGCTCGTGTCATACGTCAAGCGGCTAAAGAATTGTCAGTGCCTTTGACCATTTTATTTAATTTGAGTCTCAGGTCTGGGTTAGTCCCAAGGGGGTGGAAAGAGGGGAAAATAGTTCCACTGCATAAAGGAGGTTCCAAGACTGCTGTCTGTTGCAAATTACCGACCAATCAGCAGTCGTTGTCAAGGTCTCGGAGGAGGTAGTCAAGAGGAAAATACAGGGATGGATAGATGAAAATGGGATACTGTATAGGAGACAGCATGGTTTTGTGAAGGGTAGATCATGCCTTAGTAACTTGCTCACATTTTATAACACAGTGATGGCTGTACTGGAGAAGGATAATGGTTTACAGTGATTCTGCTGGACCTTGCTAAGGCCTTTGACAGGATACCACATGGAATTCTGATCAGTAAACTACAGCATATGGGGGGATGGATATAGGGTTGGTGAAATGGATAGGACGATGGTGGTTGGAGAGATATCAGAGAGTAGTTTTATTCAGGAGTAGAGTCCAAAAGAAGGTCTGTGACTAATAGTGTGCTGCAGGGTTCTGTTCTTGGACCACTACTGTTTAATTTGTTCATTAACGATATAAGAAAGGATCTGAGAGGAACTGTTCATTTGTTTGCTGATGATGCAGAGTTGGATAGTGAATGCACATGATGTCAAAATTTTGCATAATGATTTGGATAGTTTGGAGGACTGGGTTAAGGAGAACGGATGTCGATTTAATGTGGCAAAATGTAAGGTTATGCATTTTGGGGTGAAAAGATTAGCAGCACTATACCACATTAGTGGAACTGTACTCCAGGAGATTGATGAGGCCAGGGAGTTGGGAGTGTTGGTGGATAGGGGGTTGAAGTTTAGGGGCATATTGCAAAATAGGCTAAATCAGCTCATCAAATCACTTGGTTACTGAAGAATACTTTGACAAGCAGAGACAAGCAAGTTATTGTACCTCTGTACTGAGCCTTGATAAGACCTCATCTCAACTACTGTGCCCAAATTTGGGTGCAAGGGTTTCTTCTTGATGGGGAGGAGGTGGAGAGGATCCAGAGGCGAGTGACCAAGATGATAGCAGATCTATGGAATGAACCTTATAAGAACCGGTTGAAGATTTGTGGGTTGCAGAAATTGGTTGATAGGCAGAAAAGGGTGATATGATTGAGACATTCAAATTACTGAAGGGTTTCTATAAGATTAATTCAGAGGATATTTTTGAGAACAGGACTGGTGGTGGGAGGACTAGGGGCCATCCATGGAAACTGGACAAGAGTGTGGTTAGCAAGGATGTTAGAGCTAGGTTTTTTACTTGGAGAGTGGTGAATGAGTGGAATAAGCTGCCAGAGTCTGTTGTGGGTACCATGACTGTGAATGAGTTCAAGGCGAAGTATGATAGATACTGTGTGAATGTTGAATAGTTGTTCTTGACATGATGTTTTGCCTCCCTCGATGAGTCTAAGGTCTCCTTGGAGTTGCCCATAATAATAATAATAAAATAATAATAATACAGACTGGTCTATTATTGGAAACTTCTATCCTAAAACCATGCTGTGGAGTGGTCTATTTTATCTTTCCACTCCTTTTAGGAACCTTACCCACTGCAAGACTTTCAGTAAATAACCAGGTAAAATCATAGCTGACTGCTTTGTACATTCTTTAAGAATATGTGGTGATATGTCATCCATTCAATACAGCCTTATTAACATCTAATCTGATCAATACCTGATACATCTCTTATTCTTTCACTTTGAATCCTTCTAATACTTGTCTCCCTTCTATATACTGCACAGCATCATTTACACCAGTATGGTATACGCTGATAAAGTGCTCATTCAATAATTGCACTGTATCCTTTGCAATGGTCACTCTGCTGCCATGACTATTCACCAGTGTCAACCAGCCATAATTATTCCTCTTACTTGCCATATAGTGAAAGAATTCCCTTGAGTTAATCTTGGCCTGACCACTCAATATCCTCTCATATTGCACCTTTTCTTTCTTTCTTTACAATTCTCTTTCTTCCCGAATGCCTTTACAAAATGCAACAGTAACAACTAAGCTGTCACTTTATTATAGAAAGTGAATGATACAGATCACTTAAGCAGGTCGACTCTTCACAAAGCTTTGCTCTATCCATAAAGTATGATTCGCATTTATGTTCACTGAGTTCTCACTTTAATCAGCATTTTCAATACTTTCACCAACTATGCTGAGATACCTGATCAGTCTATAATTTGCTACTTCTGTCATAGAGCATCCTTTATGTAGTAGAACTGTCTTGCCCCTTTTCCATTCCCTTGGGACCTGCAAGGACTTGGTCAGAGATACTGTCACTTCTCTTGCACCTTCTTGGAATACACTGGCCAATATTCCAATTCTGTGGCAGTATTCACACTGTGATTTTGTAGTATCCTAAGTACCTCCAGTTCATCTGCCTCTAATCTCACATCAATCCTGTTGCATTTGTCACTGTAATAACTCCACCTGGATGATATACCCTTACAAAGTGATTCCTCTGTAATTCAGCTATTTCTTCTGCTTTTGTCACCTTTCAACCATCAGCATCCATAAATATTTACTCATCATTAATTAATTTTTACATTATTTATCCTCACCCCCAGGTACAGCACAATTTGATCAAACATGATATTTCAAGTGGATTGACATGTGATATTCAGTTGTTTGTTGGAGATGCAAAGTTCATTATAAAGTTTAATTGAATGAATTCAGCATAGAGGAGCAGTAAAATAAGTTTATCAGATCCTGTATTTCATCTCTCTCTCTCACAGAGACATCGTTAGAGATACTATCTCAAAATTGTATAAGTACACACACAAAAAAACTTAAAATAATAAGGGGATGAAAATTAGAATTTTTGAAGAACAAAAACTTATATGCTGATGGAAAAGACATCTTTAAACCTGGTCATGAGTATTTGTGAAGTGAATGTGGAAGTTTTTTCTATGTGCAAGTATTTTATTTTGGATTTTGACAGTTTGTAAGGTAAGCTGAAATTGTTAAGGCAGAATATTTAATAATCAATTTTCTGCTAAGTTGTATGTGTGCAGAATTTCATCATATCTAGTATTTAGATTTATATGCTGGTTTAAACTTGTTATTAGTTCAATAGAATAAATACAGCACAGAGAAACAATAAAATACAAGTTTATTGGATCCTATATACCATCTCTGTCACAAAAAACTCATCAGGGATGCAATCTTGAAACTAAAAGCACACACATAAACACTGAAAACAATAAGTGGAATAAAATTAGATTAAAAGCCTAAAGTCCTATGAGGAGCATCCTCTATGGGTACTGTTGGCAGGAGGCCTAAGAATGTTTCACAAATCTTGGAAAGTTTAATACAACCTTATTTATTAAAATTAGGCTGGTTTAACAAATCTGCTGCTGATTCTAAGAAAAATCCTGTATAAATTTTTATATCTGTTGTGGTGAAGCATAGCAGTTTTTTTTTTTTCTGTTTGATTCTGTGCAAGGTGTTAAATTTTCACTTCTTTCCTTAATTGTTTTATGTGTTATTTGTTTTTTACTTTTAATTGTTACTATTATTGAATATCCCTATTACTTGACATAAATTTCCGTGCTTGCTTTCACTCTTTTCGTTCTATGGCCACTACTTAAATTGCTTGCGTGTGCAAAGCTTGGTAGACAAAGAAATTGCCCCTGGATAGAGCCAAATTTCTCTGATACAAATCTGGAATTAACTCTGTGTCAGAATTCAAAAAATTTGTTTGTTAAAGCTACACCATCCAAATTCTTAGACAAGAGCAAGAGAATCTTCCTTGTCAGGGAGTTAACACTCAGAATGGCACACTATTCGATGACCAAGCAATTTAAATTCCAAGTACAAAAACCTCGTATGTTTTTACTCTTACTGCAGTCGTAGCTATCCCCAAATTTTAACTCGCACTGGTTCTATTTTTATGAGTAGTGCATTGAGTTCACAGATCAGGCAATATGTTAGGTAAGAAAAAAGAAAGGTTTATTCATTGCTCTAATACGATATACAATTATTAAGATCACTTAACAAAACTGAATCTCTCCTACAAATTGAAAGTTGATTGACCAGACATAACCTTAATATTTCTAGTCTTAAACATTGTGAGACAATATCTGCAATTTAGTTAAATTTCTAACATCATCCTATTCAACTAACATTCTTGTACAAGCATTTATCTTATTCTAGATTCAAGAACTATCAGGCTATAACATACTTTAGCAATTCAATACACACTGTACATGAATTCTTACTCAGAGTTAAGACAGTCTACTAGTTGATTAGATACTCAAGTCCTGTTTCATTTTTGTAAGTTCAATCACTGGGCATATCCACATGTTACTGCACACTAACTGTTTCTTGCATACAAAGGAATTAAAAGTTTCTACATTACCGAGCATCAGGATCTCTCTTGCTTTTTCTCTCTATCTTCTGAAAAAATTCACACGGCTTGTTACCCTCTCTTACGGTCGGCTGTCTTCAAGTAGGACAAACTAGTGATTACGATCACGAATCACCTTTTCTGATGTGTGCAAAGCTGCTCTGCCAGGTTCGGTCCACGTGGTTCCACATGTTGATCGGTTTGGCTGGCTTTTATACTGTACCGATGATTATGCACGTACTGGATCGCTATCTGACTGCATAGCTGCCACTGGACATCGTTCTTTTCAACCGCTCTCACGCACTTCTCCTGGAATGACTGGAACAGGAATCCCGAACGAAAGAAAAGCCCCGAGTTGGCATCGCCAAGCTCTATATATATCCTTTCTGAGCTGTTCTCCATCTTACGTCACTTTTCCGGCAGGGACCGTTCTCTCCTCATTGCATTCTCCATGCGCGCAACTTGGACCTCGCTTACGTGACTGCCTGAGGTCATTTCTTTAAGCCGATTATCTCGTTGTATACTTAGATCTAACTTTCTCATGTTAACATACTTTTCACTAAATTCCAACCCTTATCGGTTTTACAAGGACACTTAATAATATAATCTTCTTCTTCTTCTACTACGCGTTATTCCCGCTTCCCATGCAGGGTCCGCGTGTTACTTTAGATGCGACTTCTGTTAGTACTACTCCCAACTGACCTGTCGCCTGGTCTGCTGCTGGGGGGGGGATATATTTTTGACTGTAGAGGCGTATGTTCATGGGGCCGGTTTGCCTGTTTGCGGGATGAAAAACGCCAGATAAACTGGCGGAAAACCCTACTGACCACGCCCAAGACTGGCTAACTTGACTATGCCTGAGGAAGATCCTCAAATTCCTCACGTCTACAACGGGAATCGAACCTGGGACACTCCTTCACCAGGCATATGGTTGCAAAGCGCAAAGCCACTAGGCTAACCGCGCAGTCACACTTAATAATATAATACATAGGAGAATTTACAATTAAATGATTATTTCATTACTTCTGTCAACAATTTCACTTATACCTCTATACAAGCATTTTCTGCGGGAATTTTTTTGTACCTGTTAAATCTGAATGAAATATTTTACAATATAATAAACCTTTCATTCAAGATTTAACAAAGGTATCCAAAGCATGGCCAGCTAGACCAGACTGGTCATACTTATGGCAGTGAATGCATTTCTTGTGTTCTTCTAGTCAGATGTTGACAGATCTCCCACTTTGACCATAATAAGATAATTTGCAAGAACAAGGAACCTTGTAAACACCAGGTGTGGATCCGTTAGGAGAATATGTCACACTTAATAATATAATACATAGGAGAATTTACAATTAAATGATTATTTCATTACTTCTGTCAACAATTTCACTTATACCTCTATACAAGCATTTTCTGCGGGAATTTTTTTGTACCTGTTAAATCTGAATGAAATATTTTACAATATAATAAACCTTTCATTCAAGATTTAACAAAGGTATCCAAAGCATGGCCAGCTAGACCAGACTGGTCATACTTATGGCAGTGAATGCATTTCTTGTGTTCTTCTAGTCAGATGTTGACAGATCTCCCACTTTGACCATAATAAGATATTTTGCAAGAACAAGGAACCTTGTAAACACCAGGTGTGGATCCGTTAGGAGAATAGATAAGGACAGCCAGCTTTAGATGAGGTTTGAAAGTAGTACACATATTATATTTTTTTAGAGTTCTATTTTTTTTTTCTTGAGGTGCCCTGGATACAGAGAACAGTAACAGCATTACTGTAGTCTGTTTGAAAAGAAGGATGCAAGGAGAAGGGAGGTAAAACCAATCTCTTAATCTTTTTAGCATTGTAACCATTGGATAGGAAGGTCTGGTGAATAAAGGAGAGCTTCACTCCAAGCTTCTACCCAAGCTTAGCCTGGGTAGAACCTTGGTCCTAACCCAGGCTTCCCTTTCAATTCTTTCAATGCAAAAATGCAATTATCTTTCACGTGGTCTGCCATGTTTAAGGCAAAGTCAGCAGTCAGTGGAGACTACGTGATAGATAATTGCATTTTCCAAAAACAAGTTCCCTGTAACAATTTAATGGTATGAAACATAATTCTAGCATTGGCAAGTAAGGAAGTAGTAAAATAATCATATATAAAGTACCACACGATGTGAAAACGTAAAAAAATTTAAGGAACTATTTTATGCAGCGTAGGCCTATAGTACAAATGGTATGAAAAGCCAGAAATGTAGCTTATTTCGCTACTTCCAAGATAACCTGAAAAAGAGTTTTTTATAGGAAAAGCAGGCTATTATTATTATTCTTTCTTTCTTTTTTTTTTTTACTATGGTGAACTTTATAGGGTTCATATATAAACATATAGGATACCATATATGTTTATACATGGTATCCTTCTAAGAGAAGTATAGAGCATTTATGGCAAAACTGAAAATAGCAATGATATCATAAATAGAGGGCTAACATCGTTATTATTTAAAACTAAATTTTGAATTAAAAATTTGAACTGAGTAGAATTTTTAATATAAGATGAAGTATGAACAGTAAGTGGGGTTAAAGATTTAACTAATTGTTTGGCCAATTTAAAAGAGGGAAAGTCAGTATCAATTTTTAATCACAATAATTGCAAACTTAAAGTCACTAGAAAAAATAAGTTGTTATAAAACAGTTACAAGCTTTGCTGAATTAGAAACAAAATTCTTTATGACCATTACTCTTGTACTTACTCCAATATTTCATTTTCTATAGAAATGCACAATTTGACAGTCCTTGTAACATTGTAGAGCTTGTCTTAAATAAAACTACTTAATCTAGTTGACCGATATCGGAAAAGTTAAATATATCCTGAGAGCTACAGAAGTATTATGCTCATCAATCAATTTCTGTTATAAATTTTTACATAGCTGCTCACTTTCATTGTAATTCTATAAATGACATTTATCATAAAGAACACTGAAAAGGCCAAGATATTCTTTCACCACCATGCACTTTTTTAAGATATTATTGTATCCAACATAGAAAAAAGAAATTGGTTTTGAAATTTAGACTAGATCAGAGATGGGCTGATCATGGAATCTGCAGTTGAAATTGAGTCTTCTCCCTCCTTTTTCTTGTATTTTCTATGATAGGGAAGTTGGCACCAATGTCAAGAGAAAACACAATTTATTTAGCATCAATAATATAGTTTTCTTAAATATGTTTTTCTATGAAGAATTACTTAATCTGTTCGATGTTTTCAAGGGCATTATATATGTTGAATTTTGATTGTGGCATCATTTTGCTTATTACATTTTATTTTATCTTAAACATCATGGGGTGCTCAGGCATCACATCTGTACAACTGAGAGGAGACCTCCACATAGCCTTTAAACGTTGGCTAGGTTGTGCACCAATCTTCACCTTCTCGTGGTGCACCCTGTTAGGTATCTACTGGATATTGAACGAACAAGGATGGGCTGGCAATATGGGATTTAGCAGACCAAAGTGTATTCTTATTGGCTTAAACGACAAACAAAATGATGGTACAACATGACAGAATTTCATGCTGGCTGGGGTGTCGCCTGGTTAAACAAGGCCTCTGTTGTTTTCACAAGGGCAAACAGCAAAAAAGTCAGCTTTGGAACAAATCCTGAAACATACGACAATTTCAACATCACCAGAGTTCAAGATCAGTACTATCAATATAAGAAGCCTGAATAGCAAAGAAATGGAGTTGGTCGAGTAATTTGATGAGTACCAGATTGACATAATAGTAGTGACTGAAACAAAAAAGACCAAAACTGATGAGATCTTTCTAAGCAATAAATTCAAAGTGCTATATTCAGGCAATAATAATCAGGGAAAAGAAGGAGTAGCTATAGTATTCAACACTAAATATGAGACTAATCTTCTTGAATGGCAGGCGATATCAAGTAGAGTGATGTGGGCAAATATCAGAATGGGGAACCAGACAGTGAGCCTTATGCCTATGGTCCCACAGAAGGTTCTACTAATGCAGAAGTGGAGAAATTTTTTTGAAGTTTTAGAGAAAGCAACTGACACAATGAAAAAGTAAAAGTTGGTCCATGCTGGGGACCTAAAATAGCAGAGTAGGAAATGATTGTCAGACATACAGATATATTTTGGGAAAATTTGGAGAAAAGAGCAAAGCTAATAATAATGGCAAATATCTGGTGGATTTCTGCTCAGGACATGGACTGGTTATCACTAACGCAATGTCCCAACATAAAAATGTGCACAAATTCACTTGGAGAGAAGAGGCAAGGAATAAGAAAAGTCTCGTTGACTATGTTATTGTCGATAGTGATGTTTTCTCCCTGGTACAGGACACCAGAGTATACAGAGGATTTGAAATTGGAAGTGATCACCATTTAGTCTTGAGCACGATAAAACTGAATTTCATATTGAAAAGAACAACATGTAAGAAAGTTTTGAAGTGAATAAAAGTTGAGAAGCTCTCAGATGTGAACTGTAGACTAAAATACACAAACATTATTGAATTAAATGAAAGAGTTTGAGAATTGGAACAAAACCTTGGAGATTCAGTGGCAAGCCCTGAAGAAAACATTGATTTAACCAGAGAGGCAGATTGTGAGGTTGTCTGCATGGATAGAAAAATCAGAACTCCACGGTGGACAGAGGAAGTTAAAGCGGCAGTGAAAGAAAAGAAGAAAACATATAGAAAGTTCCTCGCGAAAAATAATTGCCGGCCTGGTTGGTTGAGTGGTCAGCGTATCCGCTCTCCAGCCAAAAGGCTACGGATTCGAATCCTGCCATGGGAATGGATGTTTGGGAATTTTAGACCATCATTATTGTTAAGATTAGGTGATTGATAAGAATTTCACAGGCCTATTATAATTTTGTAACAGCTGTCTTGCGAACGATTTATGAAATAAATTATCTGAAATATCCGCAGATTGATTAGGTCTATACCCCCCCCCCCAAAAAAAAGAAGATTATGAAACGCATATGCACCTTTTCTTTGAAAATAATTCAAATCCTCTTTTTCAAGATAATTGTATGATTTAATTTCTAATTTTTGATAATAAAAGTGAAACTGATCATTATAAATTAAGCAATTATTGTGGCATAAATAATGTATAAGCATGTAAACAAAATGTCAATATTTCTGTTAGGATATAGGTAATCAACAATCGAAAAGGAAACAAGACATTCTTGACATATTCTGCACTACAGCCTGAGGCACTTTAGTGCGACTTTAGTGTTCTCCCCTTTCTTCTCAATAGCACTGAGAGTAATAAGCCTTCAACTTTTCCTCCAGCTAAGAGGATATTACCAAGTATTTATAAGACGTAGATTATTTCAGAAATAGCTTCCAGCAGCAGAAGTAATATTTAGATTTTTTTAAAGAAAAACAAACAAAAATAATACTACTGAACTTTCTTTTGTGTGGTATGCAATAAACAATTTTGCATAGTGAAAATATAGCATATTATTTCTAAAATTTCACATAATTTCAGCGGACAGTAGAACAGCTGGTTTTAGATTGCAAATAAATAGAACAGAATTAGAAGCTTCACGGTACAATCTGATTGCCGTATATCTTTTGTCAAAATGGTAAAATGAAGTGATTGATTTTGAATGATGTCTAGAAAAGCTTTCAAACCTGTATAGAAATTTAGAGTAGTTATGCAATGCAATTCAGTTCCAGGAGAGGATAAGGGGGGGGGGAAGCATTAGAAAATCTTCAAAATGAGCAAAAATTTTGAATCATTCCGTATACGATATTTTTCACATATTTTCAACATATCTACAAGGATATACACTAGATATTATCGTAATATGCATAATACAAATAAATAAATAAATGACGAAGGCGTCATCTAAAATATCATTGGATATAAATTTTTGATACCAAAAAGACACACAATCGGAAACCGAGTATTGCAATGTAGCATTTTAGCATTTTTTTTTATTTTGTCTTTATGAATAACAAAAAATCGTTTCTAAAACTGAAGTGTGATGATCCATATAATGCATGCTATTTGGTTAGAAATGAAAGCAAAAGGACATATTTATTTCAATAAATATTATTTAAAATATAAATATTTGACATAATATTTTCAAAGCAAACATTTCAAAATTCTGAAATTCGAAAAAAAATTATTCAATTATTATAAGTAAAGTGAAAGAACAATCAGTGCAACTCTTCCGGTGCACTGATTTGTAGAATTACCATGTATTTATAAGACATAGATTATTTCAGAAATAGCTTCCAGCAGCAGCAGAAGTAATATTTAGATTTTTTAAAGAAAAACAAAAAAATAATACTACTGAACTTTCTTTTGTGTGGTATGCATATAAACAATTTTGCATAGTGAAAATATAGCATATTATTTCTAAAATTTCACATAATTTCAGCGGACAGTAGAACAGCTGGTTTTAGATTGCAAATAAATAGAACAGAATTAGAAGCTTCACGGTACAATCTGATTGCCGTATATCTTTTGTCAAAATGGTAAAATGAAGTAATCGATTTTGAATGCTGTCTAGAAAAGATTTCAAACCTGTATAGAAATTTAGAGTAGTTATGCAATTGAGTTCCAGGAAAGGATAACGAGGTGGGGGGGAGCATTAGAAAATCTTCAAAATGAGCAAAAATTTTGAATCATTCCATATATGATATTTTTCACATATTTTCAACATATCTATGAGGATATGCATTAGATATTATCGTAATATGCATAATACAAATAAATAAATAAAAGATGAAGGCGAAGAATCACTGCTAAAATATCATTGGATATAAATTTTTGATACCAAAAAGACACAATCGGAAACAGAGTAATGCAATTTAGCATTTTAACATGT
This sequence comes from Typopeltis vanoorti, assembly GCF_054136105.1. Lineage (NCBI taxonomy): Eukaryota > Metazoa > Arthropoda > Arachnida > Uropygi > Thelyphonidae > Typopeltis > Typopeltis vanoorti. Next base: position 87,570,296 of record NC_143550.1, read on the forward strand.
TTTTTTATTTTTATTTTGTCTTTATGAATAACAAAAAATCGTTTCCAAAACTGAAATGTGATGATCCATATAATGCTATTTGGCTAGAAAGGAAAGCAAAAGGACATTTATTTCAATAAATATTATTTAAAAATATAAATATTTGACATAATATTTTCAAAGCAAACATTTGAAAATTCTGAAATTCGAAAAAAAATTATTCAATTATTATACGTAAAGTGAAAGAACAATCAGTGCAACTCTTCCGGTGCACCGATTTGTAGAAAATACACCAAATTTACTATCACTAAATAGATGCATTGCAAAAGCTGATCAGTGGTCATTTCAGGTCATTTCTGATTTTGTGCATCGATTTATTACTATGGATAAGACTTGTAATTCACCATTACACACCAGAATCTGAACAGCAGTCAAAACAGTGGACAGAAGTCAGTTGTTCAGTGCCAAAGAAGACAAAGTTGATTCCATCAGCAGGAAAGGTCATGGCATCGATGTTTGGAGATGCTGAAGGCATTATGTTTATTAATTATCTTGAAAAGGGTAAAACAATAACCGGGGAATATTATTTCGATCTTTTAACCAGACTAGATGAAAAAATTCATGAGAAAACCCAATAAAAATCATCTTTCATCAGGACAATGCACCTGCCCACAAAGGTGTTTTGGCAATGGGAAAATTAAGGGATCTTGCAATATGAATTGTAGGAACATCCACCACCCTATTCCCCATATTTGGCTCCCTCTGACTTCTATCTCTTCCCAAAAACTAAAACTCTTCCTTGCTGGTCAACATTTTTCTTCGAATCAAGAGGTGATTGCAGCTGTAGAGGGGTGTTTTGCAGATCTTACTGAGAACCACTACAGGGATGGGATAATGGTGCTGGAATAAATGTATTACCCTTAATGGAGTTATGTTGATGATATTGAAATTATAAATTCATTTTTTCATTGTTAGGCCAAGAACTTTTCAGACCACCCTCGTATTTCTTGCAATTCTTAATATCTTCCCTGATTTTTTTAAAATTAATATATTATTTTCTTACTTAAAATTATAATTTTGTAACATTTTAATTTTTTGTAACTTGTTAAAATTATAATAGAGGAATTAAATCACATAAAAAAAAAAAAAAAAAATATATATATATATATATATATGTATTTTTTTTTTTTTTAATAAGTTAGGAAACTCAATGACCCTTGTTAGTTATCTTACATGAGCTACTTAGGTGGAGCCCTTTGGAATTGTCAGTTATTGTTTTAATTAGCCTTTTTAGATGTACTGAAGATGCCTACTAATAAATTCTACTAATAAATAATATTTTACGTGATTTAATTCCTCTATTATAATTTTAAGTAAGAAAATCGCCAAAATTGTGAAGACAACACAAAGACTTCTGGGAATGATGTAGAGGACACTGACGTGTAGAAGTAGGGAGATTCTTGTTCCATTGTATAAGGCTTTGATTAGGCCACACATGGACTATTGTGCCCAGATTTCGTCACCGGGTTTTCAGAAGGATGAAGAGATGTTGGAAAGGGTCCAAAGGTGACTGACTAAGGTAGTTTCTGACCTCTGGAATGTTGAGTATGAGGAAAGATTGAGATGTAATTTGCAGGGTCTGGTGGAGACCTACAAATTGGTAAGGGGTTTTTTATAAGATCAATGGTGGAAAAGTTCTACAGAGAATAGTGGGAGATCAGGGGAGAACCAGAGGTCATCCCTGGAAACTGTATAAAGAGGGTATGAGGGGGAGTGAGAGGCAGGTTTTTTTCGTGCAGAGTTGTGAATGATTGGAATGCCTTGCCTGAGAGTGTGGTGTCTGCAAGGAGTTTGAGTGTGTTTAAGACACGGTACGATGAGATGTGTGTGTGTGATAAAAGGACCTCTCAGATGAGTCTTTGACTCCATGAGGTCTTGTTTAATAATAATTACTATTACTATTACTATTATTACGGGCAACTCCAGGGAGTCATTAGACTCATCGAGGGAGGCCCCAAATCATATTCATCACAACTATCTGACATTCATGCAGTATCTATCATACCTCGCCTTAAACTCATTCACTGTCACAGCATCCACTACAGACTCAGGGAGCGCATTCCACTCATTCACTACTCTAAAAGTAAAGAACCCAGCTCTAACACCTTTACTAACCACACTTTTGCCCAGTTTCCATGGATGTCCCCTAGTCCTTCCACAACCAGCCCTGTTCTCAAAAATATCTTCTGAATTAATTTTATAGAAACCTTTCAGTAATTTGAATGTCTCAATCATATCTCCCCTCCTCCGCCTATCAACCAATTTTTGCAACCCACAAATCCTCAACCTGTTCTCATACGGTTCATTCCACAGACCTGCTATCATCTTGGTCACTCGCCTCTGGATCCTCTCCACCTCCTCCCCATCAAGAAGAAACCTAGGTGACCAAATCTGAGCACAGTAGTCTAGATGGATACAATTAAATAATATATATAGATACAATTAAAAACTTAGGAAAAATTAGCTGAATTAAAGAGTACTATCTTCCATAAAGTGGATAGACATAGACCATCGGACCTGCTTAAGTTTGGCGAGTGAAGTAGTTTCATATGTTTCTTTATAAAGCCCCATGAGGGAACCGACTTTTGTGAATGACTCTTGTCTTGTTCCAATGAACTTTATATCTAGTGTTGGTGGCATGCTCTGCAAGTCCAGACTGTTAGGTTCAAGGTATTGAATATATGACTTGTGTTTTTCTAAAAAAATGAAAGCAGATCTTCCCGTTTGTCCGAAATAAGATACCCCACAAGAGCAAGGAATTTGGTAGACACCTGGATGACTTAGATGTGAAAGCTTGTCCTTTGGAGAAGTGAGAAAGGTGGCGATTTTTTCTGATTGGTTGAAAGGCAACAAAAATTCAGTCATCCACCTAGATGACTGAATTTTTGTTGGTCTTCCAAACGTTCATAAACCAGGCATTCTGTTAAGACCAGTGGTAGACTGTATAGGTTGTCCCACTTATAAAATTTCAAAATTTTTATCAAATTTACTCACTTCTTCAACTGGAAGAACCGCTATGTGTATAAAAAATTCATTGGATTTCAAAACTAAAATTTCAGATCTTCATTCGGACGCTTCAGATATTATGATTAGTTTAGATGTTTCATTATTTACCAACGTTCCTTTATCTGACACCATTGAATTACTGCAACAAGAATTTCCTACAAACATTTCAAAATATTTGATTTTGTAATGCATTCTAGTTATTTTTCTTTTAAAAATAAGTTATATCAACAATTCGAAGGAATAGCAATGGGCAATCCTATTTCTCCTGCTATTGCCAACATCTGTATGGAGCACTTTGAACAACATATTTTTGATAACATTTCAATTAGACCTGCTCATTGGTTCAGATATGTAGATGACATTTTTGCTATCTGTAAGGGCTCTTCTGATGAATTACAATAGTTTCTCACTAAATTAAATGCACTGCATCCAAGGATCCAGTTCACCATAGAAGTAGAAATAAATAAGCAGTTAGCTTTTTTAGACCTTTTAATACTTCGCCAACCAGATGGTAGCCTACATTTCTCAGTCTATAGGAAGAAGATGAGTCTTCTTCCTATATATCCACAGCCATTATATCCATGCTGAATCTCATCACCATCCCAGTCAAAAGGTGCGAACTATTAAAAAACTGGTTCATTGGGCCCACTCCTTTTGTTCTTCAGAGGAACTATTGCAGAAAGAATTGCAATATATTATTTCCTCTTTTCTATCTAATGAATATAAAAATTCTTTCATCAAAAGAGCTTTAAATAGTTTTGATATATCTTCCTCTTCAAATACAGAAGAAATAACGCGTATTCCTATCCCTTATGTGCAAGGCATTAGGTAACGCATAACGAAAGTTTTAAAATGACTAAATATTTTTGTTGCCTTTCAACCAATCGGAAAAATCGCCACCTTTCTCACTTCTCCAAAGGACAAGCTTCCATATCTAAGTCATCCAGGTGTCTACCAAATTCCTTGCTGTTGTGGGTTATCTTATTTCGGACAAATGGAAAGATCTGCTTTCATTTGGATAGAAGAACACAAGTTGTATATTCAATACCTTGAACCTGAATAGTCTGGACTTGCAGAGCACACCATCAACACTAGGCATAGAGTTTATTGGAACAAGAGTCCTTCACAAAAGTGGGCTCCTCGGCTTTATAAAGGAACATGTGAAACTTACTTCACTCACCCAACTTAAACAGATATGATGGTCTACATCTATCCCCTTTAGGGAAGATAGTACACTTTAATTCAGCTAATCTTTTCTAAGTTTTTAATTGTATAATTATATATACTAAGTAATATATAGTAATAAATATATAACTATAATTGTATCTTAGTATATCTGCACAGTCTGTGCAGATATACTAAGCTCATGTTTCTATAGAATTACATTTAATTTTATTGACAACAATTCTAGTAATTTACTGTATTACTCACAAGTAGATATCTTTTTTTTTTTTTTCATAGTGGAATTAGGTAAAACTAACATCCTCTGTTAGTTTTACCTTAAACACTATAAAGGATTCATGTCACAGACCAGGCATTCACTCCACCACAAAGATTTGCTGTACCACCCACAATTATAACATTTCCCTTTGTAATTCTGCAGTGATAAGCACATAATGTGTGCCATTAAATGCTGCACTCCTGTCCATGAACAGGTATAACAGGTATGAAATGCTTGAAGTTCAGCCCAACCTGGAAGTGTGATATACGTGCACCTTATATTCAAGTACAGACATATATATTAAATTTACAACTAACTGTGCAAGACTAGCTTAGTAGTCACCCAGTGAAGATAAAATATACATGTGCATACCAAAGTATTTCAAGAACAGTTTGTTTAAATTAACAATTCTTTATTATGACAATTTCAAAATGTGTACACGTCATTAAACATATTTTCAAATAGCAGCATAATCATTTATTGATATGGGGAAGATCAGGAAGCTGTCTTTGTTCTTGAAGCTACAAATTAAAAAATAAAATTAATTAGTTAAAACCTATTAGTTATATATATATGAATGCATCGTCTGTGTTCTTCGGAGTAAATCAAGAGAACATTTTAGCTATTTAGGCATAAAGTTCAGTTAAGATGGCAAATTAAATATGGAAATAAATTTGCATAATGTGAAGCCAGCTAAATAAATTTTTATGGAATATGAATGATATAAACCAAAACACCAAATTATCAGTACACAAGAGAACATTCAAACCAATTTTAACAAATAGATTGAAGAGGATCAAAGATTGGAGATCAATATAGGAATTTTGAAAGTAATTAGAGGAGTGAACAGATGGCATCACTAATAGAATTATATTAAAAGTGAAGATGTCAAAAAAGAACTTGGAAATTAACACATTACAGATTGTGTGATCATTTAATAGAATGGAAGATATAAGATGAGCAAAAGAAGCATTTAAGCAAAACTGGCAGGAAAGATGGGGGAGAGTGACAAATATGGGAGGTGTTTAGAACACTGAAAAATAAGAGATGATTGGATAAGCTAGTTGGGAAAGAATTTTTCTTTCCCAACTATCATATTAGTATTACATTTTTTCCTGAACTGTTTCTTGAATATCAACAAAGCATAGTGTAACCATTGGTTCTATTCGTCAGTCACTGCAAGATTTTCAGGAAGAAAGTCCAGAAGTGAATTTTTTTCAGTGATATCCTACTATTTTAATTCTGGTTTTATTGTTGCCCCAAAACCTTACAACAATATCTCTGAATGATTTCCAGACTTCTGGTCTATTTTAATGCAATTATTTTCAAATTCTTAATGTATCCTTAATTTGAGCTCCAACAAACATACTTCATATTTATGTCACAGAATTGGAGTTAAGTTCTCAACTGCAAAATTTTCAGAAGACAAAGTTTTTCATGAAGCCTAGTTCAGTATGCAATGTTAGAATTAATATTTTCTTGGAGAGCAAAAGGCTTGTGATTTATGTTCTCTCTTCATTGTATAAAAATCTCCTGGGAAGGCCATTATTTCCTTGACATGATGTAGCATTGTTGCCATGCTCTCGAATAAAGCAAGGATAGCAATATTTTGTAAATCCTCCCTACATACTCAAGAAGCAGTGTAATTACTTTTAAATCACCATCAATACTTTTAGACCTTTTTTGTTCCTCATTACTTCCTGGGCACAGTTTCAAAAATCTACTTCATATTTATTAAATGTATGAGAAATATTAAATTCTTCTTATTACTACAAATATCATTAAGTGATCAGTGACAAATATCATCGGTCACTTAATGACATCCATACCAGAAGAAAGTCATCATCATCATTACTGCAATGTCTGACAGTGATGCTGAAAAAAATGAGTTATTACATAGCATCTCTGTGATGTCATCACAGGAGAATACTATGCTAAACAATCCACTACCTGCTACATAATACAAGGTGTCCAAAACCTAAGGATGAACATGATTTCTGAAGATTACAGCTGCAAATTCAGACAAATCAGCTTGTGGCAATTTGTATAACTCATTATTCTGAGTAGAAAGGTACTCATTCATATCACATGCAAAGGAGTCAAACAGGATCAAAGGCAAAAAGGTAGTGCTAAGCGAATTGTGTTTGAAGGAATCGAGTTGCAAACTTCTTGGGATGTCTCAGACATCATCTAGATGATTTCATGCAGGGAAGAATTATTGGAAAGCTTGAAGGCCACAGAATTACTAATATTGCCAGAGAGGTTTGGAATCTCACATAGCCACTGTATCCAGGCTCTGGGCAGTATTTCACACCAATAGAATGCATTCCAGACATTTGCTAAGGAAATTTCCTTAGGAAATCCTTAGGAAAAATCCTTAGGAAATTTCTAACTTTTGCTAAAAACATGTTGCAGTTTGATTTGTATGAAATTTATAACACACTTTTTGTGTAATATAATTTATTGGTATGTTATTAATAAATTTATGTCCACATTTGGCTGTAGCCTTGAAAATATTTTCATGTACAGGTAAAAATGTAGTTTGTCCTTAGCTTTTTGACACCGGTGTATTTTTACTGTGCATTTTTTAATTAAGTGTGTGTGTTCTCTGTCCAATATGCCTGTTTAGCTATAAATTATATATTTAGTTTAATCCTTTATCGAAGTGTAAGCAAACAAAGTTTGTGCCTGAAGTATCTTCAGAACTGGGGCAACTCGTGGCAAAGGTGGCACGAGTTGCCTGAAGATACTTCAGGCGCAAACTTTGTTTGCTTACACTTCGATAAAGGATTAAACTAAATATATAATTTATAGCCTAACCAAGTGAAAAAAAACTTCCAACATGCCTGTTTAGCAGGCTTTGATAAGTGAAGTTTTTATAAAGATTCCTTTCATCATAGCGAAAAGCAAACTCTGGTCTTTTCCAATCGAAGAGTGCATGTATGTCATTCTCCCAAATTTGCTACAGAGGCAGTGGTAGATTCTAAGTTTGGGTACTACATCAAATATTTTATATAGTACTCCTCATCCAGCATTGAACAGAAAATATGAGGTGTCATAATGTCTGCATGTCCACCAGTGGTGTTGCATGCCCATTTAGGTTGGGTGTGCTGCCGTGTGGCTTATGCAACCCATGCTACAAAAGTCACATCAATTTGACTGTGATTGTATTTTTATTGATGTATAAAAGTTTCCAGAGTGCACAGCACTCATATTAAATGATCCAATGCAATTAATTGTAGGATAACTTTTTTATTATTATTATTATTTAACACCTCCAGGGAGTCCAAAGACTCATCGAGAGAGGGCACCTGCTCTACAATTCTGTCTCCACCAACCTGATCGCAACTACACTAATGCCATCTACCACCGACCACCATCACTAATATTTCTACAAACGATCACAAACATCCATGCCCATGGCGGGATTTGAACCCGCAGCCTTTTGGCTGGAGAGCAGATACGCTAACCACTTTAAATACTTTAATTTATCAATTAATATAATTTTAAATATGGAAAGCATAAAGGTCAAATGAACAATAGCTATGCTTCGCATGCACCATTTATGTGAGAAGCACAAATGGTTTAGGCATCGTGGTGAGATTAAATTATCACTGGCAAATACTAGAGTGAGACACAGATGATTTGAGTTTTGATACGATTTTTAAATACAGCCATATAATACACAGAAATCAGAAAAAGTAATCTTTTGTGAAATTATTATTTTTCAGGACTGAACCAAAGAAAGACTGAAATAACTCATTTTACTTATTTATACACAAGTTCCAACCTCCTTCAACTATAATCATCATTATAGTTGAAGGAGGTTGTGAAGTCACTTCACATACAAACTTTGTTTGCTTACACTTGGATAAAGGATTAAACCAAAAATATAGTTTCTTGTCATTTTCAATGGTGGAATTAATATTTTCTTGCGGAGCAAAAGACTTGTGATTTATGTTATCTCTTCATTGTATAAAAATCTCCTGGGAAGGCCATTATTTCCTTGACACGATATAGCATTGTTGCCATGCTCTTGAATAAAGCAAGGATAGCAAGGATAAATATGGGAAAAAAAAGTTCTAAATTATTTACAGAAAATTTACTGGTCTATATCAGGGTCCTAAACACGTTAGTTCACACTTCAGACATGCAAAACAGATGAAACTCCAAACAAAAACAGCAACTCATGACAACGTTAAATTGGATTGGTTGACACAATAACCAATCGCACCCACTGATTTCTGGATGCTATTGTCTCGGTGCACAGCCTGCGTCGCCTTCTGGGTGGTTTAAAACCACTGGAATGCTAAGAATTTGACCCATCGCACCATGCTGTATGTGTGTATTCAAAGGGCTCAAAGGTGTCTGTATTTGTGACCACACAGGCAGGCTATTAACACAAATGCAATGCAGTTTACGCATCGACAAGCGTCTTCTTCATGAAGCATTTCTATATTGTTTAATTTTAGGAATCACGCGAAGCCAGGAAACAATTAGGGGAGTCTTTAACAACAAATATAATGTTATACTATTGGTGATATTGCTATTCCATGGGTATGCACTGCACACCTAGCACACCCCATATGTATATCATCCTTGGAGTGTGAGAGGCCTTGAAATGTAACTGGTCTCTTGTTCTCTTCCTTCATCTCTCCACTACAGTTTAGCATACAGTGGTATTGCTACATAATGGACAAATTTTTTTTTTAAAGTTTAAGCATGTAAAACAGCGCTCGATAATCAATTTTTAATGCATGAAAATATGAGTTCTATTAAAATTCATCACTGATCACAGACTGCCAATTATATATTTGGTTTAATTCTTGATCCAAGTGTAAGCATACAAAGTTTGTGCCTGAAGTATTTTCAGGACTGGGGCAACTTGTGGTATCTCCCATAATGCAAAACACATCTCCTTGTGGAGATGTATAATGTCTGCAAGGAGATGTGCTTTGCATTATGGGAGATAATGCTATAAGTGAGAGTTACATTCGTAAGAAGGAATATATAAAATATAAAATGAATATTAAATGATAAGAAAAGACTTCATTGGTCAAAGATTTACATATTTAAAAAATATGCATAAGAAAAATTTTAAATTAAAAAAGATTCTTTGAAAAAAAAAATGAGCTCATTTCTATATCACCTGGTGAATTGGCAGCCGTCGAGGTAGTAGGATATATATGTATTAGGAAACTTCGATGCATCTGTTTTTTTTTTTTTTTCAAAGAAGCCCTCAAGGATCATCTGCTTAATTCACTTTTGTTCCTTTTCGTTTAAAATAGCTCGATAGCAAGCAGAAGTATTATTCATTTCACAGGAATATTTACTAAATCGTTCAAAGTCTGCATCTTGCGATTCAATGATTGCTTGAGCTTTTGAGAACTTTGCTTCTTCTAGGCCTTTTAAAGTGAAAAACCGAGTTGGAGCTTGATATTTGTTATCTTCTTCGTTTCTTTCTTGTTCCTCTAATTCAAGATCATTTGGGTGAGAGTTGCATAGTGTGAGATTGAAGCAGCTCATGGTTAACCACACCTAAGATCGCTTGAGTTTCAAAATTCACAATCTTTTGGGTCTACAAAGCCTTCTGAATTATTACTAAACTGAGGACAAGTTTATGCCATACTCCTTTCATAGTTTTTTCGGAAACTTTATGCCAGGAGATCTGGGTTACCCCAATTATGTCTAAAATGTTGAATCTCTTCCAAAACTATTTGACAGAAAAGTCCCCATCTTTATCAGTTGCTTTTATTAACATTTCAAAAGTATCTTTGAGATAATATGATTTAAATATCACAATGACTCCCTGATACATTGGTCGTAAAAGAGAAGTTGTGTTTGGAGGTAAAAATACTATTTTTATATTAGAGCAAATGTAAGCTATTGGTGAGGAATTGCTAGGTGCATAGGCAATTATCAGAAGCACTTTAAATGGAATTTGTTTTTTCTCACAATGCAGTTTCCCTTCAGGAATGAAGTGATGCATGAGTCAATCTTCGAATTGCGAACCCGTGAGCCAAGCCTTCTTATTTGCCTTCCATAATTACTGGAAGAGTATCTTTATTAATTCCCTTTAAGCTTCTGGATTTTCTGATTGATGCACAAATAAGGGTTTTAACTTAAGAGTTCTAAGCCAGCAAAATTTCCTCCTAATAGTAGAGTGATGCAATCTTTTGATGCTTTAAAAGCTGACATTGAGGATTCTTCTTTTGCGATGTAAGTTCTTGCAGGCATCTGTTTCCAAAAAAAGACTATCTCATCACATTAAAAATCTGCGATGGCACAATTTAAAACAAAAATTCCGATCCAAAAAATTTTTAACGATAAATTCGCAAAGAGGGAATTCCATAAAGTGAGAACTACTTGGTTTAATCCTTTATCCAGGTGTAAGCAAACAAAGTTTGTGCCTGAAGTATTTTCAGGACTGAGGCAACTCGTGGTAAAGGTGGTATGACTTCACATCACTTGCCTTGGTATCCCATAATGCAAAGCACATCTCCTTGAAGACATGTATAATACTATGCATTATGGTACAGGTCACTACCCAGACTGGTTTCAACCTGTATTGAGATCTCGTCAGTGGGAGCCAGCCAAGAGGTGATACCAAGGTGTGACACCTTTTGGCAACTCGTATGTAAAAATATGACTTCTGCATTACTTCAACCTTGGTATCACCTCTGGGTTTGGTTCCCACTGATGAGACCTCAATAAAGGTCAAAACCAGTCTGGCCTTTCCCATAATGCATAGTATTATACATGTCCACAAGGAGAAGTGTTTTGCATTATGGGATACTAAAGGCAAGTGATATGAAGTCATACCACCTTTACCACGAGTTGCCGCAGTTCTGAAAATACTTCAGACACAAACTTTTTTTTTTTTTGCTTACACTTGGATAAAGGATTAAACCAAGTATATAATTTCTTGGTATCTCTAATGTATTGTATAACCAAGTGAAAAACTTTCAACAATGAGAGTTGATGTTAATGATGGATCAGATCACAAAGCAGGCAGCCACAAACTCTAGGTGATGAACTCCATAAGAAGGAAGCCGAAAAGTTAATCACTACCACTGAAACTAAACATTGGATTAGCAAGTTACCAAAACTGTTACAGAATTGGGATAAGTGCACGCACAGACACACACACACACACACTGTGTGTGTGTGTGTGTGTCTGTGTAGTGCATCAGTTGACTAGCAAAACAACACAGACAAGACTGAAAGTTTATTGCCAATTGCTTTAATGTTACCACAAGGAAGGCTTTCTTAAGAAGAAAGCATTGTGACTGGTGATAAAAATCAGGACTATCATTATGAATCTGAAATGAAAATTCAGTATCTATGGAATATCTATCAGCCCTACCTCACTAAGTTAAAAACAATATTCAAAGTTTAAAATTCGCCATCAGCAAGTGCATGTTGACCATCTTTAGACAACAAAGGTATCATTCATGGGATTGCAGTGTGAAAGTGATAGCAATCATTTGCAAAGCTATGTTAAGACCAAAACAACAAATTAAGTGTTTTTGTGTTGAGGAAGAGCTACTGACTTTGCAATATGCCCACATGAGTGCATTCACTTCAACAGATATCAGATTGAAGTGGTAGAAAATCCTTCCTAATCACTCAAATTTGCTCCACTGAACTTATCATTTCCTAAACTCAAGACATCTTATGGCTTTCTGTTTGAAAATAATGAACTAATCAATGCAGAGGTAGAATATGGTTCTGAAAACAACTGAAAGAGTTTTACCATGATAACTCTGAAAAAATCTTGTTACATGGTGCAAAAAAGTATTGAAAGGAAGAAAGATTATGTTGAGAAACACTGTATGAAAATAAAGTAGAGACTGCAAAACATTTTATTATTTTGGTGATATATCTCTTTTGAATGAGGAGCTATCAAAATGAGGTATTATTTTTGGAATCCCCCCCCCAGGTCCTCAAGATCATGATGATCATTAAATGCTTCTGTTTACTTGATGTGAAAAAAAATCTGTTAATATGATTTTTTCTTTTTATCCAACTTGCAGACTCCTTTTTCTCCAAATATAATCAAATGATGTGCAGCAATAGCAATGTTAAAGAGTTCATTTTTCTATTATTGGTCCCCTATTTCACACTCAAGGTAAGAAAAAATATAACTTACTGCATAAGTCACACTGTGTAACAAACCATATATATAGCATTCAGGAATTGTTCAACAGCATGTGACAAGATAATAAATGAGAAAAAAATGAGAGATTCAAAGTTGTCGGAGCACAACTGAAAACTCTATGAAACTATTTGTTTTATTATTATTTTAATGACATCTCTCTCTTGGGTGGAAGCAATCACAATGTAGGCACTACTTTCAGAACATTGCACATACTATTGCCCTTCCCAATCTAGTATCTTCATTGAAATGGATATCCCACCCCCACTTCGGACAAAATATCAGGCAAAAAAAAAAATATATATATATATATATATATATATATATAAATAACAGGCAAATGAAACAGCAGTGGTCCAGTTAGTCTTGTGGCACATTACTGGTCACCTTTAATTGTCTTTTCTTTGCACCACCCAGTATTGACTTACCTAATCACAGATATCAGTATATTAGCCACTTTCTCATCCATGTCACTAGTTTCATATCCATTTCCAATTCACATGCAATAGACCTCTACACAGCATTGTAACCTCTCCCAATCCAAATGACCTGTTCCCATGACAGAAAGAGAGCAAATGACTAAGGAAAGACTTTCAGTCCCCAAAGCTTTCTGCTCTCATCTCAACACAACACCCTCATCATAGTTACAGCTAGTGATGTATATGTTGTTGGAGAATTTCCATTTTTTTTCATCCTTTTATATTGGCTTCACACAAAATGTGGGGGGAAGTGATTTGGGGGGGAGAGAAATTGTGAAACATGAGTTTTTGAACAGCTGAAGACCCTTGGTTTGATATGGTCAGAGCTGAAACGTGTATGGATGGTGACCAGCAGCTCCTCGTGTTCTTATATGTCTAGAAGTATTGATCAATTTTACATCCATGAATATACCTATGTAAAGACAATGCAGCAACAGTCTATGAGAAAGAAATTGGAAAGAATTTATAAGAGAAGGGATCATCTATTAAGCAGACTGCCCTCCCTCTTCCAGGTAGCATCAAGCAAAAAATGCAAAAAAGTAGTCTGAGGTTGAGTGATTTGGGAATTTATAAAGTGTTAGCAGTCAAGAAGGCAAGAAGTAGTGTTTGAATGTTGATGGATATGATGCATTTGTGAAGGGCTAAATGAGAGTCAACCAATTCTTGACTAAAGATCAAAAGAGTATCAAAAAGTAAAGAGGGGAAGTAAAATCTTTCTTCTGAGGAATAACATAGGATTGTGTTCTATTAGCATTGAGATTCACTAAATTATCTGCATAGAGAGGAGATTGGAATTAAAATACTGGTTATGAAAGATCTTGAATCATTTGAGGATTATTTTGTTTTAACAACATGTCACATGTTAAAAGTTCTTCATTGGTAAAAAAAAAAAACAGTTGAATGGTTTCCTGAAAAAGAGCCAAGGTTCAAATTCTTGATATATATATATATATATATACTGCATTTACTTAAATATAACTCACTCTCACATATATCTCGTACCCTTAATTATACTTGACAAAAAACTAAATTAAAAGTTTTGCATATACCTCGCACATGAAAAAAGTTTAAAACTTTAAGAAATAGACAGTGAATGTTGTTATGGCAGTTTCAAATATTTTGGAATTCGGTGGAAGAAAATCAGCATTTCAACTCAACAATCTTCAGTTTGCCTTTGTAGTTGAGTTGCACGATCTTTTGTTAATACTGCACCAATCATGTGCATATGAGAAACTATCTCTCGTGTGGGATAGTTTCCATGGACACTTAGGACCTGAAATAGTAAAACAACTTTCAAATGTGAAGACCGATGTGGCCATTATTCCTAGTGATCTCACACCTTATCTACAACCCTTGGATGTATCGGTCAACAAACCATAAATGATTTCACCTAAAATAATTGGCAAGAGTTTTTTTTAAAAAAAACATGCATTTCTAATGCCCTTGATTAAAACTGTTTTAATTTACAGAAGCATTGTCGCTAAAGATTCAAATATATCGCATGATGAAGGTGAGCACTGATCGCATAAATGACATTGATAATTAAAATTTAAATGCATTCATTTTATAAATAATCTGATCAATTATAAATTATAATGAATACTGAGGATTTAATTATAAACGTCAATTTAGTTTTTAACTCAAAAATTTTAGTTTCCGAACTGATGATAATACATCAATTTAATTTCCGAACTGATGAGTGCAAAAGCAGTTTGTCACAGTAGGCAAAACAACAGCAATTTGGTATAACAGTGGGACTAGTTTTAAAAAAAATTGTAAGAGAGAACACAAGGAACTAAAGTCCCTAATTAGGTGCCATCTATGTTGGAAAAAGAGAAAACAGATATTAATTTGATCTTAAAATTACTGTCTCCCAGGTTTTTGGTAAATTTATACAGCCGTACATGTTGAGGTTTGGAATATGTTTTAAAGCTTCTATTGATTCCAAAAACAATCTCTTTGACTTATGACTTCTGTGTGGCACTTTTGTTTTCTTTCAATGGATGCTGTGTGAAGTGGTATCCAAGGCATTGCTGCTAGACCTGACTTGCCATAACAATAGTGCCGATGTATTTTTTATGAATATTTGTATAAACAGTCACAACATCATCATCCCGGAAGTGCTAACTCAGAACTAGAGCTATTTGTTACAACGACTGCTCTTACTGCTGAACTCGCTCACTTACGTCACACCTTCTTAGTCAATCTATTCAATCTCCATAGGATAGAAAAAATATTAAATGCCCTCCATTGCCTACCACACAAGACCACAGGAAAACTGTTACCATCCCATACATTCAAAGCACATCTGAAAAGATATCTAAAGCATTCAATAAATATCAGCTTTCACTGTATTTAAACCTTATGTCAAATTAGCAACTCTCATCCATTCACCTAAGGACAAACTCTCTTCTTTATCACATCCAGGAGTTTATGAAGTGCCCTGTTCTTGTGACTGGGCTTGCTATCGACAGACAGGAAGAACAGTTGACATCCACCTTGGTGAACATAAAAACTACATCTGGCACTATCGTTATGGCAAAACTAGTCCCACTGTTATACCAAATTATTGTTGTTTTGTGTACTGTGAAACTATTTTTGTGCTCTGAAGATGCTGGACATAATAGCAGCGAAATATTAGCAAATAAGTTAATATTATTTTCTTATCATTCTGTGTTGTCATCAATACCGTGAAAATAAATAACATATACTATGAACACAATAAGCCTTTCCTTGCATTTTAGTTCCAAAAATCCCCACGTCTTCTCGCACCACCATTTTTTAACTTTAATTTTGCAGGGAAAAAAGTGTGAATTATATTCGAGTAAATATGGTGTGTGTGTGTGTGTGTGTGTGTGTGTATATATGAAGAGGAATTTATAAAACTTTTCAGGCAGAGTTTACAAGTTGAAATTACAATTACTCCTAAAATGGAGGTAACTGTGAACTTCAAAGCTTGCTAATTGCACAGGCACTAGCTGCAGCAGGAGACACTAATATTTTTGGAAACATTACAATATTTATCAAGGCATTAGAAACACTGTAAAAGCATGGTATGAGGTGATACAAAATGGTCTCAATTCTGTGTAGAGAAAAATGCACCCCAGTTTGTACATGGTTCCAGAGAATTTTGAAAAGAATGGCAAAGACATGCAGATAAAATTGTAAAGCTTTTTGCAGGGCTGAAATTAAAGATTAACGAAAACAACATGGAAGAGTTAATCAAATAGCATGAGGCAAAATGAAGACCTTATTCAGTTAAAAGAAGACGGTCAGGCTGAGGCTCACAAATGGAAGAAGTCGCAACATTTTATAATCAAAGCATGATTTCACAATATGAATTCCAGTACCACATGATTTTTAAAAGTGCAGAGAGATAAGCTATTTAAAAAAAAAAAACTGTCTAGTTCTCTTGATAAGTCTGTATGGAAAACTGAGCTCAGTAAATTAAATTATTTTTTGATATATATATATATATATATATATATTATATGCATGTGCATGTACTATTCCAAATATATATTCTCATTTTTAACTTAGCAAGGCCAAATTCCATCTCATGTAAAGTTTTACTGAACACCCTTACATAAAAGCCACTGGTAGCTTATCTCTTGTCCAAACAGCAGCTGTGCCTTCTGGTCCCTTGCAAAAGCCATCAGAAGCAGCTTCTGCTTACTTGTGCTTTCCCCTTCCTCGTTTGCTCACCTCCCCATCCAGATGGCACCACTGTTACAGCACACAAAGGAAAAAAGCTGACCTCCTAACAGCATTCTTTTCCTCTAACTGCTGCACAGACAATGAAGGCAAATCACCTCCTTCCATACCAACAACTGAACTTTCTGCTGAAAAGTCACAGTTATGACTTTCTGCTGTGACTTTTCAGCAGAAAGACATAAGAATATTAAACAACCTGAATACAGAATACGTCATCTGGTCCCAATGGCATCTCTCCTGTTACACTCAAACACTGCACTCCAGAGATGACACCTGTCTTCAATCTTCCATACTCAGCCAGCACCTATCCCATCTCATGGAAACTAACATATATCCAACCCATTCCAAATAAGGGAGGACAAAATCCTACCAAACCAGTTGCCATCACCTGAGTCCTCTCTAAAATAATGGAGAAACTTATCAATGGACAACTTCTTCACTAGAAGCTCACAAATTAATCAGCAACCACCAGTATGGATTCCACCAATCCAGATCCACAGATGATATCTTAGCCTATATCACTCACCACTGGACACATGCCATGGAAAGGTTTGGAGAAACGTGTGCTTTTGATATTTCCAAGGATTTCATCCGTGTTTAGCATCAAGATCTGGTTTGAAAACTGCCTTCCTTCAGTCTACCTACCAACTGTCTGTAACTGGATAACCATCTTTCTTTCTGGACGGCACCCTCTCTTTGAGTTTTGCCACCAATGCAGGAGTACCTCAGGGCTCCATTCTCTCACTTAACCTCTTTCACTTATACATAAATGATCTACTCTCAATCACTACAAATCTTATCCATAGCTTTCCTGACAATAGCAGCACTCTCCCCTCATCACTCTATTGACAAACCACACAGTTCCTAGACATTCCTTATATCAAGATCATCTGCAAGCAGTGCCTTAAAAACTGATCTCCATTTCATCCTTCAGTGGGGAAATGATAACCTAGTCCCCTTCAATGCCAACAAAACACAGTCCTGCCTTTTCTTTTGCATTAAGGATCAGCTCATCCTCAGTAATACACACATAAACAGACATGATGAACTCTCTCTCTCTCTTTTTGGACTGACATTTACCTCCAGCCTCTCATAGCACAAACATCACATCAATGGACTCCTCAATTTTTAAAAAACTAGGCATTCTTTTTAACTCAAGAAGCTATTTTACACCCACCCAGCTGCTAATTCTATATAAATCCCAAATCTGCCCATCCTTAGAATATTGTACACACATTTGGGGTGGTATACCTAAAACCTCCTTAAAAATTCTTGATGCTGTTCAGAGGAGAACAGTTCGGTTCATAGATGGCCCTTCCTTCACAGGCTCATTTCAATGTCTATCTCACAGATGCAATGTTTCATCTCTGTGTCTCTTCTACAGGTACTTCCATGGTCACTGCTCAGTGAATTGGCAAACATCATTCCTCCACTTGCTATTAGACAAGTAGAGGAATGATATTTTGCCAAACCAACATCCCTTGACAGTACAACTGCAAACTCATCAAACCTGCTTCTACTCTTCCTCATTTATTCCATCTACCTCTATCTTCTAAACAGTCTTCCTCATGATTGTGTTTCCCAGCAATTTCAACCTACACCTCTTTGAGAAGAATGTCAACAGGTTTCTTCTTTCTCGATCCTCATCTACATCTCACACACAGTACTGATGTGCTATAAGTTCTTGTACCTCACGTATGCAAGATAGATATTAAAAAAAATAAAGAAATAAAGTTGCAGACTGCCTGAACAAAATACAGTCATACCCCGACTTACACGAATCCGGAGTTATGCGGTTTCTTATATGTACCTATTCCTGTCCCGCTTCATGCCTCACCACTAGTCGTATCTTTCAGGCACCGGCCACATTCGCCAGTGTCGCACACACATGCTGTGAACAAGCACTGAGGTGTTTTGCGCAGTCTCCATTCATACACGTTTTTTTATAGTCTACAAACCTTGAAATTGTTTAATGTTATGTTCTTGATAAAAATTTTATCATATAAAAAATAATAATGTCATCCAAAAGAAGCAAGTCCGATTCTTCTACAGCTAGCAAGAAAAGAAAAAATTGACTTTGGAAACAAAACTCAACATTATTAAGGATTTTGAAGGCGGAATGAAAATTTGTGAGCTAGCAAAGAAGTCTGATCTACAGGAATCCACAGTAAGAACAATCATAAAAGAAAGGTTTACAGATTTTGGAGGACATAGATTCTAATGAGGAACGAATTGTAGCCACAAGGCAAGGAATAAAAAAATCATTAGCTTGCTATGAAGAAATTTTGCGTGACAAGAAAAAGACATTATGCTGTCAGACGAATCTATTAGATTTTATGAAACCATCGACATCAAAAAAAGAAATAACTTTCTTTTTTTTATGTACGAAAAACTACAATTATGATTATATTTCTTAAAAAAAATATAAGTGTTTTTGTAAACCTTTGGTCCCAATTGTATGTTTGTATATATAAATTACATGCAAAATTATACCCCGAGTTACGCAAATTCGACTTACGCGCTTTTTGTTGGTCCCACCTACTGCGTAACTTCAGGGTTTTATTGTACACCACTGATGTCTAGCCAGTGACCACAAGTGCTAACAATTAAACTAAATCAGCTCATAAGCCTTCAACATGTACAAATGAACTTAAAAAATTTTCATAAGTTTACAATGCAACAGCATAAAATGACTATTTGCTCACTATTGTAAAATCATGCATGATTTAATTTGCACACTAACTAAAAACGAAAAAAAAAAAAATACACACACACACACACACAGAGCTTTAATTTTTTTGTTATAATGAAATACAGAACCTGGAGAAGTTTTATTAGTTATGAAAAACCTCATCATGTAAATACCTTCCATTTTTAGCTTCACAATGACAGATCCTTTCTGTGGCATATTCCATGACAGCTGCTAATGTTTTTGGCTGGTGCCCTAATTTCTGCATTTATGTTCTCCTATGGGATTACCCGAGTATGTAAAAACAATCCAATAGCTGAAGGAGAACGTTCATGCAAGTTAGGGAGCTGCAGCCAGAAACATTAACAGCTGTCATGGAACATGATGTAGAATAGGCCAATCTTTGTGAAGCCAAAAATGGAAGGCATTTACATGATGTGGATTTTTCATAAACTAATAAAAAAATATATCTCTAGGTTTTGTATTTCATTATAACAACAAAAAAAATTTTTTTTAAATAATTAATGAATAATGAAAGTATTAAATGTTTAAACTCCTTCATGACTAATAGGCCACCCTGTATTTACACTCAATACAGGGTGTTCATAGAAACTGTATCACCTGCTGTAACCATGTTTTTTTGTTTTTTGGTAATTAAATTTGAATGTCTGTTTAAAAAGGGATAATAACACTACAATTGTCACAAATAATGAAGAAGGCAATATAACATTTTTATTTTTGATTAATATTTGGCTCTTTTTAGTTCAAGATATGACATAATTAAGAAATGATAAACTGGACATACAAATATTTCAAAATGGAGTGGGCAGTGATATTTTCACTAGAAAAACAAATACCAGTATCAAAATTTAGTTCAACTACAAAGTTTTATTAAAATTCAAAGCTAAAAATTTACTTTTTGCTGTTTAGTACTTTGAGGGTCATCCTCTTGCCTTTATTACAGCTTGGCATTAGTGGAGCATTGTAAAAATCAATTTCCTGATGGATGCAACTGTCAATTCATGGTTCCATAACCTTATAATGGCTTCTTGAAGCTCCTGAAGTGTTCTCAGCTTATTATGTAGTTCAGTCTCCATATGGTATCACAAATTCTTAAAGTTCATTCAGCCACTTATTAACTTACGAGTATAAAATTATACTAAACTCAATTTGCATCATTTTAGGGTTATAAAATGCACTATGACAAGGAACCGAGTCATTATGAAAGATGCAGTTCATCGTTACGGTACAGTGGTCTCTGATAGTAGGCAGCAGTTCTAAAATTTTTCTGGTACACTTGTGCATTTACTGAACCTTTTGTGAAATGTGAGTGACCAACACCATTATATGACATATTAGCCCCAGATCATCTGACTGGCCGAGAATTTGATTGATCATGGAACTGTCTGCCTGCCGTCAGCACCCTAAACTTTTTCTCAACAGAAACAATTACTCTTTTTCACTGATCAGGGGTCCATATGGCATGATCTTTGCACCAATTTAACCAAGCCAATCTCATTTTTTTTAACAGGGTGCCTGGTTATCAATTCATGTTGAATGAGTCTTTTCCTGACAGTTACAGAGCTTGCCACAATTACTGTTTGTTCTTCCCAGTCCCATTTCAGTTCTTCAGATGAGACACAGTGATTTTTGAAGCAGAGCGGCTTTAGAACTTAATCTTGGCATGGTGTAGACAGTGGATTTCTTCCTGTCGCCTTCTTCCATCAGCAGATGATGTAATACAATGAACTATATAATGATAAACAATGAAAATGACCATTTAACTACTAAAAACTATTTATGTAAGGTGATGTGGTTTCTATGAACATGAGTGTATATGTATAAACTGGTGTGTCTCAGCAAATCCAAATATTCTGCAGTTAATAATTTTGATCGATTTCAAATAGGATGTGCACAAGTACTGGTGAGTTTTCTTCTGATTATAAATATTAAATTTAGACTTACCTTAAAGTGAGTATACAAAAATACTCCTATAAATGTCATGAATATTCCTAGCATTTGAATAGGCTGTATGGGGTCCCGGAATAGCATATATCCACCAAGTAAAGTAAGGCAAAATTTCAACTGTCCAATAACATTATATCTTTTTTTTTTATATAATAAAGGAAAATAATACAAAATAAATATCAGGAGAGAATTAAAACTGATAAAATCTGAACACATAAATAAAAAATACAGAAATCTGCTAACACATTTTATTCCCTGAAGGAAGTAGGCACAGCCATATAGCACCAACCAACTCTTTTCAGAAACTGGAAGTCAGTCAGTCATGATAACTGGCTCAAGACTATTGATTGTTGATCTGAAGAAGAGAGTATGGCAAACAACTGCTGCCATCTTGTGGTCCCTAGCACTATATTATTGTTTGAAATAGTGAGAGGTCTATAATCAATTTTCTAGAAAAAAATCTTACTTTGTGCATGCCAGGGATCAAATGACTCAGAAACTAGTTGAAGAAAAGCTTAGAAAAAGCTTTCTAATTGGTGACTAGAATCAAATGTAGAACAGTCTTCCTTTGGGCAGCCTAGCACCATAGATGCAACTTCCATTTCCATGTGGATACAAATGCTGATATTTGAAAATGCATTTTACAATTTATATTCAAATATTAGAACATCATAAAATATTTCTATTATCTAAAACATCAGAAAATTGTGGGTTCAAATTATGATTTCTTTATTATTCCACAATACACAGTCATTGTACTATTACAAGTTAGTTGCTCTGTGTGCAAAGTTGCAGAACAACTAAGAATAAGTTCCTTTGCAACTTATAAAACTGACAGATAGCATCTCAGAGGCAAACTAGTTTTATCATCTATGTTATGAATTATGTCACGAATCAAAAAATATACATTATTTTCCCACTTTTAAATAGAAATACATATGTGAAAATCATATCTACAAACAGAACAGTATTAACAGAATCAAAGTTTACTATAAGAATTAATGAAAATAAGAATGGGCTCCAGAAGATTTTTTTTTTTTTTGCCCAACAAAGACCATCTATTCATGTATATTTAAAATACTCATTTCACAATTGCAACTTAATTATTTCCATGTTATGATTAACTTTTTAGATGTATACTGAAGTACAGTAATATGCAATAATCAATGATTTAAAAACTATGTTAATTGGGTAGAGAGTAGGACACTGGTGGGAGAGAACTGCAGTCGGAAGGGCAGGAAATGAGAAAAATTATTCCTCATCACCATCTTGCTGGTCAGTTTCATACAGATGTAGTAGGGTTTCCTACCCTCCATACAAAACAAACTGGTCAGAAAAACCTCCAGTTAACAAACAAAACATTTGCCCCGTGGCTTTAGTCATCTTGTTGCAATCCTAAAAGATAAACACACATCTTTTGACCTTCTTTGCTGAGATTTCTGTCAAACAAAAGTCGTTTTAATACTTTAAACTGCAATGAACACTTGCCATTTCTGGACATACCTTTTCACATACAAATGTCTATCACCCTTTGCCAATACTGGCACTCAAATTTGAAAGAGTTTTTAGGATATTAGTTTCCAACTCTACACTTTCTTTTAATAATTAAAAGAATATATAACATATAAAATATAACAGAAAATGATAAAACATGTTACGAGTGTATGACTGTGGATGAATGGTTGGTTCCCCCTCTAGATTCTCCCATTTAACCCTAACAAAGATGAAACCAACCTAGAACACATTTGGCAGTAGAGTTATGATGTACTGTAAAGGTATAAATTGGGAGTTTAGTAATTCATGGGGTTCATACCATTGTACCCTAGAGAGACATAAATCATTACTTAAAATTATAATAACAGAATTAACCCACGTGAAATATTATTTATTGATAGAATTTTCACCTGAGTATCAGAGGCATCATCAGTAGATGATGCCTCTGATACTCAAGTATCAGAGGCATCACAATAAAAGGCTAATTAAACAATAACTAACTATTCCAAAGGGCACCACCACCACCACCTAAGTAGCTCATGTAAGATAACTAAAAAAGGTCTAAGTTTCCTAACTTATTTAAAATAAATAACATATTACACACACACACACACACACACACACACACACACACACACAATTTAAAAGGAAGGAAAGCTGATTAAAATCAGCTGATTAGCTGATTTAAAAAGTGCTATCTCCCACAAAGGGGACAGACATAGACCATCTGATCTGTTTAAGTTGGGAGAGTGAAGTAAAGTTTCACGTTTCTTTATAAAGCCGTTCCATGAGGAACCGACTTTTGTGAAGGACTCTTGTCTTGCTCCAGTGAACTATGTCTAGTGTTGATGGCATGCTCTGCAAGTCCAGACTGTTCAGGTTCAAGGTATTGAATATACAACTTGTGTTCTTCTATTCGAATAAAAACAGATCTTCCCGTTTGTCTGAAATAAGATAACCCACAAGAGCAAGGAATCTGGTAGACACCTGGATGACTGAGATGTGAAGGCTTGTCCTTTGGAGAAGTGAGAAAGGTGGCAATTTTTCTGATGGGTTGAAAGGCAACAAAAATATTTCATGGTTTAAAGCTTTCATTATGTTCCCCTAATGCCTTGCACATAAGGAATAGGAATAAACGTTATTTCTTCTGTATTTGAAGAGGAAGATATATCAAAACTACTTAAAGCTTTTCGATGAAAGAATTATTATATCCATTAGATAGAAAACAGGAAATAATATATTGCAATTCTTTCTGCAATAGTTCCTCTGAAGAACAAAAGGAGTGTGCCCGATGAACCAGTTTTTTAACAGTTCGCGCCTTTTGACTGGGATGGTGATGAGATTCAGCATGGATATAATGGCCTAAAAAGGCTAACTGCTTATTTACTTCTAGGGTGAACTGGATCCTTGGATGAAGTGCATTTAATTTAGAGACAAACTGTTGTAATTCATCAGAAGAGCCATTCCAGATAGCAAAAATCTACATATCTGAACCAATGAGTAGGTTTAGGTGAAATGTTGTCAAAAATACATTGTTCAAAGTACTCCATACAGAAATTGGCGATAGCAGGAGATATAGGATTGCCCATTGTTGTCCCTTCAATTTGTTGATATAACTTGTTTTTAAAGGAAAAAAACTATTACAGAAAGAATTGCAATATATATTTCCTCTTTTCTATCTAATGGATATAAAAATTCTTTCATCAAAAGAGCTTTAAGTAGTTTTGATATATCTTCCTCTTCAAATACAGAAGAAATAATGCATATTCCTATCCCTTATGTGCAAGGCATTAGTGAAAGCACAGCAAAAGTTTTAAAACCACTAAATATTTTTGTTGTCTTTCAACCCATCAGAAAAATCGCCATCTTTCCAGGTGTCTACCAGATTCCTTGCTCTTGTGGGTTATCTTATTTCGGACAAACAGGAACATCTGTTTTTATTCGGATAGAAGAAAACACAAGTGATATATTCAATACGTTGAACCTGAATAGTCTGGACTTGCAGAGCATGCCATCAACACTAGACAGAGTTCACTGGAACAAGACAAGAGTCCTTCACAAAAGTCGGCTCCTCTTGGAACGGCTTTATAAAGAAACATTTGAAACGTTGCTTCACTCTCCCAACTTAAACAGTTCTAATGGTCTACATCTATCCCCTTTGTGGGAGATAGGAAAGATTAGCTGATTTAAAAAGTACTAACTTTTAAATTATCCATATATATATATATATATGTGTGTGTGTGTGTGTGTGTGTGTGTGTGTTATTTTATTTATTTTTTTTTTAAATAAATTAGGAAACTTAATGACCTTTGTTAGTTATCTTACATGAACTACTCAAGTGGCACCCTTTGGTTAAATTAGCCTTTTTGCATGTACTGAAGATGCCTGTGATACTCAGGCAAAAATTCTACTAATAAATATTTTATGAGAGTTAATTCCGTTATTATAATTTTAAGCAATATGTCTAATCACAGTATTTCCTTACTGAAACAGATATAAATCATAGCAACAGTTATTCTATACTGGTAGAAGAATTGTGTGTGTGTGTGTGTGTGTGTGTGTGTGTGTGTGTGTGTGTGTGTGTGTGTGTGTGTGTGTGTGTGTGTGTGTTATTTTATTATTATTTTTTTAAATAAATTAGGAAACTTAATGACCTTTGTTAGTTATCTTACATGAACTACTCAAGTGGCACCCTTTGGTTAAATTAGCCTTTTTGCATGTACTGAAGATGCCTGTGATACTCAGGCAAAAATTTTACTAATAAATATTTTATGTGAGTTAATTCCGTTATTATAATTTTAAGCAATATGTCTAATCACAGTATTTCCTTACTGAAACAGATATAAATCATAGCAACAGTTATTCTATACTGGTAGAAGAATTCCCAGTTCAGAAAGGTGTGAGACAAGGCTGTGTCTTTTCTCCGATTCTCTTTAACCTATACACAGAAGAAATATTTAATAAAATTAGTAACCTCAAAGGAATCACTGTAGGGGGCAGAAATATTAATAACCTAAGATATGCAGATGACACGGTTCTTCTAGTTGAAAACAAATATGACCTCAAAACTCTTATAGATGAAACCCTCAAGTATAGTGAACAGTATGGCCTCAGTTTCAACTTTAAAAAGACAAAAATCATGATAATTTCAAGAGAAAAGAAAATACCAAAAATATGCATCGATATAAAAGGAAATAAATTAGAACAGGTGCAAAAATACATATACCTCGGACACTTGATCACAGAGAATGGCAGGACAGAAGATGAAATTAGAAAAAGGATTGAAATCGCAAGGTCAACTTTCAACAGTATGAAAAATCTACTAACATCTAGAGAATTAAATCTGAAAACAAGACTAAGAATCTCCAAATGCTACATATGGTCTACATTGGAAATACTTTTATTGGGATTATATTGATCAAGTGCATATAATAACAACTAAGTTAATACCAACTAGTTTCACCAACTAAGTCTGTTGGCATCTTCAGGGTACATAACTGATGTACGGCACTAAAAAGTAAAAAACTGTTACAAACTATAATCAACCGATTCCAATTATATTAAACAAAGCTTTGTTTAATATAAATGGAATCGGTTGATTATAGTTTGTAACAGTTTTTTACTTTTTAGTGCCATACTACAAACTATAATCAACCGATTCCAATTAAAACTGTTACAAACTATAATCGGTTGATTACAGTTTGTAACAGTTTTTTACTTTTTAGTGCCGTACTACAAACTATTATCAACTGATTCCAATTATATTAAACAAAGCTTTGTTTAATATAATTGGAATTGGTTGATTATAGTTTGTAACAGTTTTTTACTTTTTAGTGCCGTACATCAGTTATGTATCCTGAAGATGCCAACAGACTTAGTTGGTTGGTGAAACTAGTTGATATTAACTTAGTTGTTATTATATGCACTTGATCAATATAATCCCAATAAAAGTATTTCCAGAGCTTTTTGGTCAAGAAAATTAAACTTTTTTTTTTTAATATGGTCTACATTATTATATGGAGTAGAGACATGGACACTCTCCAATCTGAGTGTGAAAAAACTGGAGGCCTTTGAAATGTGTATGCTGCGAAGAATTATGAGAATACCATGGAAAGAAAAAAAGACAAATGAAGAGGTACTAGAGATGGCAGGCATCAACAGGAGCCTGATGAAAGAAATTAAAAAGAGAAAAGTCAGATATTTGGGACATATTCTGATACATAACTGCCTACAAAGGGCACTTCTCGAAGGAACTGTTGAGGGAAAGAGGAAGACAAAGACTGGAGTGGATGAAAAATATAGAAGACTGGACCTATCTCTCATATGAGGAATGCAGCAGAGAGGTGCAGAATAGGACATGGTGGAGACACATGGTAGTCAATTTCCTGGAGGGAGAAGACACCTGACAGGACAGGAATTAAATGTTGGAAAATTACATTTTATATATATATATATAAACTTTTGTGCATGCTAATGTGCACATACTGACAACTAATTATCAGAATCCAACATGATATATTTGTTGTCTCTACTAATCTTTCACTGTAAGTTTGCCTCTTGATAGTTTATTTTTTTCACACCTGAAGAAGTCCTATGTAATTTACTATTATCAAGAGAAATCTGCAGGTAGCCATGAACTCATCAAGGAAGGCGACATATCCACACCAGCTATCATCCATTTTCTGGAATTCATTCACACTACTTGCACTCACCACCACCAAAGACAACCATTCTAATCATGCACCACTCTACATGAGAAAAATCTAGCTCTCAATACCTTCTTGATGCATTCATTCTCAACTTCCATGGGTGCCCTCTTGTCCTCTCCCCACCTCCCATAAAATGAAAACTTCCATCTACTGGTATACTGTATAATCCTTTCAGTAGTTTGTAAGTCTCAATCATATCATCACCTCTCTCTCCTGTTTTCTAGTGTCTGCAGTCAACAAATTCTCAATCTGTATTCCACAATCCCGATATCATCTTTAGCACTCTCTCCACTATATCAGCATCATGGAAACCAGGAGACCAGATCTGCACACAACAGTCCAGATAAGACTATGATTTGCCTCTTCATAGACTTGAAGAGGCAAAATGACTCTCTTATTCATATTTGTCAGGGTTTGTATTTGTATTGCAATTATCGTCTGAGTTGCATTTCCAATTTTTGTTATATGGTCTTTGAACTTCAACATGTGTAACATCATCAGTCTCCTCTAGCATAATCCAACCAATGGTATTTGACATTAGATATCTCATTCCAAAATGCATAACTTTACATTTACTAACATTGAACCAATGGTCATTTTCACATGCCCAAAATTCCAGCTTATTCAAATCATTCTGCAAGTACTAAGTTTTAAAAGAGGTAAACCGTGAGTAGACATAACTATACATAATAAATAATGGAAAAACTCACGTAGAAATATTATTTAATAGTATAATTTTCGCCTGTGTGTCACAGGCATCTTCAGTACAATTAAGCACAAAATTAAACACTAACTGACAATTCCAAAAAGCGCCACCTAAGTAGCTGGTGTAAGATTTTTGTTGACCTTTTTAGTTATCTTACACCAGCTACTTAGGTGGCGCTTTTTGGAATTGTCAGTTAGTGTTTAATTTTGTGCTTAATTGTACTGAAGATGCCTGTGACACACAGGTGAAAATTATACTATTAAATAATATTTCTACGTGAGTTTTTCCGTTATTTATTATGTATAATTCTGCAAGTACTGCATGTCAGTTGTATTCCTAATTACCCTTGCTATTTTTGCATCATCAACAAATAACCATGTCACCTGTCAGATTCTTCTCAGAGTCACTAATTAAATAATGAATACCAAGGACTGATCCCTATAGTACACTACTAGTCACCTTAACTCTTGCAAATATCAAAAAGTGTCCCTGAACCTTTTGACATATATCAAAAAAGTGCAGGGACACTTTTTGATATATGTTAGCCAGCCATCCTCTTATCCACCCTAATACTTTATAATCCAATCCCATATTCTCCAGTTTATGCAACAGCTTTCCATGTATCCTGTCAAAAGCCTTAGCACAGTCCAAAAACATCACAGTGTATCCACTAACTTAACAGTAACTAACTTCAAACATGACCTTCCTTTGGTAAAATCTATGCTGTTCATTACAAAGTATAGATTTCTGTCAACCCATTTCTATATGCAAGCTTTTAACAACTTTATTAAACTAAATTTATTATAGTCTGACCAAGTGAAAAATAAACTTTCAACATCTTTCTCTAAAACCAGAGTAATTTAATAAAAAGGTGGCACACCGTTTGGCAACTCCTATAGGAGGAGATGACCTTGCTAATGCTTCTGCCTGGTATCTCCACTTGAGCCTGGCTCCCACTGAAGAGACCCAATAAATGTAATAAACTAGTCTGGGTAATGGCCCTTCCCTTAATGCATAACATTATACATATCTGCAAAGATGTGTTTTGCATTATGGGAGATACTGAGATAGGAGTGTTGGTAGCTTGTTCCACCTTTGCAAGGAGTTGCCCAGGGTTGTACCACTTTACCCCAGTCCTGAAGATACTTTCAGGCACAAACTTTGTTTGCACACACTTGGATAAAGGATTAAACTAAATTTATTATAGTCTGACCAAGTGAAAAATAAACTTTAAAGCAAGCTAGCAAGATTCCAATAGATCATATCCACAGCATTACCCAGGTAATAGAAAAAGTAAATGAATATCATCTTCCTACATATTTAGTGCTTGTAGATTTCAAGAAACCTTTCATTTGTTATATCAATCAGATATAAGTATTGAATGCATGAGTAGGCAAGTAAGGAATGGTCTGGGATATAAGCAAGTGATTATTGAGTCTGGAAAGGATTCTGGGTTGAATAATGTGAGAGGAATGGCTGGAGAAAGGCATGGAGAAGTCATATCTAATAAGTTGTATCAGAGGAACTTATTATAAACTCAGAAATGAACTGTTATGCTTGTATACAAATGCTAAAAGTATTAGAAATAAGGGGAACAAAATTGTTGCATTGATCGAGTTCATTCATCCTAAAATTGTTGGAATAAGTGAGATGTGTTTGGATGAGGACAGCATCCTGGCAGGAATAGAGATGAAGGGTATAATGATTTTTATGGAGGAAAAGGCAATAAGGGAGATGGAGCGCTCTTGATGATAGAAAAGGAGTTGTGTACATGCAAGGGGAAAATAGTGGCAGTGGTTTAGAGACGGTGTGATATGAGACAGAGGTGAATAGAATGAAATAATTAATTGGATGTTGCTCTATAGATCTGGTGATGGAGAGGTCACTATAAAATGTATAAGCAAATAGGAAAAGGGTAATCATTATGGGTGATGTTAATTATGGTAATATAGATTGGGATGATGAGATAGTATCCAGAAATAAGGGAGGAGAATTTGTGTTTTTGAGAGACAACTATCTTAGGCAGTATGTGACAGAGGGCATAGGAGGATTTGAGGGTCTTGGATTTGGTCATCTCTTCAGAAAATGCCATTATAAATGAGTGTTTTATCTCCCTCTGGTTGGTGAGTGATGATTAACTGATTACATGGATAGCTGCCAACGAGGATCTGTGTGAGGAAAGAATATATATGGAACTACAAAGTTGGTGATTATGAAACGCTTATGAGACAGCCTGGAGCCATAGCATGGAATGAGGAGTTCAGTGGGAAGGAGATTAATGCTGCTTGGGTGCTATTCAAGAACTATCTAGCAGAAGCAATATCCAAATGTATTCTAAAGGTCAGAGGGTTAAATAGGTGTAAAATGGATGTAGAGATTAAGTATACAATATAGAGAAAAAAAAGGCATTATGGAGGCAACATAAGAGGAGTGGTAATAATTGGTAATACAAAGAACAAGTAAAGAAGATGACTTGATTGTTAAAGGTAGCAGAAGTGCAGTATGAGCAGCAGTTAATAAAGCCAAAAATAAATAAATAAATAATAATCCTAGGGAGTTCTTTTAATACGTAGCCAGCAGAAGAAAGAATGGTGTTAGTTGGTGAAAGTCATAAAAGGATAACCGCTGCAGGGGTATAGTTGAGATAGTAAATGAATAGTTCATAATGGTATTTCATCCATGTGAATGTGACAGCATGCAAAGTTTGAGTGCTGTAGACAGGGAGGAGGAAATATTGATTGTAAATGAGCAGGAGGTATGTGGGGAATTGAGTAAACCTGATGTTAAATTGGCTGTGGAACTTTATGGTATATCACCTTGTGTTTTGAGGGGATGTGCCAGGAGTTGAATCTGCC
The DNA here is from genome assembly GCF_054136105.1 of Typopeltis vanoorti. NCBI lineage: Eukaryota > Metazoa > Arthropoda > Arachnida > Uropygi > Thelyphonidae > Typopeltis > Typopeltis vanoorti. The sequence goes on from NC_143550.1 coordinate 87,601,554, forward strand.
TTGACATACTTGTTTAATATGTGTCTTACATTAGACCAAGTTCAGAGAGAAGAAGGAAAGTAAAGATTGCACTGCTTCATATGACAAGACTCAAGCTTCAAAATTTAAGCCAACTTGTGTGTCAGTTGTTGTGATTAAAGTGTCTGAGAGGTTAATGATGATTCACTAATCTCTCTCACTGGCAGTACCAAGGGCATGTTTTTTAAAATGCTCTATATAGAAATTGGGGAGAGCCCATTGAAATACTTTGTTTATATAAGGTGCCCTTCCAAGAGAATAACTGCTCTCATAAGGATCCACTTCCTCCCACTCTCTGTTCCAGGTGTTTATACGGTTCCTTGTTCTTGCATCTTATCATATTATGGTAAGCTGGCAGATCTGTTAACATATGCCTAGATGAATACAAAAAATACATATCCACAGACTATGGTCAGTCAGGTCTAGTAGACTATGCCTTGGATTAACTTGTAGACAATCAGATGGAAGAAAACTATCGTGCTCTATTGTAAATACAAACTTGAAACATTCTTTTTAGAATCAGTGGCAGATTTAAAAAACAGTCTAATCTTAATAAATGTGTTGTATTAAACTTCCCAAGATTTGGAAACCTTTAATTCTTAGCTCTCCTGCTAAACAACTAAGGCTAGAGCACCCAAAGAGGGCACTCCTCATAAGACTTTAGTCTTCATATAGTCTAATTTCATTTCTTTCACTGACTGTTTCTTGTGTTTTTGTGTATGTTATTACAATTTTAACATTGTATTCCTAAAGATGTCTCTGTGACAGGAACCTGCTGTTTATTTCTTTCTGTGCTGTAGTTATTCCATTAAATTATAGTATGAGTATTATCAGGGCCATCGTCAGATTAGATTGCACCCTGAGGTAAACGATTAAATATCGTCCCTGATGGATAATAAGACAAAAATATAAGAAAATCTCCAAATGCTATTTTGTTTTTATTATAAGAGAAACATTAATGCAAAATGATTACATAATAATATTAATTAAATGTTTGCTCTACGCGGATATCGCACAATAAAACTGTTTATAAGCTCTTCGTTTATAGCTTATAATTTAAATTTAAATTATAAGCTATGTCTGCCTTTATCGATATAGTTGCTAGACCAACCAATTTTTCTTGGGTCATTGCTGTTTGCAAATCATTTTTAATTAGTTTAAGCTTGGAAGAACTTCTTTCCGCACTTGCTACACTAACAGGAATTGTTAGCATAGCGACAGCGCCTACCACAACATGGCTGAACGAGCGCCTTATTAAGCCGTGCCGTGAGGCAGGCTGCCTCTATGCTACACTCTGTCGATGGTACTGAGTATTATGATAATACTCATTAGAAACTGCATTTCAGAACTCAGCAGTCAGTATAAGGTCAGAACATTAGGAAAGCAATTCTGCATTGAGAGAGAAGTGCAACAAGCAAATGTGATATCACCCAAATTGTGTTCTGTTAGATTAGTTAGACGTCTTTAGGAATGTATCATGGGAAAACTATGTAATTAACATCAGTGGAAGAAATCTAAATAATTTAAATTTTGCAGATAACATTGTCTGGTTAACAAAAAAATGAAGAATAAGCTTAGAAAATTCTAAATAACTTTGATAGAAAAAAGCAAGAAAAGGAGTTATAAATTAACATACCTGAACCAAAATTGCTGACAAATTCGGTCAATCTGAACTAAAATTAGAAGTTAATCGTAATTAAATTGTGCTTGACTATATTTATCTTGGACAGTTAGCTTTAAGGAAAAATGGGATAAAGAAATAAATGGAAGAATCATGCTATAAAACAAAGCATTTTGACAGCATAAAGATTATCTGCAGTGCTGTCATCAGATGCTGTACATCCTTTGTGGATACATATCAGGAAAGATGATGCTGTATCTGTTAGGAGATGTATATGTGTGTTTATCCCAGTGTTTACCTGTGGAAGTGAGCCTTGGAGAGAAAAATGTTACACATGAACAAGATGCGAGAGAGAGAGGACTAGAGCAGAGAATATTTGAATTATTGAAAAGCATGTAAATGGAGATGGGTTAGACATAATAGCAGATTGCCAGGTGAATGATAGTCAAAATTAAGCAGTGAGTGAACATATAAGAGAAACATTAGCCAAAGAACTAAATTAACAGCATATGAGAGCATTCAAACTAGTTTCAAATCATTGATTGGAGAGTTGAGTTACAAATAAACTAGTTTATTGCAGACTACCATACCCGGTTTGTTGTTACACTTTTTGGACATTCTTTACATGGATCATCTTCAAGGCTGGTATGGCCATGTTTAAACTCGGCAGCCCATTTCTTAATTGTCAAAAATGAAGGAGAAGAGTGCCCATAAACTTTTATGAACTTCGAATTAATTTCTTTTGCTGTTAAACCTTTTACAAAGAATTTTATAACTGCACAATGCTCAATTTTATCCATTTCAAGGGGGATACAAACAACACTTTTGCTTCAGACAGCTGTATAAAACAAACTACTTGATAGAATGACTTGTAATTTCACATGGATGCTTATGACAGATGTACCAACTTAGAAAAAAAAAATCTTGCTGATAGTGTTGCCATCTATGGTCGAGGCCAAGAACTTTTCAGATCAACCTTGTAAGCCTGCCCAACAACCTTTTACAATTGAACTGCTGACTCACTGAACCTGCTACTAAAGATGTATTTCATTCCATCTACCTCAGTTCTGTGGAGCAGCCTTTCCCATATAATATTCTCCAAGGACTACAATGTTCACATCTTAAAGAGGAATATCAATAGATTACTTTGCTCTTGATTCCCTAGCCCATCCACAGCATTTATTTGCTACAGGCCTTTCAGTTTCTAATGTGTGAAAATGATACTGAAAAAATAAATAAATAAATAATAACAATAAATAAATAAATACAATATTTACATACATATTTGCTCTGAACTCATAACAGAAATTATTTTTATATTATTCATTCCTTATTTTATTTTGAATTTTTCCTCTATATCCAAACAGCTATGCTTTAAAAAAAAAAAAAATGAGGAAGGGGGAATCTTTGCTAAAGTCTACTACAATTTCTGCTCATCCCACTTACCACCATTTCCAACAGATGATTGTTTGTCCAGGAACATAAAAAAAAAAAAAAAGATTTCCCTCCCTCAATCACAATTTTTTTTTTCCAATCTTACATTAATGAAGAGGAAAATGTCCTCTACCTCTTACTACTTCACACCTAATATACTCTGTAATCTTCTATCATCTGAGAAATCAGGAGAATTCCTCACCAACATTGATTTCAAAACAGCCCTCCAGTCCTGATAGATTCCTTCCAGTAGTTCTCAAAGCCTGTGTTCCAGAACCAACCCATACACTGCCTTTTTTTTTCTTTTTGTCCGCGTACAATTTATCCAAAAAAGACACACAAATGATGCTTATCTACTTAACTCCATAACTATTTCAAATCACTTGCATCAGTCTTTCCAAAAATAACTGAGAAATCATCAATAGCTTACTTCTGCAATACCTGGCAGTTGATTAACTAATCAGTAGCTATCAGTATGGATTTTGCTGCAGTTTCACAGGTCCTCCTGTGGAAGAGCAGTGGCATTTAACCTTTCTATCACACTATAGTTCCTAGTGTGGTAGAGAACTAGAGCAACTGCATAACCAAGACAGACATCTTTAGGACACAAAACTGTGCCATACACTGCTTGTGCTAAGCAGCTAAATTCACCATGATTTATGTTTGTATACCATGATTTTAATAATGTTGAAGTCCTTTGTTTTTTGCTAACCTCTTACTCAATAATTTATAAATATTATTTTATCAATACATCAAAAAATGAAGGAAATAAAAATGTTAATGCAAACTGTCAATTTCCACAGATATCTGTATCAAAAAATAGAAAACTTTAATTGGTTCAAGTATTTTTCCTATTTTAATATATGAGCATGGAATCCAGATCAAGTTTTTTTTTCCTATCATTTTATTTACTAATAGGATAACAGACACACATTATAACATACCAATAGGAATAATCTCTCTCTATTGGGAGTGTTATCATGTAGTTTTATATTATCAAAAAATTAAAAGGATACGTCACTGCAGAAGTATTACCAATGATCCAGTATATAGATAAATTGACCATGAATGCCACCACTCCAGTCAATAATACAAGAGCCTAAAAAATTCAATTAGAAATTAAAATGTTAAAACTAATTTAAAATAGTTTATTATTTGGCAACATATTATTATTATTATATATTTTATATCATCACCACATTGAGAATTATTTGAAAACCTAATAGCTAGGGTGGAGAGAAATGCTACTATTAAATTTTTTGTATGTGAATAAATCTTCATATTTTTGTCTATAAAATATGTAAAAGAGCCACTAATTCTGTTCTTATTATGTAAGGTCTCTAAAGTGTATGCAATCTGTAAAAATAAGGCTTAACACCAAAGCCAGAAGAGGATGCGATAGCAATTCCATAGAGGAAAGCTCTCTCTCTCTCTGTACATTTAGTCTAAAATATAAACCTCACTTGACAGCCTTTGAACTGGTATCTGTTTCCTCTGTCATCAATTTATCTGTATAAGTGTGAACATAAGTGTGAACCACTCCAGTTGTCAGAACAACTGGAATGGTTTAAGATCAAATCATAGGTGATCTGTAGGTTAGGGAATCTTCAGTTGTACTATTTCAGAATTTGTACAGTTCACAAAAGAGATATGGTTGATCAATGAATGATCTAACATATTATCAGTGTTCTTGGCATCTTACCAGGATACATTCACAGCATTCTAAAAAATGTCCTGGTAATAAGAAAACTTTCAGCATACTCAATTCCAAAGCTTCTAGCACTGATTAAGAAACCCATTGCATTCAATCCAATGAAAATCTGCACTGTTCCAAGACAGATCTAGTTGTAAATCATAACAATGCTTTAGATGTAATACATAGTTAAAAATAGGTATGTAGTTTTATAATTAACTATTAAAAAGTCACAAATATTTTGCTCATGTCAGAAAGAATCACCAAAGCAGTTTAACAGTAAGTTTAATTCTTACTTTCAAACTTTCAGCTGATTTGAAAGCAGAATTCAAATCAGCTAAAATGAACTTGTGTGGCAATTCGCTGTAGTTCTAGGATCATGTTAAATATCAAAGCATACTATTAGGGATCAAACAAAGTCAGTGATTATACTGTTGCATAAACATATATATTAAAAAATAAAAATTATCAGTGGCTTAAAACAATACATGCCCAAAATTTTAATAAATGAAGAAACTTGTTCTGGATAAAATTGGGGTAATGGCAGACAGTTGTTCAGATTTAATTACTGATCTATGTAAAACCTCATAGAGTCTGCCATTTTTATTATTATTATTATTACCACGGGCTACTCCAGGAGTCCTTAGACTCATCGAGGGAGGCCATAAACATCATGTTCACACAGCTGTTCAACATTCTCATAGTATCTATCATACCTTGCCTTGAACTCGCTCTGTCATAGCACCCACAACAGACTCTGGCAGCTTATTCCACTCATTTACCACTCTAAAAGTAAAGAACCCAGCTCTAACACCCCTACTAACCACGCTCTTGCCCAGCTTCCATGGGTGTCCCCTAGTTCTCCCACCACCAGTCCTGATCTCAAAAATATCATCTGAATTAATCCTATAGAATCCTTTTAGTAATTTGAATGTCTCAATCATATCTCCCCTTTTCCGCCTATCAACTAGTTTCTGCAACCCACAAATCTTCAACCTGTTCTCATATGGTTCATTCCATAGACCTGCTATCATCTTAGTCACTCGCCTCTGGATCCTCTCAACCTCCTCCCCATCAAGAAGGAACCGAGGTGACCAAATCTGGGCACAATAATCGAGATGAGGTCTTATCAGGGCTCGGTACAGAGGTACAATAACTTGTTTTTCTCTGCTCGTCAAGGTATTTTTCAACAACCAAGTGAGTTGATGAGCTGATTTAGCTACTTTCGCAATGTGCCCCCTAAACTTCATCTCCCTATCCACCAACACTCCCAAGTCCCTGGCCTCATCAATCTCTTGGAGTACAGTTCCACCAATGTGGTATACTGCTGCTAATCTTTTCACTCCGAAATGCATAACCTTACATTTTGTCACATTAAATTGACATCCATTCTCCTTAGTCCAGAACTCCAATCTATCTAAGTCATCTTGCAAGACTTTGACATCTTCTGCATTCACTATCACCCTACCCAACTTTGCATCATCAGCGAACAAATGAACTGTCCCACTTAGACCCTTCCCTATATCGTTAATGAACAGATTAAACTTTACCATCGTCATTCCTTAAAATCATTTTGCCATGTACAGTTTTTTTCTTGCTTGCAGCATATTGAAAGAACTGTTTGGGATTCTCTTTTGCTTGCATAGCTAGTTTCCTTTCATAATCGATTTTGTTACATTTAATCCTGTAACTAACATTAAAGAATTATGAGAAAACTCAGAAAATATCCAACTTCAAACTTTAAAAAAATAAAAAATAAAAAAATAAAAAAAATCTGTAAACAAACTTTCTTTCTTACTAATAATTGTCCTGGAACAAGTTCCTTGTTCCATGTATTCTGCATTATTCTTTTTAAATAGATTTTTATCTACGGAGAACTTTATCATGAGCCATTTCTGCTAATGAAGGAAACGACCAGACTCTCATACAATTCTGTAAAGCATTCAATATTTATCATGCTATTAAAAATATTGCCATAGTTCGGGACGAAGTGATCTCTCAATGTATGAGTGGCATATGAAAAAAGACATTAAAAAGGTTTGTGCACAATTTTGGAAGTTTTGAAAAAATTGAAGACTTTTGTAAATTGAGTGCAGAAATAGTGGGCCTGGCAAACAATCTGAATCTCGAAGTGAATGATGACGACAGTGAAGTGCCCCTGAAGAGTTGATCAACAAAGAATTGGTCAAACTGGAGAAACAACGTGTTGCAGAAGAGGAAGAACGAGAAAAGGAAGAGGAAAAAACAGAAACAAGGAGAGGTAGCTAAACAATTCACAGTGAAGGGGGGGGTCTTGCAGAAACGTTCTCTGCAGTTAGCGATGTTCTCAAAATGGTTGAAGACATGGATCCCAGGGTTGAGCGCTACTCATTAGTAGAAAGGAAAGTCCACGATGAGTTTGTTTGCTATAAACAAATTTATGATGAAAAGAAGAAGAGGAATAATCAAAGCACATTGGACATTTTCATCAAAAACCAAAGCTTACACCAGAAGAGCTGCAGCCTGGTCCTTCACTTAGGGAAGGTAATGAAGATGTGACTGTGGAAGAAAATTTGGGTGATTATTCTCCTGTTTTATAGGGGCAGTAACGCACAGTACAGTTTTATAGTAAAATTTAAAATGACAGTATACTTATTACTGTTAAGTCCCTAACCCCTATAACTCTGTTGATTTAATGAATTGACTTACATCCGAACTGATTTATGCCCTGCCTGATGGAACGGAACCCGGACGTATGTCGAGGGATGACTGTATACATAAGCAGTTAAAGAAAATTTTAAACAATATGCCTGTATAAAAATATAGGTAACACAAAGCATCATCTACATATAAACAGAACTGCTGCAGAGGGCACAGCAACACACAAGGTTAAAGGTCACAGCAGTACAGAAATTGTCATCAATAAAAGTTAATAAACAAAATGCATGTACAAGACACCAAGCCAAGGGATGCAATATATACATCATCATCGAATTCCTGATATATATACTCTCAAGGAGTGTACAGGATATGATAGCAGTATGTGAAAAATTACATTATTACTAACTTCCTATCTGCAATTTTCCTCCAAATGTTACCTGTCAAGACTCCAACATTATCAGATCTCATATTCTATGTTCTAAGGAACTTTTTACTGTATCAATCCACCTATATCTTGGTCTTCCTCTGGGTCTTTTTCCTACCAACCTAGCAGAGAATACTTACTTTGCTAATCTTTCCTCTCCCACTCTGCTAATGCATTCTTGGATGCTGACAATGTCAAGTTCTTTCCTAATATCTTCGTTTACTACGAGGATAATATTTTCGTTTATTTTATAATATTGCTATTGATACCATCTGTTCTTTCTCATGCCTCTAATCTTTCTCAGGACTCTCATATCTGCGGTCTCCTATCTTTCGTCAAGTGTTTTACTTCTGACCCAGCTCTCAGATCCATAAGTTAAAATTGGCTTGAATACTGTCTTGTATACAGCTAATTTAGTGTTTTGGCTAATTTCTCTCTTACTCCATATAAATTTATTCAGTTGACTTCCTACCATACCAGCTTTGTTGATTCTGTTGTCTATTTCCATATTTAATTTACCATTTTCACTAAAAATCATGCTTAAGTAGCTGAAATGTTTTACTTGTTCTATAGGTTCTCCATTCACAATGCAGTTGATATTTTCAATGTTTCTGCCTATTTTCATTCTCTTTGTCTTTTTAATGCTGACCTTCATACCAAAATAAAAAAAAATGATGCAGTATATACGTATAGATAAAATTATAACAAATATTTTTATAGCAGTACATAAATAGGCAAAGAGAAATTATTATACAATATGCATGCAGAGAAATTAAATTTAGTAATGTGGTATCTACATATGAACAAAATTACTACAGCATTTAAGGCAGTACATAAATAGATAACAATACAAGTTAATAAACAAAATGCATGTACAAAACCAAGTCAAGGAATGAAGTATCTACATATAGATAAGATTACAATAATACATAAAGAGCAAAGAGGAATTATTATACAATATGCATATATAAAAATTAAGTGTGGCAATGTTGTATTTACATATTAACAAAATTACAACAAGGTTATGTAAATATACAAGATCAACGGCTACAAAAACACCACGTAATCTGACTGAGTCTGTCAGCATCTGCCTAAGTGTATATGGCCTGGCTGGATAGGCAAAACTTTCATTCCTCTTTCGTGCAAAGCACTGGCACTCCACCAGAATATGACAAATAGTGAGGCATGTATTGCATTTTTCACACATGGAAGGGTCATCAGCCCTGAGTAAATAAGAATGTGTAAGATAACTGTGACCTATGCAGAGCCTAGCAAGAACAACTTCCTCTCTCTTCTCTTTGTACATTGACTAGAATACCAATGTTTAATTTCTAGTTTAATGTCAAATAATTTGTTTGTTAATGCTTCCTGCCATGATCACTGCCATTGTACAATTAGCTTTGATCTTATAATCTGTCTGTATATGGTACTGTCAAACAATATGTGGAGAAAATATGAGCTGATTTAGCAGCTGCATCTGCAGCCTCATTTCCCCTAATGTGGCTGGGAATCCAACACAACCGAACATCAAAATCAAGGATTTTCATTTTATGAAACAGGTGTAACACCTCATAAAGTACTGGATATGGGTTATACAAAGGAGAGGAGATAGCCTGTAAAGAGCTCAATGAGTCTGTATAAATTATACACTTTTTGTAGCAGTTTCTTTTATATGCACAAGTGCAAGCTGAATGGCATGCAACTCTGCTGTATAATTATTGCAATCAGGTGGAATCTGGTTGGAGATAGTAATGTCAGGAAACACAGCAGCACAGCCAACAGAGATATTAGTTCTTGAACCATCAGTATAGGTAGGCAAGAAATCAGAGTGTGCTACTCTGTGTACATTAAACAATTGGAGATAGACAGATGGAGTATGAGATTTCTGTATCTGACAAAGTGAGAGGTTGCAGGATGGCATACAAACCTGCCATGGAGGGATGCTGTTATGATCAGTGTAGGCAATGTTGTCAACATTTATACCAAACCTGCACAGTCTCTTTAACATGCATACCAAAAAAAAAAACATATGACAGTTTGAAGTGTGTGGTATTGAGCTTCCAGATGCAGAGAAAAGAGACTAGTCCATGTAGGATGAACAGTAAATATGGAGCAATGATGCTCGATCAGCACCCCCACTTAGCAGAAGATAGAGTGTGAAGGAGGTTCAAAGCTCTCTCTTGCACTTTTCTCTTAGTTGACAAATGTGCTAGAAATGTAAGTTTTCTGTCATAGATAAGTCCCAAGAACTTGGCTTCTGTAGCTACTGGAATAAGTGCATCCCATTCTTGATTCAGAGTCTGAGTGAGGAGAGCGTTTTTTTCGACAGAAGTGTACACAGACACTTTTTTCTGTTGAAAACCTAAACCCATTATTAACAGCCCACAGAGAAACATGATCAATTGCTTGCTGAAGTTGTCTTTCAATTACCCTCATGTTACGAGAGTGACAGTAAATTGTGAAGTCATGAACATATAGAGCATTGTCTACTATGGGAGGAAACTGTTCAGTGATTTATTTAATTTTAATAGCGAAGAGTGTCACACTTAAGACAGAGCTTTGGGGGAACACCCTGTTCTTGATGATATGGTCGAGATAGCTTACTTCCCACTTTGACTTGGAAAGTTCGCCTGGACAGTAAGCTTTTAATACATACAGGAAGTAGGGTTGCCACCTTTTGGTAAGTCCAAAGAGGGACACACTTATCAAATATGAAAGTCTTCCTCTCCTCTAAATGTATAAAATGAAAAAGACAAAGTTGAATATGTAATTCTAACCTTATAAAAAATTAAAAGATTGAATACATTGGTACCGGTATTAATGATTTAATAATATTTGTATTTTAAATATATAAGTTGTCCCGCTTAGGTGTAATTCGGGACGCTGAAAATTTTCTTAAAACTCGGGATGTCCCGCCTAATTCGGGACAGGTGGCAGCCCTAACAGGAAGGTGTCCTTTGAGACCTAGGTTATAGAGGTCTTTTAATATGCCATATCTCCAGGCTGTATCATAAGCTTTTTCCATGTCAATAAAAACTGAAACAAGGTGTTCTCGCTTCAGAAATGCATCTTTTATACACGTTTCTAAACGAATCAAATAGTCTAAAGTTGAATGATGTCTACAGAACCCACATTGTGTATTGGAGAGAAGACTGTTGCTTTCTAAATACCAGAGAAGTCTGGCATTAACCATTTTCTCTAGTATGTTACAAAGACAGCTGGTCAGAGCAATGGTTCAATAATTATTTGCTTGTGTTGGATCTTTTCCTGGTTTCAGGATAGCAATGACAATTGAGTTATGCCAAGATGGAAACTCTTCTCTGCAAGTATTCTATTGTATAATAACAGAAGAAGAGCCATAGAAGATGATAGTAGATGTTTTATCATTTCATAATGGATGTCATCAGGCCCTTACTGCACTAGGGTGAGATAGTAGGAGAGCTATTTTTAGTTCCTCCTTAACAAATGGCTGATTGTATGGTCCAAGAACATTGGTAGAAAAATTTAGCCTTTGTTTCTCTTGCTGCTCTTTCAGAATTAAAAATTCAGGAGGACATGAAGCTGTTGCTGAGATTCTGGCAAAATTTTTTCCCAAATTGTCTGCAATGGTTTTGGGATCAGCAATAACACTTACATTATGGAAGTGTCTAAAGTAAAGTAGATAAACAGTGCGTTTTATATCTGCCTTTCATTTTCCGGATTTTATCCCATACAATTTTTGGACTGGTCATTTGATTGATTGATGAAGTAAATTTGATCCATGATTGTTTTTGACTCTGACGTTTCACATAGTGTGCTCTGGCTCGAGCATGTGTGAAAGCTATGAAGTTTGATGTGGTGGGATAGCTACAAAATATATCCCATGCTCTCTGTTGGTCTTTTTTGGCTGTCTGATATTCTGGGTTCCACCAAGCTTTGGATAAAGTGAAAACTGAGATGATGTTTTCGGGAAGGAGGCTGTTGCTGCCTGGCCAATGCACTCTGTTATGTACTTTACTGCTTCACTGATAGATGTTTGGCTGATGGTATCAGCATTAAATTTTGCAAGATGAGAAAAAGTGTTCTGATCAGCCTAGTCCATTTTCCATACAGGTATCCGTGTGGATGAACATAGTTTCTGTGGCTTGTGCAAAGAACAGGAAAGTGATCACTTCCATATAAGTTCTCTTCAACGTCCCACATGAGCATTGGAGGAATGGAAGGGGAGCAGATTGTAAGATCAATTGCAGAATATGAACGGGTAGGCATATGGAAGAAAGTATTGAGTTTACTATTTAAAAGGGAGAGGTTATTATTATCAAGGATTCTTTCAATGATTCGACCTCGTCTATTAGTGTTGACACTACTCCACAGAGTATTGTGACCAGTAAAGTTACCCATCAAAAGTATGGGTTCAGGCAGTTGCGAGATAAGAGCTCAGTGGTAAATAAATTGAACATATTGTAATAAAAAATCAGGCACTAAAATCCCATGGAGAAGCGATTTGCTACTGCTTCCAGAGCAGTATTATTAAGTTGAGCATGATGGAAAGGAATATGACTGCCCACTAGGATAGCTACTCCTCCATGAGCAGGACCACTTCCAGTTCTGTCCTTGTGTACAACAGTGAGATTCCTAAAGGCAGGGTCCTCATTGGATCTCAAGTACGTTTCTTGTAGACAGAAACAAAAAAGTTTGTGTTTCTGCAACAAAATCTTAATATCATCGATATTCTGAAGAAATCCACGACAGTTCCATTGCAAAAATTTTCCTATTGTTTTGATTTTATAGACTTGTCTGGTTTTCGTGAGGTTGAGGGCTTACCTTTGTTATATTTATCAATTGTTTTAGGAAAGTATGGATGGCCAGTGTCCATTTCTTCCTCTGGTAGAATATTCAATACATCTGATGTGTTAGGGTTAGTTGGTAAATTTAGTTTACTTTCAGTGGGTACAGATGTATCCATGTTATCAGTGGGAGTGTCTAGTGGTTTATCTTTAAGTGATATCTTTGCCATACGTTTTGGACAAGTGGATTTTTGTTGAGTGGAACCATTTTTGGAGCTGTCTCTAGAGTAAGGCCATAGGTCATTTGATTGATATGCTCAACAGAGAAGTACTTGCGATCATAAGGTGCAGGTATAGTAAAATTATCGGATGGTGGAACAGACATACAAGTTTGAGTTGCTGTTGGTACTTTCTTAATTGTTACCTTCGCAGCATAAGAGAATCTCAGAGCAGGTGTGATAGTCGCTGGCTTTCTTTTTGCATCTTGATATGTTATGTTTTGCTTTGTTTTCATTTTTTTGTATTTCTTTTTCATCTTTCCATTTCTGACATTCACGAGAGTAAGCTGGATGATCTCCCTGACAGTTGACACATTTAGCTTTTCTTGCACAGCAAGATTTGTTATCATGCTCTTTACTATCACATCAGACACAGGTAGTAGAACCACGACAGATAATTTGGCCATGTCCATATCTCTGACATTTAAATCTCAGTGGGTTAGGGATGTACATTCTAACAGGACAGCTGAGATACCCTGCTTTTAACATGTTCGCTGCCACGCTACTTTGGCATAGTCTGTTCCCGTACGCCGAGCAATTTCACTTCTTCAAGGTCAGTACGGTAATCTCGTTGCCGGCGGTAAGCGTCATACGAGTATACTCGTAGTTGGCTTGTGCAGAGCATATACCATCTATGAGAATAGATGGTATATGCTCTGCTAGTTTTGATGCTAGCTCCACAAGCCAAGCATTTTCACTTCTTCAAGGTCAGTACAATAATCTCGTTGCCGGCGGTAAGCGTCATACGAGTATACTCGTAGCTGGCTTGTGTGGCTGGTTTACCAACTACGAGTATACTCGTAGTTGGCAGCGAACGTGTTAAAGATGTTGGAGGTTTAGGTGTATTAAAAGTAAGGATGTTGTTCTTGGATGGAACCAGGCGACCATCCCTACGTATCAGGATGCACCTCAAAACAACCGCCACCCCTTGTTCTTTAAGTTCTGAACATATCTCCTGATCAGGAACATCAACGAGATCCCATTCTGATATTACTCCTCTACAGGAATTGAGTGTTTGATGAGGTGTTACTGTAATTTCTATTCCACCCATTGTTATTGTTCTCAGTAGTTTCTCAGAATGCTGCTGACACAATGTTTCCACATGAACATCTACAGAACACAATTTCTTAACAGTTTGGGAATTCCTGCCAGTCCTAAATCCTTTTGAATAAAGAAGGGTGACATTTTCCCTATTGGTTTTCACCTGTAGCATGAATGAATTAAAAATGTTGGTACATTTATACTAGTATCGTATAAATGTACCAATATCAAACAAAAAGTACTGATATTTTGTTTCTTACATCTGTTTCCACATGCTGTATCTACACTATCAGTACTTGGTTTGGGACTTCATTAGGTCTCCTGAAATGTTTGAGGATGCAGGATTCATGCTCAAGGAAATTTTTTGGTTCGGTGCCAGAGCTCCTCACCCACCATGGAGCCACACATGGACACCCACTGTCTGGCAAGCAATGACTGAGCTTAGGAGTGGAACGCCAGGCCTACTCTGGATGCTTTACCGACACTACAGCAAGCCTAGGTTCCCGACCCCAGACCATGGGGTCAGAGACTTATTATAGAGTCTTTGCACCACCCTTATGTGGCAATGGAATTACCACACATTCTTTCCATTCCTGCAGAATCTTCTCTGTTCTGAGACTCATATTAAACAGCCTGGTCAAAGGAATAGCCAGTTCAGCTGAACACTCTTTTAGTACACGTGCTGATACCCCATCAGTTCTTATTGCTGAATTTGTATTCAGTTTGTGCAATAGCTCTAATATCTCAATATCTTAATATTTGCTTTGCATTAAGGGTAAATATTAAGAATAGTGATCAGAGCTTATTCTAACTTTACCACGAGTTGCCTGGACTTGTAGTACTTTACGGGTCAGTTAGACTTGCATTACATGCATGAGCAAACTTGGCTTATTTGTCTGTTTGCTTACTTGGGAAATGGAGTAAAAACCAGGTTTAAAATAACTTGGTATCTTTAACATATATTATACCCAAGGTAAAAAACTTTCTACATATATATATATACACACACACACACTAGGGTGGGGAGGCAGAGTTCCCCCCCCCCTTCGGGGGGGGGGACTCTGCCTCCCCACCCTAGTGTGTGTGTATATATATATATATAAAATATATATATAAAAAGATAGAGTAGATATATATATATATATATATATATATATATATATTTTTTTTTTTTTATTATTTAATTTATTATCATTTTTTTTTGGTTATAGCAGCAGGAAGGGATTTTAGGCCTCTTTCAATATAACTAAAATCTAGTTTATTAATTGACCTTGGTGATTGCATAGTTTAGTCCTATCTGAAGAAGTGAAAGGTTGTCATTGTTGAGGGAGTGGCTGGACAGGTTAATTGACATGTAAGTTGGTCGGCTGATTCTCAGAACACTGCTGTTTTGTGACTGGTTGCTTCTCAGTCCATTATATGTTATTTGTGAGTTGCTGGATATTCTTTCAAGAACCTCATAAACCGTAAATCCACACAATACACACATATACAAGAACCAATACAAACACAAAAACTCATACCCACAAACTAGGTGCTGTTAGCACACTCAAAAACATGGCCTTAACAATTTGCTCTGAGAGCTAATTGTTTCAAATCCATTCTTAAGAGCTAGCTCTTAAGAATGGATTTGAAATAAGCAAAACTTTTATAGAAAAAATGGCTACAACAAGAAAACAACCCATAGATCCTTCACAAAAATACAACCAAAAAGAAAAAAAAAAAAGATTAAAGTAAGGTCATATACAAGGATTATTTAAAAGAATAGACGACATACAGAAAAATGCAACATTAAGGCCACATATAAATACCAATGAAAATAAAAATATATACTTAACTCTACTAAAGATTTTCTTCCTTCTCTTGCTCACTAAGGTGTATACCAGATCCACTGCACCACCTTGACCTACCTTACATAGGTTAAACAGATTGTACAATCCTAAAACAGAAAAAAGACTGGAAAGACACTTAGTCCTTACATTGGACCAAAACATGATACAAACATAAATTCTTGGAAGCCTATGAAATGCTTATCGACCAACCAAATCTCAATAAAAACAATGTGCATCACTTAAAAGTCCAAAGGATATGGACAGCTCACCTACAATTCACATAGCATCAGGAAAAAGAAGAAACCAACAATTTTTCAAGCAAGATCAACCCACATAACAGATACCAAAAAAGAAAAGATATTTAATTGGATACAGTAAATGCTCAGACAACAAACAGAAATTTAAAATAACAGGACTATAGGAAACTAGTAACTGCTGATGTAGTTTTACCGATGTAATTATGGATCTTTATTTAATTTTTCTATTTTATGTTTATTTTGGTTTATTTTTTTTCCACCAGGGGTCATGGTATGGTCAGTGATTGACCAAAGCAGGTATCCTCAGTTGACTGTAGCATGTACCAATATACACACACTGGCCACTGAATTAGAAACATTCATGCAGATGTTTCTGCATGAATGTTTTCTAAATGACCTGCTCTAACAGACTTCCAATCCTATCCATAGCTTTGCCAATGACAGTACACTCCATTCCTCCTTTTCATTTGACAAACCTTGCAGTGCTCGATTATTAGAAGCCTCAAGATCCACCACAACCAATGTCCTAGATATATCTCAATGGCACAAGAACAACCTTGTAGGCTTCAATGCCACCAAAACTCAGTCCTCTCTGATCTCTCACAAGAAAGAGCTCACATCTCTCCCCTTATTTTCAATAAAACCCAGATATCAAAACATGATTAGATTTCCCTTCATGAACTGATCTATACCTCAAATCTTTCCTGGCACTAACACATTTCAATCAAAGCTTCTGCAGCTGACAAAAACTTGTACTTTTTCACATAAGACACTACTTAACACCTGCTCACTCTATACAATCCCAAATCTGCCCAATCATGGAATATTGCTCCCATATTTGTGGTGGTGGTGGTAGTGGTGAACCAAAATCCTTTCTAAGATTGCTCGATTCTACATCCAGAAGAGGATAATCCAGTTAATAATTCCTCTCTCACAAATGTTCAGTTTCGTGACTCTTCTACAGATACTTTTATGGGCAGTACTCTGCTGAATTGGCCACCATTATTCCTCCACTCTCCTCCAAAATCATTAGAACAAGGGCCACTGCTAACTAACATCTTTTTTATAGTTGACCTGAAACACACTGAACCAACTTCACTGCCTCCTCTTTCATTCCATCTACTTCTGTTCTTTGGAACAGACTTCCCCAAAGAATGCAATCTTCAGTTGGGGGGGGGGGGACAGATTTCTCCTTTCTTCTTATCCTCTTGCTTACACATGGCACTGATCTGTAATCTTTGATCTGTGACCTTTTGTGTGTGTGGGTCAGATATATACATGATCCCCAACACACACACACACACACAATTAAAAAAAAGCCTAATCTCGCCTTCACTCTGAGAGAACAAGGACAAAGAAGAAGAAGAAAATTAGTGCAGAAACCAAACAATGCCATTACCCACCATGGAAACCAGTATTCAGGCACTGTATAGGAAATGTGCACTGTCCACACGGTCAATAACAAGCCCCAAAGAGTCTTACAAATACACTTCACAAACATATATGGTCTCAACTCCAACCTTGATATTTCACTACAATTACTACCATCTCCAGTCTGCAAACCTAACCTACTTTTTCTGGCAGAAATATAATTCTCATCTTCTCCCAAGCACTACTCATCTCAAATTTTCCAATTACATACAAGAAAACAACAACTCATACCTGTATCTTCAGCATATGTCTTACTTTAACTTAAAAGAAGTGCCAAAAACATTAACAGTTTACTTCATAAAATTCAGCTATCCAGCACTAGAACAAAAAAAAAAAAAAATAACTATATGGAGTATTCTAGTATTTTTACTCGTTAGTTTGTGAAACTGTCAGTTCTACAAACAGAGAATAACTTTCCATTTAATCTTCAGTCAAAAAAAAAAAAAAAATTACAACAGTGAAGATGCATAAACTTCTCAATATTTACTTGAACAAATAAGGAATCTATAAAATATAACTATTCATTCCTTATATTTTTCTTTATTTCTTAAAGGGAATTACTTGCAATTCTCCCTTTTATTCTTCTATCTGATCCATTTTTTACATCTCCCTATATATTAAAAAAATGCATTCTCTCACCCCCCCCCCTCTCCCCATGTCTATCAGCTGTTTGTTTCTACATCACAGTAGACTATATGCTGTATTCTCTCACTTGCAACTGTGTGATTGACATCACAACAACCGGGTATCACAAAGTAAAGTTTCAGTAATGGCAATCTGGATAACAGTTGTTGATGGTACGATAAAGTTTCTTTTGTACTTGATGAATATTTCATGCACTTAGTATTAGAAAACTTCTACAGGTATTATAATTCCAACGATGTAGAAAGTTATGTATAACTTACCAATCTTCCATACTGCTAAATGATAAGTTGTTTCCACTGATGACTTAGCCATGAGGCATAGTTAGGCTTAATGGCTTCACTAGTCAACTACTAATACAAAACTATAAGCACCGTTGCTATATTATTTTAAATCAACATAACGATATTTTTATGTATCTTTTATTTCATTTTCAATTACTAAATTAACAATATCTTCTGTAAAGAAGATCATGTTAAGATATTTAAATATCTTAACAACACTCTGACTCCTTTCAACCCAGGGATGGCATCTGTGCATATATTCACTCTTCACTCTGACATACCTTGAATCACCTGATTTTGACCCATTCTGGCTGGAAATCTCCCTGCCTACCTCTGCCAAATTTATTTTCTGTCTATTTTGCTCTCCCAGAAGAGCACTGGAAGAGCAATATAGACAACAATCCAACCACTCAGAACTCAGGGCTTTCTCTGGTCCCACTTTCCTAGCAGCAAAATTATCTTCCTAGGAGATTTTAACATTCAGAACACCAACTGGTTCTCCTCCAATTGCACAAACCAAGAAAGCAGAGTACTGAGAAATTTGCCACCACTAATGACTTTACACAAATTGTCCACATGCCTGCCAGAATACAAGATAACCCTAACCACTCCCCAAACATCCTGGATCTCTTCCTCACTGGTGACCCTTCCAAGCACACCGTGAATGCTGATTGTCCCATTTGTAATGCATATGATAACTGGCTTTCATCAAGACAACATACAGACTTTGAAAGAGCAAAAAAGTGAGAAACTTTGACAACACTCAGACCTCTAAACAAGATGAGATTTTGCTTCCTGTACCCTGACATCAAGTGCCTCTCTAACATAAACACATCATAACTATTACCTCCTTGGCTTCCAAAAAAAAAAACTAGAATTTCTCTTTTGCTCAAGACATTACTTCACCTCTAAAGAACTGTTAAACCTCATACAAATCAGCCCAATTATCAAATATTGTGCTTGCATTTGGAGTGGTGCCCATAAGAGCTCCCTAAAACTACATGACACAGTATAGAAGAGGGTAATTAGATTGATTAATGACCCATTTCTCAACATTTCACTCCACTCTCTTTCAGATGTTTGGTTTCTACAGTATGTATCTTCTATATTATTATTGCCTGAATATATAATATTCAGGCAATAACAATCAAGGAAAAGAAGGAGTAGCCATAGTATTCAACACAAAATACGAGGCTAATCTTCTTGAATGGCAGTCAGTCTCAAGTAGAGTAATGTGGGCAAATATGAGAATGGGGAACTGGACAATGAGACTTATTTGTGCCTATGGTCCCACAGAAGGTTCTACTAAGGTAGAAGTGGAGGAATTTTTTGAGGCTTTAGAAAAAGCAACTGACACAATGAAAAAAGAAAAGTTGGTCCTTGTTGGGGATCTAAATAGTAGAGTAGGAAATGATTGTGAGACATACAAAAATATTTTGGGAAAATTTGGAGAAAAGAGCAAAGCTAATAATAATGGCAAATATCTGTTGGATTTCTGCTCAGGACATGGACTGGTTATTACTAACACCATGTTCCAACATAAAAATGTGCACAAATTCACATGGAGAGAAGAGGCTAGGAATAAGAAAAGTCTCATTGACTATGTTATTGTTGATAGTGATGT
Organism: Typopeltis vanoorti; assembly: GCF_054136105.1. Classification (NCBI taxonomy): domain Eukaryota; kingdom Metazoa; phylum Arthropoda; class Arachnida; order Uropygi; family Thelyphonidae; genus Typopeltis; species Typopeltis vanoorti. The sequence goes on from NC_143550.1 coordinate 87,621,539, forward strand.
TTTCTCCCTGGTGCAGGACACCAGAGTGTACAGAGGATTTGAAATTGGAAGTGATCACTATTTAGTCTTGAGCAGGATAAAATTGAATTTCATATTGAAAAGAATAACATGTAAGAAAGTTTTAAAGCAAATAAAAGTTGAGCAGCTCTCAGATGTGAACTGTAGACTAAAATACAGAAATATTATTGAAAAGAAAATGAAAGAGTTTGAGAACAGGAATCAAACCTTGGATATTCAGTGGCAAACTCTGAAAGAAACATTGATTGATTCTGCCAGAGAGGCATGTGGTGAGGTTGTGTGCAAAGATAAGAAAATCAGAACTCCCTGGTGGACACAGGAAGTTAAAGAGGCAGTGAAGGAAAAGAAGAAAGCATATCAAAAGTTCCTGGCAAATAAGTCAGCTTTTACTCTTACAGAATACAGAGACAAATGTAAGAAAGCTAAACAGTGTGTAAAACTAGCTAAACAAAAGTCATGGGAGGACTTTGGCAAGAATATAGAAAATAAATATCAAGAAGGTGGCAAAATATTCTGGAGGTTGTTGAAGAAGCTTAGGAATGGAGGAAAGAGTGCTGTAAAAGGAATTAGAGATGATAAAGGTGAAATGAAAACAGGAGAAAAAGATATCCTTGAAGTATGGAGTAATTACTTTGAAAAACTGCTAAATGAAACAAGCAGTGATGACAGCACAGTGATAAAAAACACTGACCAGGCATGCAGTCAGGAATACATATCCATACTTGAAGTAGAAAAAGCCATCAAAGGCTTGAAATGTGGAAAGGCAGCAGGAGTAGATGATATTCGACCAGAAATGCTGAAGTATGGTGGTATAAGAGTCTTACTGTGGCTGCACTGCATAGTTCAGAAAGCCTGGACAGAGGGACGAATTCCTGATGATTGGAGTAGAGCTCTCATAGTACCCATATATAAAAAGGGAAATAAAACTGAATGTGAGAATTACAGAGGTATTTCCCTACTGAGTGTTCCTGGCAAGATCTATGCAAGTATACTTGAGAAACGGTTGAGAAGAATTGTGGAAGAAAAGCTTGGTGAAGAATAAGCTGGATTCAGGCCAAATAGAGGCTGTCAGGATCAGATCTTCACTTTACGACAAATAGTCGAGAAAGCATGGGAATATAACAAAGATCTATATTTAAGTTTTGTCGATTTGGAAAAGGCATATGACAAGGTGCCAAGAGAGAAGCTATTCAATACGCTGCAGTTATATGGTGTCAATGGGGCATTATATCAAGCAATACTTAGTCTTTATTTGAGTTGTGAGTCAGCAGTTAGAATTGAAGGAAGTACAGGAAGATGGTTTAATGTTAAATCTGGTGTGAGACAAGGATGTACATTATCCCCTCTGTTATTCATTATCTATATGGATCACATTATGAAGGAATGTGGTATTAAACCTGATATCAAAATTGGAGATGTTAATGTCAGCTCTTTGCTTTATGCGGATGATGTTATACTTCTAAATAAATCCGCTACAAGTCTGCAAGATTCTCTGACCAAATTGAATAGCTGTTGTAATAGATATGGTATGAAGGTCAGCAATAAAAAGACAAAGACAATGAAAATAGGCAGAATCATTGAAAATGTCAACTGTGTTGTGAATGGAGAACCTGTGGAACAAGTAAAACATTTCAGCTACTTAGGCACAATTTTTACTGAAGATGGTAAACTAAATATAGAAATAGACAACAGAATCAGCAAAGCTGGTATCGTGGGAAGTCAATTGAATAAATTCATATGGAATAAGAAAGAAATTAGTCGGAACACTAAATTAGCTGTATACAAGACTGTGTTCAAACCAATTTTAACTTATGGATCTGAGAGCTGGATCAGAAGTAAAACACTTGACCAAAGACTAGAGACCGCAGATATGAGAGTCCTGAGAAAGATTAGAGGCGTGAACAGATGGCATCAATGGCAATATCATATTAAAAATGAGGATATTAGGAAAGAACTTGACATTGTCAGCATCCGGGAATGCGTTAGCAGAGCTAATCTCAGATGGTATGGTCACTTAAATAGAATGGGAGAGGAAAAATTAGCAAAACAAGTGTTCTCTGCCAAGTTGGCAGGAAAACGACCCAGAGGAAGACCAAGATATAGGTGGATTGATACAGTACAAAGTGCCTTAGACGATAGAAATATAAGATCTGATAATGTTGGAGTCTTGACAAGTAACAGACTGATTTGGAGGAAAATTGTAGATAGGAAGTTAGTAATGATGTAATTTTTTCATGTAGTACTGTCATATCCTGTACACCCCTTGAGGGTACATGGCAGGAATTTGATGATGATGATGATGTATCTTCTATAAATATTTCCATGGTAAATGGTCATATGAACTAGCACCAATAATTTTCCCACTCGCTACTAAATCCATTGAAGCACATGCAGCTGCATCCCTTCGCAGTTCAACTAAACTCACAGCACAAGTTTCTTCCTTCTTCATCCCTACTACTATTACTGCTGTATTATGAAACGGTCTCCCCCCTCCACACACACACACACACACACACACACACACACACACACACACCATATATTTCCCAAGAAATACAATATACAGACCTTGAAATCAAATGTAAACAAGTTTCTCCTTTCCTAACTCACTACCCATACATGATACTAATGTACTACAAGTTGATCAACCAACTTCTTGTGCATGGTCTCAACATAAAAACATCACTTTATCCAACAATATTAGAGAGTGCCATATTAAGACTTTAATTTGCATCTTTCATCCATTACAATTTGAAATGTTTTCAATATTACTTGGAAACCGTTAGTGTTTTTGCTGTTAATGCCTGCATACTGCACCACTTTTTTGTGATCTGTAGATGCATATTTAAAATCCAGTGAAATAACAGCTACTTAATAGATGTGTTATAAATTAAAGATGCCAAGAAATTATATTCTTGGTTTAATCCTTTATCCAAGTGTAAGCAAACAAAGCTTGTGCATGAAGTAATTCATATATAGAGGCTAACGACTTCACATCACTTGCCTTAGTATTCCATAATGCAAAGCACAGATCCTTGCAGACATGTATAATACTATGCATCTTTAATTTATTGTATAACCAAGTGGAAAAACTTTCAATATAATGTAATATTTATTTTGCTCGTGTGGTGTTATTTAATACAATCAAACATCCTGAGCTAATTGAAGAAAGGCAATGGCGATCAAATCACTATCTTTGTTAAAAAAAATTTAACCAAAGTGAATTCGTCCAGTGTAACGTCTGCGGGATGTATGCTTTTCCGAGAGCAGCTGGAGTTTGGTTTAATAATGATAGTGGTGGAAAATTGTGCCGAAAGTGTCATGAAGTGTGTCTCATATGATTTGAAGTGTATCTCAGTTTGCGAGATTGATGTAGTAGATGAAAATCATAATGCAATAGAAAATAGTGATGTGATAGAAAATTGTGATGTAGCGGCAGATAGCATTGAGATTGGTGTTGAAAGTGAGAGTAAAAGAGAGAGTGAAAGTAAAAGTATAGAGAGAGAGATAATGGTTTGACTGATAAAAATAATGAAGAGCTAGTTGCAATGAGGGAGATTACACGGTTGCACGGAGTGATAGATAGGGTGAAGCGGCAGCTGGAGCGATTACAAAATTGTCGACCGACTGCATCAGCTAACAGAAAGAAGCAAATGCGTGGTAAGAAAAATGAGAACATGATCAGGAGTGAAAGAAAAATTAAGTAGCGAGTGTTGTATGGTGATTCAGTAGTAAAAGGTGTAATAGATGAGAGTTTGACAAAATTATGTTTTCCGGATGTGAAAATTAATGATGTAAGTGAGGCTAGTAGAGCATAAAAGCATGGAGTACAGAAATGATAATAGTGGCAGGAATGAATGATTTAAAAGGTGGAAAATTTGCAATGAGAGAGGACTTGAAGGAATAATTACTAGAGGTAGCAAAAGAAAACAGGGAGAGAGTTAAGATAGCGAGTCTGTTGCCGCGGTATGACGGAGTAGAGTTGAGAAGGAGGGCCGTAATTGCGAATGACTCTATGCGCAGGTTTGTGCAGGAGGAGTGGTGTGGAGTTTGTGGATGTGTGAGTGAGTTTGATGGGCAAAAGGATATATACAGGAAGGATGGTTTGCATCTGAATGGATTTGGTGTGCAAAGACTGGAAAAAGTGTTGCTGAATGAAGTGGATGTGCAGAATCAGGGAAACTAGAGATATTGGAAGGGGGAAGGGGGAGGGGATATGCAGACATCAGTGAGGCAGTTGAGTGTAAGAATGTGTATAATATGCCTGAGCTAGTAAGTAGGACAACAAACCAGAATGGGATAGTTAGAAGAAGACATCAAGATAGGGATGGGACTAACAGGCTTCTGCATTTTATGTATACTAATGCCAGGAGTATTAGGAATGAGGAGGAGGAATTTTTGGCCTTGGTTGGCTCTTTCTGGCAACAAGTTATTGGCATTAGTGAGACATGGCTGACAGAAGATAATATAGCTAGTGGGATAGAATGTGAAGGGTATAGTGTGTTCAGGAGGGACAGAGAGAAAAGAATGGGGATAGGAGTGTTACTGATGATAGCTGATGAACTGCAGCCAAGGAGAATAGAAGTTGAACTGCAGGATAGTGAAAAGAGCATATTTGAGGCTATTTGGTGTGAGATCGAGGCTAGCAGAACAAAATTACAGTTGGGTGCTGCTATAGAACAGGTGATGGAATAAATGATCTCATCTCATCTTCTTTATACCCTCTTTTACCTTGCCGTGTCGAGGGTCCATTGATCATCGGACCTCAATCTGTTTACAGGATAAGGTGGTCAGCCCTATACCCCAGTATATCCTATGGCCTGTAGTGTTAAGTTCTCAAGGCCAGTTTGCCTGCTTTACGGGATGAAAAACCCCAGAAACTGGGGAAAAAACCCTGCTGTCCACGCCCAAGACTGGCTAACTTGGCTATGGCCGAGGAAGATACTTCAGCTCCTCACGTCACCGACGGGAATCGAACTTAGGACACTCCTTCCCCAGGCATATCGTTGAGAAGTGCATAGCCACTAGGCTAACCGCGCAGACCTGGAATAAATGATGGAGATAGTATACATAGGCAAATAGACTCAATGAGTGGAAGATGGGTAATTATTATGGGGAATTTCAACTATAGTAACATTGATTAGAAGGAGGAGAGGACACATGGGAGGAAGGAAATGATATTATATGCAGTTACTAAGGGATAACTACCTGAGACAGCATCTAATGGAATATACTAGCGGTTCAAGAGTGCTTGACCTAGTAATTGCATCTGAGCATTTGACTGTAATGAATATGACCACGTTGCCACCAATTGGTGAAAGTGATCATAAGGTCTTGACCTGGGAGGTGGCTAAATGTGTGGTATTTTCAATTAAGAGAGGGTACATGTGGAATTACCAGGCTGGTAAGTATGACAAGCTTAGGAGATTGCTTGGTTCGGTGTTCATGTCATGTAAAACTGCAAGGGCTGGATGTTGATAGTGCATGAGAAGTGGTTAAGGAGCGTTTGCATGAGGTGATGGCTGACTGCATACCTAGAGTCCGGATAGTAAATCAAGTGGGGTTAAATGGATAAATAACACCATTAAGCTTGAGCTGCAAAGAAAGAAACAACTGTGGAGGGAATTTAAGGAGAAAGGTTACCTGCAGGCAGACGAAAAGTATAAAGCACAGGCCAGAAGGGTAACTAGTGTGGTAAGAAAAGCAAAAGCAGATTATGAAAGGAAATTTGCAATGCAAGCTAAAGAAAATCCCTAACAGTTTTTCGATATGCTGCAAGTAAAAGAAAAAATGTATACGGAAGAATGATTTTAAGGAATGCCAATGGTAGGGAAGTAACTGAATCAATTGAAATAGTAGAATTACTGAGCGAGCACTTTGCAAGAGTATATCATCCAGGTGGTGATATTGCAGGAATGAAGGAACCAATAGCTTATACAGGAATTCAGGTGAATGAAATGGAGGTGAATAGTATATTACAAAACCTTAATGTGAATACATTTGTGGGATTGGATGGTATACAAACTCGGGTCTTAAGTGAAGTGGCAAAAGAATTGTCAATGCCCTTGACCGTTTTGTTTAATTTGAGTCTCAGGTCTGGGTTAGTCCCGAGGGGGTGGAAAGAGGGGATAATAGTTCCATTGTATAAAGGAGGTTCCAAGCCTGCTGTTGCAAATTACCGACCAATCAGCATACAGGAGTCGTTGTCAAGGTCTTGGAGAAGGTAGTCAAGAGGAAAATACAGGAATGGATAGATGAAAATGGGATACTGTATAGGGGACAGCATGGTTTTGTGAAGGGTAGCGCATGCCTCAGTAACTTGCTCATGCTTTATAACACAGTGACAGCTGAACTGGATAAGGGTAATGGGTGTACAGTGATACTGCTGGACCTTGCTAAGGTCTTTTATAGGATACCACATGGAATTCTAATCAGTAAACTGCAGCATATGGGAATGGATATAGTGTTGAGATGGATAGGAGGGTGGTTGATGGAGATATCAGAGAGTGGTTTATTCAGGAGTAGAGTCCAAAAGACGGCCTGTGACGAGTGGTGTGCCGCAGTTCTGTTCTTCAACCACTGCTGTTTAATTTATTCATTAACAATATAGGAAAGGATCTGAGAGGAACTGTTCATTTGTTTGCTGATAATGCAAAGTTGGATAGAGCAATAGTGAATCCACATGATGTCAAAATTTTGCAGGATGATTTGGAAAGATTGGAAGACTGGGCTAAGGAGAATGGATGTCAGTTTAATGTAGCAAAGTGTAAGGTTATGCATTTTGGGATGAAAAGAATAGCAGCAGTATACCACATTAGTGGAACTGTACTCCAGGAGATTGACGAGGCCAGGGATTTGCAAGTGTTGGTGAACAGGGAGTTGAAGTTTAGGGGAGCACATTACAAAAGTGGCTAAATCAGCTCATCAGATCACTTGGTTACTGAAGAATACTTTTGACGAGCAGAGACAATCAAGTTATTGTTCTTCTTTATCGAGCCTTGATAAGACCTCATCTTGACTACTGTGCACAGATTTGGGCGCCAGGGTTTCTTCTTGATGGGGGAGGAGGCAGAGAGGATCCAGAGGTGAGTGACCAAGATGATAGCTGGTCTATGGAATGAGTCTTATGAGAGCAGGTTGAAGATCTGTGGGTTGCAGAAATTGGTTGATAAGCGAAAAAGAGATAATATGATTGAGACATTCAAATTACTGAAGGGTTTTTACAAGATTAATTCAGAGGAAATTTTTCAGAACAGGTCTAGTGATGAGAGAACTAGGGGCTATCCATGGAAACCGAGCGAGAGTATGGTTATCAAGGGTGTTAGAACCAGGTTTTTTGCTTGGAGAGTGGTGAATGAGTGGAATAAGCTGCCAGTGTCTTCTGTTGTGGGTGCCATGACTGTGAGTGAGTTCAAAGCAAAGTATGATAGATACTGTGTGGATGCTGAATAGTTGTTCTGGCCACGTAGTTTAGGGCCTCCCTCGATGAGTCTAAGGACTCTTTGGAGTTGCCCGTAATAATAATAATCTACATAAGTGTCTTCAAAATCTTGTTCCATGATCACTGGAGGAGTAAGAGGAATTTTAATTCAATGGATCATAAAATCAATGAATGGTCAATATCAGGAGTGCAGAATTTGTATTCCTGATATTGTTGTCCTGGGCATCTCCTTTTAACTATGAGAGAGAGAGACAATAAAGGGAAATGAGCTAGGTATAGCTTTAATCATGCATATCCAATGAATTTTTCAGTTTTTTATTCATTTTTATTCTAAATTCACTTACCACATCAGGTAAAGACCAGCTGTGATAAAATAGTCCTCCAGATACCCAAGGGGCCTCTATAAAGGGTATACACAATAAAAGTAAAGTAGTAGAGAGTGGTGCTTGGTAATATAATAACTGCATGGAATTTACTTGGAATTCTTTTTGCTTTTCTCCTACCCACTAGGGAATAAAATAAGTGAAATGTAAATCCTTAAAACCAATAGCTGAAAAAAAAAAGCAATATATATATATATATATATCAGCAAGCAATATGTTGCAAAGTAACAACAAGCAAAGCATGTTTGTTAGAAAAATAAAATCTCTTATACTTTTAAAATGCTTGATTCATTAAATTTTTTCCCTTATTTATAGTACTTTTATTTTATATTCTGTTTATATCAGTTATTTGGATAATATATCAAATATATTAAAATCTGAATATAAGTTCTCCATAGCACAACTGGAACAATGACAAGACCTGGCACTCTTTGAATAGAAAAGACCTAAGTTTTATTCTCATCATGATGAGAAGAATCTTTATATGGACTTTTTGAATTGACAATGAGTTAACAGATCTCACACAGAATAACTTGTGATAATATTATCAAGATTGCCATAGAGTTGCAAGACTCTACCAGCCAAGATGTCTATAGATGTCGAGGTCATCATGGATGTGAAGTGCATATTAAAATTGTAATACCATTGATATTACATTGAAATATATGATGGATACGAAGCATATGAGGATGTGTATTTTATCCATAATGGCCGGTGAGATGGTTAAGAGAGAGAGATTGCTCTTACCAGATTCTATTTCATAGCTATCACTTTGAAGTTCATTCATCATAGATGTGCATACCTCCTTCTCTGACAAAGTATTATGCTCAAATGTTCAGTTTGATGTAACTAAAACTTTAGTTATTCTGAAAACAGAAATGATAAACTGCTGTCATATGTCAGTTATCTGAGTCAGTTGTTCAACTGTCCTTTTCTTGTTAGAGAAAACCAATTTACTTTTGCATATCCACTGCTAAGGTCAACCTTTTCAAAAGCTGATTATAACCAAATCCTCATTCTCAGGATTAAATTCAACTACCCATCTAAGTCACAAATTATAGCAACAAAAGCTGTATGGAAATATACAACCATGACCGATTTGTTTTAAAACTGGAATATGTTCTTAAGGATAATAAACTAAGAGCATTTAATTTTACATCCTTAATCTTTCACACAGCTACATAATGCACAATAAAACTACTTCTTAAAAAAAAAAAAAAAAAAAGGTATTTTCTTGTTCAAGTGTTAAAAACTGGTTCCATATTCACTTACTAAGATGAAATGTATCAGAAAGTGAACTAAACACTGATGAGATCACTTTCCTAGATATACAGGACTGCAGACTGACTGAAGAGTCCTTGACTGCTATCTGAAGTAAAACTATTTCTCTTTTTTTGCTGGCCTGGTTGGCCGAGTGGTCAGCTCTCCATCCAAAAGGCTGCGGGTTTGAATCCTGCCATGGGCATAGATGTTTGTGATTTTCTGTGAAAATATTAGTGGTGATGATGGTAGTTGTGGTTCATTGTAGTTGGGGAGATTAAGTGGTGATGACAGAGTTGTAGAGTAGGTGCCCTCCCTCCCTCCATGAGTCTTTGAACTCCCTGGAGGTGTTACGTAATAATAATAATAATAATAATAATATCAGAAAAATCAAAAATCAGCTAACGCTTTTTATTCCTTTATAGGGAGTAGGCAAGGCCTTTATACTCTATCTAGCTTTTGGAGACTGAGTGGGCAGTTCAATCTCCACCGGTAGCCAATCAGAGATAGCTGGCCCATGTCTATCACTAATTATAGGCGGCCACTGACGAAGATACCGGCAAGCAAGTGCTGCTATCTCTTAGTACCTAACCCTAACAAGATATATTACTGTCTGAAATAATGTGGGTACTACAGTCAATTTTCTTGAGTTCACGGGATAAAAAACATGAGTTTCTGGGAGGAAAAACCCACTTGCCCGTGCCAGAGATCGACTAACTCAGGAATCAGTCAAAGAAAGGCTCAGAAAAAATTCCTCCAGTCAGCGACTAGACTTGAACTTAAGTCTGACTTCGAGCGACCAAGTGCAGAGGAAGCAAGCGGCACTTCCACTGAGCTAAATAAACTTTTACTATTAACAATTCAGCAAGATATGAAACTGCTGCAGAGTTGCTAGCTAAATTTTCTCCCAAAATATTGGCAATGGTTTTGGATTCAGCAACAACACATCCATTAAGATCCAGGTAGCAAATAGAGGTATTCTATATTTGCCCTTTGTTTCCAAGATTTTATACTATACAATTTTTAAACTTGTTTGATTAATAGATGAAGCAAATTGGATCAAAAATTGCTTAGTATTTTAGTCCAAGAACATTTGAAAGCTAAGAGATTTCACGTGATCTCAACTCCGTGCTCTATCTTGATCTTTAGCTGATTGACACTAGGCATTCCACCATAGTTTTGGATAGAGTAGAAATTGAGATATTTTTGGAATTGCTATTCTTGCTACCTAGATAATAGAATCTGTGATATGTGGCCATTTCTTGCAAGATGGGAAATAAAAAGCATTCCAGTCGGCCTGGTCGATTTTCCACATTGGCATCTGTGAAAGAGAACACGGTTCATGTGAGGCATAATGCAAATAACAGGAAACTGATCGCTTCCATAGATGCTCTCTTCAATATCCCAGGTGAGCAGTGGAAGAATATCAGGGGAGCAGAACATAAGATCTGTTGCAGAACATGAGCAGGTAGGCACATGGAAGAAGGCACCTGAGGCTATTATTCAGAAAGGACAGGTCATTATTCAAGCAGTCATTCAATGATACTACCTTGTCCATTTGTATTAGCACTACCCCATAGAGTGTTGTGTTATTAGTGTCACCCATAAGAAGTATGGACTAAGGCAGTTGAAAGCTATCAATGGAACAAATTGTAATTAGAAAACTCATACAGTCAAATGGCTACTGCTTCAAGAGGAGTATTAAGCTGAACATATTCAAAAGAATGTATGATTGCCCACTGAGATAGTGACCTTTCAATGAGTAGAACCATCTCCAATTCAGTCCTTATGTGAAATGCCTTAAGATAGTATATCCTCACTGGGTTTTAAATATGCTTGCTGCAGACAAAACGTAGGATGTGTATCCATCGTATCAATATTTTGCTGGAATCCATGACAGTTCCACTGTAAAATTTTACAGAGACACAAACCGTCCTGCTTTTTGTCTACAGCAAAGATATTTAAAACTCAGTGAGGATGCCACCTTCAGGCATTTCACTGTTGTTCATAAAGACTGAACTGGAGATGATTCTGCTCATGGTAGGATCACTATCATAGTGGGCAACCATGCTTCTTTTCAACATGTTCAGCTTAATACTGCTCTTGAAGCAGCAGCCATTCGATTGTCTCCATGAGGTTTCTAATGTGGCACTGGTCAGACCACACTTGTACTATTGTGCTCAGATCTGGTCACCTCGTTCTCAATGTGATGTGGAGACATTGGAGAGGGTCCAGAAGTGAGAGACTAAGACAATATCAGGACTTTGGAATGCTGGCTATGGAGAGAGGTTGAAGAAATGTGGATTGCAGAGTTTGGTGGATAGGAGGATGAGAGGCGATATGATAAAGATGTTTAAGTTAGTGAGAGGATTTCATCAGATTAATCCAGAGGGGATTATAAAAAGAGTAGAAGGTGAGAGGGGAAGAACCAGAGGTCATTCCTGGAAGTTATGTAAAAGTGTAGTGAAGAAGGGTGAAGGAGTAGATTTTTTACATGGAGAATTGTCAGTGAATGGAATGCATTACCAGAATGTGTTGTTAATGCAAGGAGTGTTAAGGATTTTAAGATTCTATATGATAAATATGTTGTCAGTTGAATGAACCTCCGACAATGAGTCTGTCGACTCCATAGAGGGTGTAATAATAATAATAATAATAATTACAATATGTTCCATTTATTTACCACCAAGTTCTGAGTTAAATAATACTGACACTGATAACCTTATCTTTAAACTGTCTGAGTCCATACTTCTTATGGGTAACTTCAATGGGCACAACACTCTGTGGGAGTAGTGCCAACAACACAAATGGATGTGGTAGTATCACTGAATGACTATTTGACAATAATGACCTGCCCTTTCTGAATAATAGACTCAGTACCTTCTTCCATGTGCCTACCTGGTTCATGTTCTGCAATAGATCTTACAATGTGCTCCCCTTGCATTCTTCTACTGCTCACCTGGAATATGAGCTTTGTAAACTTGTCTAATTTCTGAGAAGTTGAGGACTTACTTTAAACCCACTTATTTATCTTTTGATATTTACCTATTGATTTAGAAACATATGAACAGCCAATGTCCAGCTCTTCCTCTGAAAAAATGTTCAATCATTTAGCATATCAGGATCATTTGGTAAGTTTAATTTATTTTTGGATATAGAAGTATCCATTTTTTTCTATGGGGAGGGGGGGCAGTTTATCTTTCAAAGATATCCTTCCCATAATTTCCTTCAAAAGTGGGTTCTAATCGAATGGGAACATTTCTGGAGAGGAGTGAGACCAGAGGTCATATGACTGATGCACTCCACAGAGAAGCACTGACAATCATAAAGTTGGATGTGGTGAAATTATCAGATGGTGGAATAGACGTGTTCGAGATGCTTTTGATGTTTTCTAATTTGCCATTTTCTCAGCATAAGAGGATTTCAGGAAAGGTGTGGTTTTGGGGGCTAATTTCCTTTTTGCCTCCTGATACAATATATTTTGCTCTTACTGAAATAAAGAGCCAAAAGGCTTCACTTCAGCGATGCAAAATTATTCAAATTAAGTGGATATTGAATCCAACATTTGGCTTTGAAATAATGTTGGATTTAACTTCTGCATCACTTCAACCTGGGTATTTACATCTTGATCTACCTATCCATGCAGACATGTATAGCATCATGTATGATGCTATACATGTCTGCAAGGAGATGTGCTTTGCATTATGGGAAATACTAAGGAAAGTGATCAGAGCTTACTCCACCTTTACCATGAGTTGCCCCTGTCATGAAAGGTTTGCTTGTGAAACTTTTATAGTTTCTATATTCAGCACGAAACTCTTGTAGTTTCTCTGTTCGGCTTTGAAATAATATTGGATTCAATATCCACTTAATATTTGTTCTGTTTTTATCTTTTGTATTTTTTTGTTTTTCATCCTTCCTCTGATAACATGAATAGAGATAAGCTAGATGATCTTCTTGACAGTTGACACAATCACTTTCTTGATTTTTTGTTATTATTCTTCTTGATTTATTATCATGTTCTTTTCTACCACGTCAGACACAGGTAGTAGAGCCATGACAGATAGCTTGAGTATGCCCAAATTTCTGACATTTAAAGCATCACAGAGGATTATGGGTGTACATCCTAACAGGACAATTAAGATAATGTAATTTTACAGATGTTTGAGGTTTGGTTGTACAGAAAGTAAGGATGATGTTCCTGGCTGGAACCTGGTGACCATACTCAGAATGTACATTATGCCTGTTCACTACTTGAATGTTCAGCTCTAAACATATCTTCACATCAAGAACATCAAGATCTTAACTGTTTTGAGAGAACCTGTCAGTGCTTCTAAACCCTTCTGAATAAAGATATGCATCATTTTCCCAATTGGCATCATCCATAAGAGGTGAAAATCTATGGATGATTAGAAACATTAGTGTATTTAAATTGGTGTTCTTGTAACTCTTGTATGTGGGATAAATAAAAAAAATAAATAAATGAAATAAAATAATTAAAAAAATGTACTCGGAAGTGGTCTGGGATGGGACCCAAGGCTTGCTGTGATGTCATTATAGCATATTGGAATGCCAGGGCTACCAATATGCTATAATGACATCACAGCAACCCTTGGGTCCCATCCCAGACCATGGGAACAGGAGACCTACTACAACACTGATAATCCTTGCAGGCAAGCCCACTAACCAAATGATCCTGACCAGACCATCTAGGACTGTCCATCTTGCCAAAGCAGATGCCAAGTGCAAGACTACCAGGATCCCTTCCCCCCTTTTCTGGATGTCCATGGATTGCAATGCATGGGAAAACACAGTGGCAAGGCATTGAATCCTGGTGATAGTGATCAAGAAGACAGGATAGTAAAAAAATCTGGAGAAGTAGAGCAAAGAATACAGGAAGGAAAAAAAAAAAAGAGAAAGAATGAAAAGTGCCAGTACTATCACCCCCCCCCCTCAACGAACAGGTACTTTACGTGGAGGAGTGAGAAGAGCAATGAGAAAGGGTGTAGTTTGTCTTTTGAAAACACATAAGGAAGGCTATTTTTGTTATTCATTTGAGTTTGACATTTAAGTTACAGATGTTAAAATTTCTTTACTCTTTTCTGAGGTGCTACAAATGTCAAATAGCAGCAGGGATTTATATATGATGGAAGGAAGTCGGATGATTCATTCCATTAGCTAAAATATGTTTTCCATGAATTTAAGCTTCAGTTAAGAAAGGTTCATTAGATCAGATAGCTTTAGCTTTTTTTATTTACCATAATCAAATTCCTGATAATAACCTCTACAGGATACTATCAGGAATACATAAACAAGAATACAAGTGACCATCCCTACTCAGAATGCACATTATGCCTGTTCATTATTCGATTGTTCAGCTCTGAACATATCTTCACATCAGGAACATCAAAGAAATCCCATTCTGATATCGCTCATCTAGAAGATGAGTATTCCTGTGATTAGTATTCCACTCACATATGTTGCTCTCAGTAGTTTTTCAGAATGCTACATTATCACTAACTTCCTACTGACAACTTTCCTCCAAATTCTCTTATCACTCGAGACTCCAATATTGTCAGATCTTATATTCCGGTCTTCAAATGATCTTCCAACTCCATTAATCCACCTAAATCTTGATCTTTCTCTACATCCTTTTCATACCATCCCATCCTAATATCAAATTAACCTTTCCTTTCTCATTCTGTTTATGTGACCATACCACCTGAAATTATCCCTGCTCACACATACCTGAAGGTGAACAATATCAGGTATCTTAAATTTTTATGACTGTGCCTTTGAAACTAGCTGTTCACTTCCCTTATTTTTCTTATAACTCTCATATCAGTGGCCTCTAGTATTTGATCAAACGTTTTGCTTCTATAACCCAGCTCTTGGATACATATATTAAAACCGGTATGGAAGAGTCAAGTGGATAAATTTATGTGGAATTAGAGAGACACACACGAAAGACACATTTTGAGAGTTTAGTGTGTTGTCTAATTTCTTTATCCACTTGACTCTACCATACCAGTTTTAATATATGTATCCGAGAGTTGGGTTATAGAAGCAAAACGTTTGATCAGGCTAGAGGCCACTGATATGAGAGTTATAATGCTAAACTTATACAGTTTAGCATTTTGAGAGTGTGTTGACTAATTTCTCTCTAATTCCACATAAATTTATCCACTTGACTTTCTACCATACCAATTTAGCTTATTCTTTGTCTATTTCCATATTTAATTTACCATCATCATCATAAATCACTGAAATATTTTACTTATTCTGTTGGTTCTCCATTCAGGATGCAGTTGTTGTTTCCAATGTTTTTGCCCATTTTCATAGTCTGTCTTTTTACTGCTGACTGTCATTCCAAATTTGTTACAGCAGTTATTCAATTTAGTTGAGGAACTTTGATATTAGGTTTAATGCCATTTTCCTTCATAATGTGATCCATATAGATAATTAATAACAGCAAAGTAATGTGTACCGTGGTCTCACATTTGATTTTACCTGATTTTTATATCAATCCATCTTCCTGTATCTATCTCACTTACTGCTGACTTACAACTCAAATACAGACCATGTATTACTCAATATGATGCCCTGTTTACAGTATATAGTCATAGTAAATCCTAACAGTATTGCAAAAATCTTAATACAAAAAGCTAAACCCAAAATTCCCACAGACACCAAAAAAAGAGATCCATCGTTTTTATAAAAAATGTTTTCTTATCATGTCCATATAGAGCAAACTCCAGTCCAGTAACTATAAATAAAATTGATGCAGCACTCAAACTAACTAAAAAAAAAAAAAAGTAAAGCTCCTGGGATTGATGGCATCCTTCCAGACTTTCTTATCACCTTGGCCCAAGAGCAAAATCCTGGCTATCCAATTTCTTCTCCACAATAAATGATGAAGCTCTCAAAACTTTGGCATGAATCAAAGATAACAGTCCTGCCAAAATCTAATAAGTCAACTGATGACCCTAATAACAACTACCAGCTTATAGCATTACTCTGCACTCCTTACAAACTTTTTGAAAGGATTATCCTTTCTAGAATTTCTCCAAAAATAGAAGCCATCTTAACCAGTGAACAGGCTGAGTTTAGTCCTCACAGAAGTTGCTGCGATCAGGTCCTAGTTCTCACAACCCATGAGGAAATTGAATACCAGAAGGGTTTAAAAACAGGTACTGCCTTCTTAGGCCTAAAATCAGCTTATGACACCATATGGAAGAAAGGTTTGTTGTATAAAGCAGCTAAAATAATTAACTGCCAAAAAATATTAAAATTACTTGAACAAATGCTCTCCAATAGAAAAATAAAGGTTCATCTGAATTCACAAAAAAGCAGAAACATTTGTCTTACAGAACGGATTACCACAAGGATCTGTCCTCGTCCCAGCTTTATTCAACCTGTACACAAGTAACACCCCTCCAACAGCTAGTCAAAAGTTTATCTATGCTGATGTCATAGCTATTGCCACCCAAAAGTACCTTCCAAGGCCTTGAGGAAACACTGAGCAAAGATCATAGCTCACTACAAAATTACTTTGAACTCTGAGGACTATCTCCTAATCCCAGCAAAACTGTTTCTGCTTTCCACCTAAATAACCAGGAGGCTCAAAAAAAATTAAAAATAAACTTCTGTAACGGGACTCTAATCAATGAAAGTAACTCTTGTTACACTTGACTATAGGTCTAACTAACCAAAAACATTTGAAAAAAAAAAGTTAAAGTTATCTACCAGAAACATCATCATAAACAAGCTGATAGGCAGCTTGTTTATGCTTGGGGTTGTAATGCCTCGACTTTTATAAAATAACATTTTATAAGAGTTATAACTCTTATAAAATGCAAATTCCTGGAATTTGCATTTTCTGCCAGGCAGTGCCATCGACTGGTTAACTGAACTCAGTCTGTGTACAGTTTTGCTCAATAATTTCATGCTTTACCAGTACGCTAAATAAATGTTTTGAACAGCTTTTCTCTTAGAACCCTTTAATTTATCTCTCTCTCTCTTTTTTATTTGTGTGTGTATGTGTATGCATGCATGTGCTTTTCTTCAAAGACTTGTTTATCAGTGATCAATGTGACTGAAACTATTAAAAAAGTTAAATAAGTTCATTTCTAAGATGAACTAACTGTATTGTAGGATGCTAGTTGGTTGTATACAAACTCAATTGCTAAAAATACATTAGTATACCATGAAACAAAACTGCAAACAAATCCATATAATACAGCCAGGTTATGGATTTGTTTGAAAGAGACCTGAAGTCAAATTAAAAAATACCATGCTTGGTCCCCAGGTTAGTGTTTTTGGCTTAACTAATCCTTGCCTATCAATAGTACCATAGGTTTTCTTTCATGGATGAAGCTGACATTATAAAAAAAAAAGTGATGCTTACAGCAAGCTGTACAAATAGTTTAATACATAATTTTTAAAGGCAAGAAGTCATGGGTTACTTCTGTTTATAAAAGTTCCTTGCTACAAAATAATGCATATTCAAATTGTATATTGTATAAATATAATATAAATCTAAAATAAACAGAAATTTGTATTTTAGCAAATTTTTAGATGCATATAGTTAGTAATGGCAGCTAAATTTTGTATGCAAGTATTACTTGATATGTTCTATAAATTAAGAAAAATAGATAGAGTTACTACATGACAACACTGCAAGTTTTCCTTGTAAAAAATATAACTAACCAATTTGAATGTATAAAATATGCTCCACATACTTCTTTATGTTGAGAGAAGTTCTCTTCATGGAAACTTTGGACTCCTTTAAGGTTTTTTTTTTTAATCCCACACACAAGAGGTACAGGAATCTATAGAACATGAGTGCCACATGTGAGATGTGGATAAGGATTGAAAAAGAAGAAATCTATTGACATTTTTCTTAAAGAGTTGGAGGAAGTTGTTGGGAAAACATTTTGAGAAAAGTTGTTCCAGAGGGCACAGTAAATGGAATACATGAGTAAGAGAAAAGCAGGATCTGTGCATTTGCAGTTGTATTAAACAGGGCTGTTGGAGCTGCTGCTCGTTTTAACAGGCCCGCCCACAACAGCAAGTGAAAGAATGACATTTGCCAATTCACTGGAGCAGTGACCATGGAAGTACCAAGAAGAGAGAGAGAGAGCTGAAATGTTGCATCTATTGGTATAGAGAATGAAGGTGAGCCCATGAGGGAAAGGGTCATCTATGAACTGAATTGCTCTCCTCCTGAAACCATCAATAATTTAAGTTTTAAATGCACCACCCAAATGTGTGAACAGTATAAGAATAAACAGATTTGGGATTTGTATTTAGTTAGTTTTCACACTTACACTTCCACACTAAAATTCATATGTGTAGATTATTATAAATTCATAAGTAGTGATACTATTTACCATGAAAGGGCAATTATAGTAGTGTGTGACTCCATGGATCCAACATCAGGCCAGTGCATAAATAATGTGCACACTATATTTTTGCTTAGATACCTCTTTTACACTTTTTCAGAGACAGTATTGGACTCTCAGTTCTCTGAACAGAGAGTCCATACTGCTGGCCTCAGGACTACAATTAAAAGATCATTATTCTTTCACTCATGCTTAGCCCACTTGTAAATTAAAAGGAAAATAAATTTGTAGAATGCCAGATTTGTGATCTTGGCATATAACAATAATGCATCAAACATCAGTAACATAAACTAGAGAAAGAGACATTTAGACTTATAATGATCTTGAGAACACATTCTGATATGATGTATTATTCTTCACATGCAAATTTTGCCTTTACTTTTTTGAATTCCAAAGCAAAATTTGCATGTATTAATAATCGAGAGCCTCTGTAGCTTAGTCAGTATAGATGAAGCCCTTTGGTCAAAAAGACCTGGGTTCGATTCCCATCAGTGAAGTGAGGAACTTTATTTGGGTTTTTTTTTTTCACCTGGAAGCTTGGATTTTTCGTCCCCCAGAACAGGCAAACTGGCCCCATGGACACATGCTTCTACTGACATAGAACATTTCCAGGAATAAGGAGTAACCAACCTATGAATAGGTTGGTTACTCCTTATTCCTGGAGTTGGAGTTGGAATACCTACACGGAAAAATGTGTAGGTCTGCATGTGAGCATAAATTAGGATAGGATAGGATTAATAATTACAGCATATTAGAATCTATACTCAAGATCATTATACTTACAATATACATAAACAGGCCTAAACATGTCTTCTTGTTAATGCTCAGTGGGTTTCCAAGTTGAAGCCTCAGGAAATGCATTACTACTTGAATTATTAATGAACATGCTGTCATAACATTTTTGTGGTTAGAAGGGATCATTTCCTGTGTGATTTACAGCAAACGTATTAGCAGAGTATGCAAATATATACAAAGTGTTACGATTATTGTAAACAGACTTCTATAGAGTCAACAGATTCGATGAAAGAAATGTCATCTGTTGAACTATACCAAAATTCATTCGCAGTCTTAACATCCACAATATTCTGGCAATCCATTCAATTTGCTAACCACATATCACCACTCCCTTCCTCACTGTACTCTAATACAACTTCCAGAGATGACTTCTCATTTTTATTTCCTTCTTCCTGCCAATTGTTTCATCAATCACAACACAAGAATTTAGCATATACAGAACAATGCTATGAATGGGAAGGAGTTACAAGAGAAGGAATCTACTGATATACATATATACACTGGCATCCAAAAACCTAAGGACAAACGCTATTTCTGAAGATTACAACTGCAAATTTGGACTAATGAGGTCAATTTGTAGAACTGACAATTTCAAGTAAAAAGCAGATATGTATTCAATTTTTGAATCACATGTGATACCAAGTGATGTGAAGTCATTAGCTTCTTTATACAAGTTGCCCCAGTGCTGAAAATAGTTCAGGCACAAACTTGTTTGCTTACACTTGGATAAAGGATTAAACCAAGTATATAATTTCTTGATATCTTTAATTTATAGTATAACCAAGTGGAAAAACTTCCAGCAACTATCTCTAATCCAGAGTACTTTAATAATAAGGTGTAACACCTTTTAGCAACTCGTGTATGAAAATATGACTCTCTATTACTTCAACCTTAATATTACCTAAACTGCTGCCCCGAAGAGCTGTCATATATCTCACCACCATAATCAATGCCATGTTCCGATTTAACTATTTCCCCAGCTATTGGAAAGTCGCAGATGTGGTCCCAGTGCATAAACCAGGTAAAGATCCACACCTGCCTGAAAGCTATTGACCCATCAGCCTGATCTCAAACTTAGGCAAAATTGCCAAAAAAATCATCCTCTCTAAACTCCAAGCCTCAGTCAATGAGTTAAATATCATTCCTAAGGAACAATTTGGCTTTAGACAACATCACAGTACTACTCAACAAATTCATAGGATAACTGAGTACATCACCACCGGTTACAATTGGTACCAGCACACTGGAGCAGTCTTCCTTGACATAGCGAAAGCTTTTGACAAGATATGGGATTACTACACAAACTCATTTCAGCAGGCATACCATCAAATATCATCCACCTAATTAAGTCTTACCTCCAGGATAGACACATACAAGTCAAAATAAATGGTACAGTTTCAAGTCAGCGATGGATCTCTGCAGGAGTTCCCCAAGGTTCCCTACTGGCACCGATCTTATTCTCGATATATATGGCAGACATCCCACACAACTCAATGTCATCCATCTTAGCACTTTATGTGGATGACACAGCAGTACTTGCCAGATCTCTGCGTCCACATCTTGTCACTAAAAATCTGCAAGAAAATCTGCTACAACTAGAAGAACAATGGTTCTCCAAATGGAGATTACAAGTGAATCCCCAAAAGAGTGTAGCGATACTTTTCACCAGAAGAATGGTAACTCCCATGGGGAACCTTTATCTATTCAACACCAAAATCCCCTAGCAAACAGAAACAAAATATCTTGGAGTAATTCTGGACAAAAGATTAACGTTTAACCCACACATCAAAGCCTTATGCACGAAGGCATCTAAAACCATTGCACAACTTTACCCTCTAATAAATAGAAAAAGCAAACTAAATACCAGAATCAAAGTGCTCCTCTACCTGCTGACAATCCGCCCCATGATGACATATGCATCTCCAGCCTGGAGCCACACATACAACACCAACATCCTCAGGCTACAGAGAATGCAAAATAGGTGTTTGCGCACGATATTGGATGCACTGTGGTTTGTAAGGAACGTACAACTGCAAAGAGATACAAACATCCCTTACATCTACTCCTTCCTACTAACTACAGCAGAAAAATTCTTCTCAAAGATCTCTACACACTCCAACGATCTAGTTAAACAGGCAGCAAACTATGAAGAAACTGACCTCTTCAAATACAAGAGGCCAAAATCCATCCTAAATACTTGCAATGACTAATCTCCGTGCCCCCCCCCCAGGGCGAGCTCTCAGCTCATAAATTTTTCCTTCAATTCATCCTCCCTATCAGATAACGGGGAATAAAAGCATCTTGCTTCACCCTTCTGGCCAATGATGTTATGTTATATTACCTCTGGGTCTTGCTCCCAGTGTTGAGACTTTAATAAACGTTGAAACTTGTCTGGGTGGTGGCCCTTCCCATAATGCATAGTATTATGCATGTCTGCAAGGAGATGTGCTTTATGGGATACTAAGACAAGTGATTTGAAGTCATTAGCTTCTTTATACGAGTTGCTCCCAGTCCTGAAAATAGTTCAGGTGCAAACTTGTTTGCTTACACTTGGATAAAGGATTAAAGCAAGTATATAATTTCTTGGTATCTTTAGCTTATAGTATAACCAAGTGGAAAAACTTCCAATGACCATTACTTAGTACTAAGCAGGATAAAAATGAATATCACATTTGAAAAGAACAGTATGTAAGAAAGTTCTAAAAACAATTAAAATTCGACAGTTTTTACAAGTGAATTGTAGACTTGACTATACAAACACTGTTGAAGAAAAAATTAAACAAATTGACAACAAGAACCGAATCTTGGAGTTTCAGTGGCAAACTTTGAAGAGCACATTGATTATTCTGATAGATAGGTATATTGTGAAGTTGTTTGCAAGGAAAGAAAAACAAGAACCACACGGTGGACACAACTTAAAGAAGCAGTCCTGGAAAAGAAGAAAGCACACCAAAATTTCCTAGTAAATAAGTTGGCAGGTGCCCTAAATGAATAAAGACAAAAATTTAAGTTTAACTTAAAATGCTGTTCCACATTTAAAGTTAAATGTGGAACGGCAGCTGGAGTAGATGACATTTAACCAGAAATACTTAAGTACAGAGGTATAAAAATTTTTATACCTCTGTACTTTTCTGTTCACCACAATTCAGAGGGCCTGGTCAGAAGATAGAATTCCCAATGATTGGAGCAGAGCTTTCATAATACCCATCTATAAAAAAAGAGAATAAAACTGAATGTAAGAATTACAGAGGAATTTCGCTACTAAATGTTCCAGATATGATTTATGCAAGCATACTTGAAAAGAGGTTGAGAAAGATTGTGGAAGAGAAACCTGAGTAAGAATGAGATGGATTCAGACCAAACAGGGGTTGTCAAGATCAGGTTTTCACTTTAAGACAAATAGTTAAAAAATCCTGGGAATATGATAAGGTTGTATACTTAAGTTTTGTAGATCTGAAAAAGGCTTACGACAAGGTGCCCAGAGGAAAGCTTTTCAAAACACTACAATTATATGTGCTGAATGGAACATTATATATAGCAATACACACAAGGGTTGTTTGAAAAGTTTGGTAAATTTCCAATATACGGTGACACATTCATACCAGTGTCAGTACGTATCATCTTTTTCATGACCCCTGGCAAAATTTTAGCCATGTGTGACGCATAGTTCTCGTTTGGCAAATGTTTAAAATGACTGTGTTCGTAGTTTTCATAAAATTGGAGAAACACCAAGTTTTGTGCAGTAATAAAACACTTTTATTTGAAGAAGTGGATGGCTGCACAGATCAAAGCCGAGTTACATGCAGTTCATGGGGACTCTGCACACCAGCATTAAAGACTATTAAATTTGGATAAATAAGTTTAAACATGTTCATAAGTCCATAGAAGATGAAGTGCACTCCAGACATCCAACTGAGGTCATTATGAAGGAAATGACTGACAAAATACATGGTATCATTATGGAAGACCGACAAGTGAAAGTGCATGAGATTGTAGACATCTCAACTGAACGGGTGTATAATATAATCACAATTTGCAGAATTTTTTTGCGTCGATTCGTGACTGCAGACGAAACTTGGATCCACCACTACACACCTGAGTCCAAGCAGCAGTCAAAACAGTGGACAATGCCTGGTGAAAGAGCACTGAAAAAAGCGAAGACCGTTTCTCAGCTGGGAAGATGATGCCACTGTTTTTTCGGGATTCCCAAGGAATTATCATGATAGACTATTTGGAAAAGGGTAAGACAATAACAGGAGTCTATTATATATCGTTGTTGGACTGTTTAAAAGAAGAACTGAAGAAAAAACAGTCAAGATTTGCATACAAAAAAGTGCTCTTTCATCAAGACAATGCACTGTCCCACACATCAGCCGTTGTAATGACAAAATTGCAAGAATTGAGGTTCAAATTGGTTCCACATCCACTGTATTCTCTGGACTTGGCCGCGAAAATTTTCTTCGAACAAGGCTGTCAATGACTATTTTGTACAATTTGACAAATCCGACTTTTTAGATGAGATGAAAAATTGGAAACTTGCTGGATCAAATGTGTAGACCTCGATAGAGACTATTTTGAGAAATAAAACTGATTTTTTTTCCCAAAAAAAATGTGTTTAACTTATTTTTTTACCAAACTTTTCAAAGAACCCCATAGTCTATATTTAAGTTGTCAGTCAGCAGTTAGTAACTGAAGGAAATACAGGAAGATGGTGTGATGTAAAATCAGGTGCAAGACAAGGATGCACATTATCTCCACTCTTATTTATCATCTATATGGATCACATTATGAAAGAAAGTGGCATCAAGCCTGATATTAGAATTGAAGATGTCAAACATAGGTTTTTGCTTTAAACATGATGTACTCCTAAACACATCTATTGCAATTTCCAGGATTCACTAACTAAATTGAATAACAGCTGTAACAAATTTGGCATGAAAATTAACAATAAAAAGACCAAAATTCTGAAAACAGTCAGGAACATAGAAAATTTAAGCTGCATTCTGAATGGAGATCCTATATAACAAGTAAAATATTTCAGCTATTTAAGCAGTTTTTTGTGAAGATGGCAGGTTAAATCTGAAAACAGACAACAGAATAAGCAAAATTGGTATGGTGCCAGCCAACTGAATAAATTTATATGGAATAAGAGAGAAATTAGCCAAAACACCAAACTAGCAGTAAAGAAGACAGTGTTCAAACCAGTTTTAAGTTATGGATCTGAGAACTGGGTTAGAAATAAAGCACTTGATCAAAGACAAAAGCCTGCAGATATGAAGGTTCCTAGAAAAATTAGCTGGGTGAACCAATGGCAAAATCATATTCAAAATGAAGATATTAGAAGGGAGCTTGACATAATTAGTATTCAAGAATAAATCGGCAGAGCTAATCTAAAGTAGTGTGGATACTTAAATAGAATGGGTGAAGAAAGGTTAGCAAAACAGGTGTCTGATCCAAGATGACAAGAAAGAGACCAAAAGGAAGACCAAGGTCTAGGTGGATTGATTAGAAGTGCCTTAGAAGCACAAAATGTTAGCTATGACAATATTGGAGCTCAAAAGTAATAGATTAATTTGGAAGAAAACTGTAGGTAGGAGAGTAATAATAATGGAAACTTAATCATGTAGTATTGTCATAGTAAACTGTTCAGTTTACTATGACAATACATCCCTTGGGGAATACATATCAGGAAATTGATGATGATGATGAGTTAGTCACAATTTCTAATGAAGATGACAAACTAAATATGAGACAGACAATTAGCAAAGCTGGTATGGTCAAAAGTCAAGTGAATAAATTTATATGGAATAAAAGAGAAATTAGTCTGAACACTAAACTAGCTGTATAAAGATGGTATTCAAATCAATTTTAACTTATGGATCTGATACATGGCTTAGAAATAAAACACATGATCTGAGACCACAGATACAGTAGAGAAATTAAGATGGTCTGAAAAGTTCTTGGCCTAACAATAAAAAAAAACAAATTTATAATTTCAAATTTTTTTATTTTTCAACATAACCTCCCTTAAGACTAATACATTTATTCCAGTGAGGCTCCAGAACCATTATCCCATCCTAGTGGTTCGCAGTAAAATCTGCAAAATACCCTTCTACAGCTGCAATCACCTCTTGATTCGAAGAAACATGCTGACCAGTGAGGAAGAGTTTTAGATTTGGGAAGAGACAGAAGTCAGAGAGAGCCAAATCTAGGGAATAGGGTGGATGTTCCAACAATTCATAGTGCAGATCCCTTAATTTCCCCATTGCCAAAACACCTTTGTGGGCAGGTGCATTGTCCTGATGAAAGATGATTTTTTTCTTCTGCAAACCAGGTCTTTTCTTTCTCATGAATTTTTTTATCTAGTCTGATTAAAAGATCGGAATAATATTCCCTGGTTATTGTTTTACCCTTTTTAGGATAATTAATAAACAAAATACCTTTAGCATCCCAAAACACCAATGCCATGACCTTTCCTGCTGATGGAACCAACTTTGTCTTCTTTTACGCTGAACAACTGGCTTCTGTGCACTGTTTTGACTGCTGTTTGGATTCTGGTGTGTAATAATGGTGAATCCAAGTCTCATTCATAGTAATAAATCGATGCACAAAATCAGTTTTATTCTTATTAAAATGCTCCAAGCACTGTTCAGAGATTTTCATGTGAGTGCGATTTTGATCTACTGTGAGCAAGCATGGCATCCATCTTGTGAGCTTTTTCATTTGCAATTCTTCATGCAAAATATATCCTACATGTTCTTTTGAAATGCCTATAGTCTCAGCAATTTCAAGCACTCTGACTTGCCGGTCATCCAATACCATATCGTGCACCTGATCAACGATTTCTGGTGTTGTTACACTTTTTGGACGTCCTTCACGTGGATCATCTTCAAGGCTGGTACGGCCACATTTAAACTCAGCAGCCCATTTCTTAATTGTCGAAAACGAAGGAGAAAAATGCCCATAAACTTTTATGAACTTCAAATGAATTTCTTTTGCCATTAAACCTTCTTTTACAAAGAATTTTATAACCACACAGACGATACTCGATTTTATCCATTTCAAGAGATACAGACAACACTTTTGCTTCAGACAGCTGTATAAAACAAACTACTTATGTACCAACTTAGAAAAAATCTTGCCAATAGTGTTGTCATTTATGGTCGAGGCGGAGAACTTTTCAGATACCCTCGTATTTTTGTTGGAAGTTTATTTTTCACTTGGTTAGACTATAATAAATTTAGTTTAATCCTTTTATCCAAGTGTAAGCAAACAAAGTTTGCACCTGAAAATATCTTCAGGACTGAGGTAAGGTAGTGCAACACCAGCCAACTCTGAGCAAAGGTGGACCAAGCTCTCATCATTCCTTGTCTCAGTATCTCCCATAATGCAAAGCACATCTTCTTGTGGACATGTATACTGCTATGCATTAAGGGAAGGGCCACTACCCAGACCGGTTTCAATCTTTATTTCAGGCGCAAACTTTGTTTGCTTACACTTGGATAAAAGGATTAAACTGAATTTATTACACTACCCTCGTAATCTGAACAAGCCACATTTTTCATCAAGTTTTTGGTTTTGGTTTGTTTTTGTTTCAGTTCATAATAATTTTGGTTTGGGTTTTGGTTTTAGTTAACAATTTTGTTGAGTGTTGTATATTTTCACTGTTTTGACTGTCTCTTTGATGTTTACTAATAGCATTGTGCATTTTTAATAGTGTAAACAAGTTGACAATCATGTTTTATTTCTTTTGTGTACCTATAAAATAGATATATCTCCAAGAAAGCATTCAAAAATATGTACTCTTTCTCAGCAAACATCCATGACACAAATACAAGTTACAAATGAGTAACTTGTGTTACTCATTTGTAACTTGTATTGTAACAGTACCCAAATCAACACCACAAATCAGTGTGGTGTTGGTTTGGGTACTGTTAATGGGATTTTAAAGAGGTTTAAGGAGATAGTTACCTTTTCTCCTGATAGAAAAGAAAATGTGGGCAAAAAAAAAGGAAAACTACACTTACTGTAGACTTCAACAGAGATTTGGCAGCTGGTGAGATTAATGTTTCTGACATGACAGTCAATCAAAGATTGTTGGAAGTAGGGAGGATTGCCCAAATTCCAAAAAAAGAAACAACTGTTGACAAAGGCTATGCAGAAAAAGAGACATCAATGGGCAAATGTGTACAAAGATTTGACTGTTGAGAAGTGGAAGAAGGTCATATTCTCAGATGAGAGCCATTTCTTTCTCCAAGGAGAGCGAGTACTACCCTATTTTTGCAAATCTGCAGCTGAGAAGACACGACACCCATCAAGGAAAGATGGAAATATACAAAAGTGACAGATTGCATTTGAATGGATTTGGTGCAAGTCAGAGCGACTACGGCTGTAAGGAGGAATGAGTGATGTGAGCAAGAGAGGGGAAGAAGTGAAGCGAGAGATCAGGAGAGCAGAACTAGTAAGACTACTGAAGTTATTGTAAACGAGAATAGTAGTACTGTGAATGATAATGATAGAATGAGAATGTGATGGATAGGGAAACAGAGTCAGGGTGGACAGGGAGACATAATATAAGGAGAGTGGTGTTGGAATTAGTAGTGAATGTGTATATAGGGATCATCAGTATGAGAATGTGATGCCTGGGATGTAAGATGTAGTTGATTATAACCACTTAAACTATCTACAGGATGTAGATAATTTAAGTGGTTATAAAGGCAATTGGGAATAGTTAGGTGTGGGGAATTTCACAACCTATAAGTGGCAGAGACAGGACCAGTTATAGACCTAAAAGTGAATTACAAATGCCAGCAGCATCAGAAATAAGGGAGATAAAATGGTGTCATTGATTGAGTTTACTCACCCAAAAATTATTGGAATAAGTGAAACATTAAGGATGATTGCAGGCGTAAACTTCTGTGGTTAATTGGTTCAAAAGACATATTTCGGTGATTACACCACATTTTTTTATTATTCAGTTCTATAAAACACTGAATAATAGTTCCCGACAAGTTTCGTAAATCGTAGGATTTACATCTTCAGGGGCAAATAGAATAACTTAAAGTTTAAACAAGAGAATTAATAAATACAAATCATAACCGTCTGGCTATTCATAAAAGTCAAATAACAGAATGCAGATATATAACGTTATTCATGTTGAACAATACTGGATGATGTCACGTGTGCTTGTTCTCGTTCATACAGTCCGAGCTCAGATTGAGGTAGATTTTTTTTATTAGAGCTGACCAAGAGTCAAAGCTGTATGACTGAGAGGAGACCTCCACATAGCCTTTAAAGGAATGCAGAGAATTGACCAGGGCTTCTGACCTAATGTCCAATCCTCACCATCTCATGGTGCACTCTGTTGAGTATCTATCTGGATACTGAACGAATGAGGATGGGCTAGCAATTTGGGATTTAGCCGACCAAATTGTAATTGTTATTGGCTTAAACGAAATGACAAAATGATGGTACAACGTGACAAAATTTCATGCCGGCTGGGGCATTGCCTGGTTAAACAAGCTCCCCTTTGTTTTCACCAGGGAACCAGGGCAAACAGCGAAAAGTCAGCTACTGGAACAAATCTGAAAAAACACCCCCAACTCAACATCACCAGAGTTAAAGATCGGTACTATCAACATAAGAAGCCTGAATGGCAAAGAAATGGAGCTAGCTGAGGAATTAGATAAGTACCAGATCGATATAATAGGGTTGACTGAAACAAAAAAGACAAAAACTGGCGAGATCTTTCTGAGCAATAAATACAAAATGTTATATTCAGGCAACGACAATCAAGGAAAAGAAGAAGTAGCCATTGTATTCAACACTAAATACGAGGCTAATCTTGAATGGCAGGCAGTCTCAAGTAGAGTGATGTGGCCAAATATAAGAATGGGGAATTGGACAATGAGACTAATTTGTGCCTATTGTCCCACAGAAGGTTCTACTAAGGTAGAAGTGGAGGAATTTTTTCAGGTTTTAGAAAAAGCAGCTGAAACAATGAAAAAGGAAAAGTTGGTCCTTGTTGGGGATCTAAATAGCAGAGTAGGAAATGATTGTCAGACATACAAAAATATTTCGGGAAAATTTTGAGAAAAGAGCAAAGCTAATAATAATGGCAAATATTTGTTGGATTTCTGCTCAGGACATGGACTGGTTATTACTAACACCATGTCCCAACATGAAAATGTGCACAAATTCACATGGAGAAAAGAGGCAGGAAATAAGAAAAGTTGACTATGTTATTGTTGATAGTGATGTTTTCTCCCATATGCAGGACACCAGAGTGTACAGAGAATTTGAAATAGGAAGTAATCGCTGTTTAGTCTTGAGCAGGATAAACTTGAATTTCATATTGAAAAGAGTAACATGTAAGAAAGTTTTAAAGTGAATTAAAGTGGAGCAGCTCTCAGATGTGAACTGTAGACTAAAATACATAAAGATTATTGAAGAAAAAATGAAAGCGTTTGAGAACAGGAACCAAACATTAGAAATTCAGTGACAAGCCTTGAAGAAAACCTTGATTGATTCAGCCAGAGAGGCATGTGGTGAGGTTGTCTGCAAGGATAGAAAAATCAGAACTCCATGGTGGACACAGGAAGTTAAAGAGGCAGTGAAGGAAAAGAAGAAAGCATATCAAAAGTTCCTGGCAAATAAGTCAGTTTTTGCTCTTAGAGAATATAGAGACAACTGTAAGAAAGCTAAACACTATGTAAAGCTAGCTAAACAAAAGTCATAGGAGGACTTTGGCAAGAACATAGAAAATAAATATCAAAAAGGTGGCAAAATATTTTGGAGGTTGTTTGTTGAAGAAGCTTAGAATTGAAGGAAAGAATACTGTAAAAAGAGTCAGATACGATAAAGGTGACATGAAAATGGGGGGGAAAGATATCCTTGAAGTATGGAGTAATTACTTCGAGAAATTGCTAAGTGAAACAAGCAGTGATAACACAGTGGTAAAAAAAACACTCAACAAGCATGCAGTCAGGAATACACATCCATACTTGAAGTAGAAAAAGCCATCAAAGGCATGAAATGTGGAAAGGCAGCAGGAGTAGATGATATTCGACCAGAAATGCTGAAATATTGTGGTATAAAAGTCTTGCAGTGGCTGCACTGCATAGTTCAGAAGACCTCTACAGAGGGACGAATTCCCGATGAATGGAGTAGAGCTCTCATAGTACCCATATATAAAAAGGGAAATTAAACTGAATGTGAGAATTACAGAGGTATTTCCCTACTGAGTGTTCCTGGTAAGATACATGCAAGTATACTTGAGAAACGGTTGAGAAGAATTGTAGAAGAAAAGCTTGGTGAAGAACAAGCTAGATTCCTGCCAAATAGAGACTGTCAGGATCAGATCTTCACTTTACGACAAATAGTGGAGAAATCATGGGAATATAATAAAGATGTCTATTTGAATTTTGTAGATCTGGAAAAGGCATATGATAAGGTGCCAAGAGAGAACCTATTTAATATGCTACAGTTATATGGTGTCAATGGAGCATTATATCAAGCAATACTTAGTCTTTATTTGAGTTGTAAGTCAGCAGTTAGAATTGATGGAAGTTCAGGAATATGATTTAATGTTAAATCTGGTGTGAAATAAGGATGTACATTATCCCCTCTGTTATTCATTATCTATATGGATCACATTATGAATGAAAGTGGTATTAAACATGATATCAAAATTGGAGATGTTAATGTCAGCTCTTTGCTTTATGCAGACGATGTTATACTTATCAATAAATCTGCTACGAGTCTGCAAGATTCCTTGACTAAATTGAATAACTGTTGTAATAGATATGGTATGAAGGTCAGCAATAAAAAGACAAAGACAATGAAAATAGGCAGAATTGGTGAAAATGTCAACTGGATTGTGAACGAAGAACCTGTGGAACAATTAAAACATTTCAGCTACTTAGGCACGATTTTTAGTGAAGATGGTAAATTAAATATGGAAATAGACAACAGAATCAATAAAGCTGGTATAGTAGGAAGTCAACTGAATAAATTCATATGGAATAAGAGAGAAATTAGTCGGAACACTAAATTAGCTGTATACGAGGCGGTGTTCAAACCAGTTTTAACTTATGGATCTGAGAGTTGGGTCAGAAGTAAAACACTTGTCCAAAGACTAGAGACCACAGAAATGAGAATCCTGGGAAAGATTAGAGCCTTGAACAAAAGGCATCAATGGCAATATCATGTTAAAAACGAGACTATTAGGAAAGAACTTGATTAAGAAAGATAAATGCGTTAGCAGAGCTAATCTCAGGTGGTATGGTCATTTAAACAGAATGAGTGAGGAAAGATTGGCAAAACAAGTGTTCTCTGCCAGGTTGGCAGGAAAACGACCCAAAGGAAGACCAAGATATAGGTGGATTGATACGGTACAAAGTACCTTAGAAGACAGAAATATAAGATTGATAATATTGGAGTCTTGACAAATAACAGACTGATCTGGAGGAAAATTATAGATAGGAAGTTAGTAATGATGTAAATTTTTCATGTGGTACTATCATATCCTGTACATCCCTTGAGGGTACATAGCAAGAATTTGATGATGATGATGACACTTGATGGAGAATTAAACCTTGATTTTTATTGCATTGGGTTGGGTTTTTTAGCATATTAGCAGCTTCTTTAAATTTTCTTATATAACTGTTGTTTTCTATGTATATGACATCGTCGTTTTTTGCCAGAGTACATCGTGTCCAGTGGAAGTGGTATGGAAAGCAAGACCCGTTTTTTGTTCTCTTTTGTATTGTACGTCTTTTTGGTGTTCAGCCATGCGTATTTCTCCAGTCTTCCTGTCTGACCTACGTAGCAAATCCCGCAAGAGCAATGGATTTTGTAGACTCCTGGTTTTTTAAGAGGATGATGAGGTGGTTTTGGTGGATGTAGGAATCTTGAGATTTTCTCCATAGGAAGGAAGGCTACTTTTATGTTGTGTTTGTTTATTAATTTGGCTAGCTTGTCTGTAACATTTTTGATATAAGGAAGCAAGATTGCATTTTAATCCTGTTTTATTGTGTTGTTAGCTGGAGGCATTTTAAGGATTCTCTTGATGGTTTTTGTTTCATATCCATTCTGTTGGAGGATTTGTGTCAAGTATTTTATTTCTTCATTACATCTTTCTTGTGTGCTGGAGATATTGTCTCGAAGAGTTTTAATTAAGCTTATTTTTTGTGAAGGATGGTGGTGTGAGGTTGCATTTAGAAATCTTCCAGTGTTTGTAGGCTTCCTATATACTGAGAAGGAGAGTTTACTTTCTTCATTAACTTCTAATAGAATATCCAGAAAAGGAAGTTTTTTATTTTTTTCTTGTTCTAAAGTGAATTTTATGGTGTTGTGCAAATTGTTGAGATAATCTTTGAAATTGATAAGTTCATCTGTTGTTCCACTGAATATGATGAAAATATCGTCCACATAGCGTAGCCATATTTTTGGTTTTTTATGGTAATTCTTAAGAGCATTGTTTTCAAATTTTTCCATAAATAGGTTTGCTAATACCGGTGATAATGATGAACCCATGGCCAGCCCTTCTTTTTGTTCCCAGATTCCATCTTTATAGGTGAAAAAAGTATTGTTTATGCAATGTTTAAAAAGATTCAAGATCACACAAACAAGCTGCTAATATGCTAAAAAACCCAACCCAATGCAATAAAAATCAAGGTTTATTCTCCATCAAGTGTGGTCAGCTCTAATAAAAAATCTACCTCAATCTGAGCTTGGACTGTATGAACGAGAACAAGCACACGTGACATCATCCGGTATTGTTCAACGTGAATAACGTTATATATCTGCATTCTGTTATTTGAGTTTTATGAATAGCCAGATGGTTATGATTTGTATTTATTAATTCTCTTGTTTAAACTTTAAGTTATACTATTTACCCCTGAAGATGTAAGTCCTACGATTTACGAAACTTGTCGGGAACTATTATTTCAGTGTTTTATAGAACCGAATAATAAAAAAATGTGGTGTAATCACCGAAATATGTCTTTTGAATTAAGGATGATATTGTGATGGGAATAGAAATAAAAAGGTATGATATTTTCCATGATAGAAAGGACAAGAAGGAAAGGGGCTGTTCATGACAGAAGACAAATTATGTCCATGCGAAGTGGAGATGTGAGATGTAAATAGTGGCAATGGTTTTGAGTCAGTATGGTGTGAGGTGGAGGTTGACAGGAAGAGATATTTAGTTGGATGCTGCTATAGGGCAGGAAATGTGGAGAGTGGTGATGACAAAATACATAAACAACTTGGGTTGGTGAACAAGGGAGGGGTGTCATTATGGGAAATTTTAATTATGGCAGTATGGATTGGAATGAAGAGAGAGCATTTGGGAATAATGATAATAAATTTCTTGACACAACACTGTGACAGTCAATACGTGAAGGAGGGCAAATGAGGATCGACAGTTTTAGATCTAATCATTTCATCAGAGGATGTAATTGTGAGTGGGGTTTTGCACCTCCCTCCAGTTGGTGAGAGCGATCATGAAATGTTCACCTGGGTTGTATCTAGCCATATGAAAACTTCTGTGAGGAAAGGATATATGCAAAATTACAAGGCTGGTGATTATGAAAAGCTTAGGAGACAACTTGGAGCTATAGCATGGAATGAGGTGTTAGGGAGGAGGGAGATAAATTCTGAGTGGGAACTGGCCAAAAGATATTTAACATCAATGTGCAAATGTATTTTAAAGGTCAGTAGATGTCAAATGGATGAATAAAATGTGAAATTTGGACTAAGAAGATACTGTGTAGGCAGCACAAGATGAATAATGGTAGCAAATCAATTGCATGAGGAGTATAAGGAACAGGCCAGGAAGGTGACCAGCTGGTAAGAACAACAAAACCAGTATGAAAAATCCTAGAGTTTTTCTGATATGTGACAAGTAGAAGGAAGAATGATTACAGCAGGATGATGTCAATGGATGAAAATAATAGAATGGTAACTGCTGCAGAAGACATTGTTGAAGTATTCCATGAACAATTTATAAGGATGGTTCATCCTCATCAGGGCAAAATCATGGAAAAACTCAAGCGTAGAGGACATAGGAGAGGATGGCTTAATTGTGAGTAAGCAGGAGATATAAATAATGAGGAAATAAATAAGCTTGATGTTAATAACGTGGTAGGATTTGATGACATATCACCACGTGTCTTAAAGCAATGTCCAGGAAATTAGCAGTAGAATTAACATGCTTGTTTAATAGGAGTCTTACAACAGCACAGGTTACAAGAGATTGGAAAGAAGGTAAAATTGTTCCAGTGCCTAAAGGTGATGATAAGGCGGTGGTTACAAATTATAGGCCAATCTGTATATCTGGAGAGATTGATGAGAACTAGAATACAGAAATGGGTTGTTAACAGCAGTATTTCTCTATGGTTGTCAGCAAGGGTTTGTTAAAAGGAGGTCATGTTTTATCAACTTACTTATGTAATATAAGAAGCTAACCAACGTCTTGAACAAGGGAGATGCATATACAGTAGTATACTTAGATTTTGCAAAAGCTAAGTATACTACTGTATATGCATCTCCCTTGTTCAAGTGGAACTGTGAACTGACAGTTCACAATTCTACTTAAGATGTTGCGATGCATAAGGTGTTGAAATGTAGTAAGCAATGATGGGATGCAAAGTATAAACTTGGTGGGAAAACTCTAAAGGAGGTAGAAGTGATGAGAGATCTGAGAGTGCTGGTGGACAAGGACCTGAAATTCAGCATCCACATTGCACAAGTTGTTACATTGGATAATGGCAATGATGTGGAGGGCCCTAAAGTGCAGAAATAAAGAAGCTATGATTCCACTGTATAAGGCTTCATATGGATTAATGTCCATAGATTAGGTCACCAAGTTTTCTGTGTTTAAGTCACGGTATGATGAGGTGTGTGATAAAAGGACCTCCCAGATGAGTCTTTGACTCCATGAGGTCTTGGGTAATAATAATAATAGTAACAAAGATATGTTACAAAGGGTCCAGGTCAGTGTTCTTTGGAATATGGAGTATTAAAGATAGATTGAAAGAATGTAAATTGCAAAGCCTCGTGAATAGGAGGAGGGCAAAATATCATTGAAACATAAGTTAGTCATGTGTTGTTTTCAGGTTGACATGGAAGAAATGTTTCATAGAATTGGAAAGGGGGGGATAGAAAGTCTATCCCTGGAAACCATATAAGGAGAGTAAGCAGAGGAGTGAAGAAAATGTTCTTTGTATGGAGAGCAAGTTGTTGGTGAGTGGAATACATTGCTTGAATGTATTGCAAATGTAGACACACTGAATCAGTTTAAGGCACTGTTGGATGAGCTTTGTGTATGATAGTTTGCACCTCCCACAATGAGTCTCTGACTCCATAAAAGTCACATATTAATAAAAATAAATCATTCTAGTTGAAAATGCTCTTATGTGTGGTCATCGCATAATCTTTATCCTACCCACAGTACTTAAATGTGCTACAGGTTTCAACCTTTCATGTTGAAATGATCCAAAAGCAATCCCATTCATCCAGAATACCTGCAAATGTATAACCAAGATTCTCTGTGCCATTATTCTTTGGGCTGCATTCTGTTACATTGGCAAGCTTTCCTCTTCTTGGGTTTGGTAAAAGATATGGTATCTAAACTAGCATTTCCCAGCACCTATAAGATACCATGTACTGGCAGTCTGTCTTATTTCAACCAGTAATAAAAGGTATGCTGTGGCATAATGAAGAACATAAGAAATACATCAAATATCATAAAATAAAACAGTCTGGACTTACATAGCATACAATGACTATGGCATACACAGGTCACAGGAAGAAGATTAAAGTCCCACATAACAGTTCATTTTTTATAGAAAGACTACACAAAGAAAGTTGTAAAAGATTACTGCCACTGTCCAAATTGGAACAATCTGATGTGCATATCCCTATTATGTTATGGAAAATGAATTTTTCTCCTGCAGCCAAATAACAAACATAATATCATGTGTTGTCAACTGAATTGTTCTCTTTTTTTGTGTTTTCTAACAATTGTGTTGACAATGGCTATGAAACAGTCGAAAATCTTACAAATAAAGACATTGAAATTAACCTAAGTGATTCTGTTATTAACATGTTATGATGAAATATGGAAAATGGTGTATTACTTAATCCTCCTTATCAGTGTTAAGTGGTTCATATTTATATTTTTGAAGTTTTTATTTTTGCTTTGCTGGGAATTTAGTTATAATCCAAACTGTACTGCTCCACTGCAATCCATGATGTCACTTTGCTGATTCTTTCTCATTTATACTGTGGTACA
The DNA here is from genome assembly GCF_054136105.1 of Typopeltis vanoorti. Lineage (NCBI taxonomy): Eukaryota > Metazoa > Arthropoda > Arachnida > Uropygi > Thelyphonidae > Typopeltis > Typopeltis vanoorti. The sequence goes on from NC_143550.1 coordinate 87,658,139, forward strand.
GTTCAAGCTTTCAAAATTAATTCTGTACAGAAGATGCTCATGAAATGTTGAATGAATTTCGCTTAACAAATTAAATGTCTTTACATAAGGATTCTACAGTAATTTATTTTTCAAGGCCTGTGAGATAAGTTCCAGGGCATTTATCAGTGCTTAAAAATAAAATAAAATAAAGTCTTAATGTCTTTAACTGCTTTAAAGAAAAGTATCTCCTATTTTTAGTTCTCTGCATTTTAATTTTAAAAATTATAATGCATAATATAAAACTAGCACTGAAATTAACAACTGCATTACACTTACCACCTGATAGAGAGAGGTTACTATCACTCCAATAGAAGCATAAATGGTGCCCATTAAATTAAATCTGATGTCATAAAGGGAATTCAAAATGACTCCAAGAATTAAAGGTAGCTGAAAGAAAAAAAAATTTTTTTTTTTTTTAGTTTGCAGTATAACCTTACAGTCCACATATCTTACAGTATACACTTCTACTGAATATCTGTAGCATATGCTCTATCATTAAGATGTATTCTCAAATTTGCATCCATCTCATGCAATTTGCTAAGAGAAGGACTAATTACACAATACAAAACAATATTTCAGTGAGCACTGGGTTATAATGCTATGCTTCCAATATCCCTATGTTATTCTAACAGTCACAGTGGATTATTAAAGAACTGGGTTTTAAATGATGGTTGGAAAAAAAAAAAAATGAGAGAAAGTTATATTAACAATCAAAGTACAAAGAGCCAGGAAGTGTGGCAGGTATCATCTGTATTCTGGCATTGTTTGGAGATAATAAGCCAAAAAAGTCAGGTATGTTAAGTGACTTAATCAATGATTTTCAGATAACATTTAGTTTAAGTCCTTGCTTTTTGTTCAGAGAACCATGTGAATGAATGATTGAACTAGATTCTTTAATCCAACAAGAAAGAAAGTTTTCTTCAAGATATGGCAAGAGTCTCATTCAATATCATACAGTGTTGAAAGAGTATGAAGCCAGTTCCGTCTTATTTTGAAATTTCTGCAAGTTTGACCTATGTAGGGTCAAACTTGCAGAAATTCAAACCATAAGAACAAGGAATTCTGTAGATCCCCGATATCTGTAGGAGTCACTGTCTTTTGGAGAATGAAAAAAAAAAGAGGCTGCATATAATACGAGGCTTAAAGGCCACTGTGATGTAATGAATTTTAAGGATGTTGGAGATTTTAATGAATAGATTACCAACATAAGATACTGAAATAAAATCTCTATAATGAGTATCATGATTTGGTCATGGAGGATGTCAAGGACAGTTCTCCTTGAATATCCATTGAGAATTAACTGGCTGAGTGGATGAAGAGGGCACTTTTTTTTTTTTTTTAAATGTGAGAATGATGCCTAATTTTTATCATATATGGTGAAGAGATGAGGAATAAAGACATCCAGTGTGAGTGGGCTTTTGGTATACATCTAACAAGAATTGATTCTCCAATGTTTTTGAAATCAGACGTCAGGAAAGTAATTTGCCTTCATTCTCTGATTCAAAGACTAATAAAAAGGTCATCGACATACTTAGACCACAAACTTTGGGCTAGCAATATTTTTTCAAAGTTTCAATATTTTTTCAAAGTTCTCCATAAACAGATCTGGGGGGGGGGGGTAAATAAGTAAAGGACTTCCCACAATAAAGGCAAAAAGTTGCTTATAGAGGTGATTAATTCATTTGAAATCAAACTGAAGGTAGTGCTTGAATCTTGCAACATCTGGTGAGAAGAGATCCTCAACAAGGTTCAAAACTTCATCTACTGGAAATGTGTGTGTATAGAGAGAGATGCAAAGACTGGTAATCAATCCGTTAAAATTGACAACCTACTTTAAATTCATACCATCAGACAATCTGCAGTGCCTAAATGACTAAACCTTATAGTCTAAAACAGGGGTCTTCAACCCTTCAGACAGCGCAGTCTGCATTAAAAACTTCAATGAAGCCCACGGGTCACTAAGCTATACTGCGGTATTTAGAATTGTAAATTACTTTCCAGATTCACAAGGAACACTGTGCATTTGATACTTTACATAAAATCCTATAAAAATAAACAAACTCAGCTTTAAGAGCGTACTTGAAAAAATATAATTTAATGAAGAAAACATTCATTTTTTCCAATGTCCATGGGCAACTTTGGCAATGTTTTTCTTGACCAGCTTGTCGATGTTGGCATCAATGTTGGAAGTCGCTATGCGCAGAGTATTCTCGAGATGTTGGTCCGTAATCCGAGTTCCTGTCTTGGACTTCACATGCTTCATTCTGGAGAAGAACTGCTCACATAAATATGTGCTTCCTAACAAAGCACACATCTTCAAAGCATGCCGACAAAGATTAGGGAATGCATCCTCAGAAATGTAGTCTTTGTAAAATGTAAGCAAGGGCACATTGAATAATTTTTCTCCCAAAGAAGAGTTGTTTTGGAGTTCAAGCAGCTCCATTTGTACTGAGCCTGGCATTTCGGCAGCATTGACACTGAATGCCACTGAAAATAAATCTAAAGAAAACGGTTACAAAAATCACTGAATCTCTCTTGGAACTCACTTTGCAACACGGCTAATTTTGTAGCATATTCATCAAGAGAGAAACAGCTGGACTCAGGGAGAAGCTGAAGATGAGTTAAGTCTTTTTTTGCAAGTTGTGCCTCCCAAAATTTGAGCTTGGCCACAAAAGCTTTGATGTGATCAAACAGAGTGTGCACCAGTTGATCTTTGGATTGTAGCCGCATATTTAGATCATTCATATGCAACAAAATGTCGGTCACAAAGGCAAAGTCTGTCATCCACTTCGGATCAATAATTCTGCAGTCTAGAATAATCAAATAAATTTCTAGAAATCTCAAGTATAATATACTAAAAAGTAGAGAAAAGAATTAAAATTAACTGACTATATAAAAGGGTAACGGATAAGGATAAAGTATAATAAAGATAACGAACGAAAATATACCAAGACAAGTCAAAAGTAATAGATAGATATATTGCTACATCGATAGACAGATCAAAGAAACAGATATTTTACAGAGGAGTAGAAAACAGTATAGAAATATTACAAAGGCACAGTAACATTAGAACATAAGTAAATATTAAAAAAAATATAGAAACCTCAAAAATATTACAGTGCTACAGTTACCCCAAAAAAATTAAAAGTCCAAAAAGTCTTTTGATTTTTTAGCAATTTTTTCAGCTATTACATAACTTAATTTGATGCACACTTTGCTCTCATCCCTCTGCCTTTTAAACATACCCTGCTGGCATTTTAAATCAATTTGGAGATGGTTCACTTTGTCCACACGAAGCTGCCCTTGAAGGTGATCGAAATTGGATGCATGCTTTGACCCATAGTGTCGTTTTATATTGTATTCTTTTGATATTGACACTGACTTACAACAAATTAAACACACTGGCCTATCGTCGATCAGTACAAAAGAGTACAAATTGGTCATTAAAAACCCGACAAGAATCATTTGATTTTCGCTTTTTACTCGTAGACACCATAGTGATGGAAGGTGAACCCAAAAAATGATCCAAAATGACCATGTAATGGTTATTATCCACTGAACATGTCTCTCACTAATGAAAAAAGTCTGGCAATATAAAACCACAATAGGCTATAGCTGACACGACAAACCTGCGTGCACTTATACACGAATATCACACTGTTCACGACTGACTGTGGATGAGATCATCTTGTATTTATATGAAAATAACGAAGTATCAAGAACCTTCGAGATGTATCTGGAAGGCACTAGACAGCACACTCAAATGAACTACTGCTTCAGCCATCTACCTGCGACATTAGTACTAGTATTTAAGTACTGCTTGGCGCTGGTAGATGGCTGAAGAAGCACATCTATTTAATATTTATTTTTATAGGATTTTATGTAAAGTATCAAATGCACAGCGTTCCTTGTGAATCTGGAAAGCATCTTACAATTCTAAATACTGCAGTATAGCTTAGTGGCCCACGGGCTTCATTGAAATTATTTATTTAATCGTGTTTTAATTTTAAGTAGTTAGTTTTTCAAAATGGCTGGCAGACCACGGCAAAGAGCTCCACAGGTGGCCTACAGGCCATGCGTCGAAGACTCCTGGTCTAAAACATTGGCAGAACAGATGTTCAGAACTAAAACCACAATCTGAATATACACACTAAATATCAGTGAAGTCTCCATTCGACTAAGTCTTGGTTTCCCAAGAAGTGCGCTAAGAAAGCAAGAAAGAAAAAAAAAAAAAAATCAAGCATATTATGACTGGCGTTCATCAAAATATCTATGTTCCTTTTTTATTTATTTTACTCAACTCCAAAAAAAAGCAGCAACAAATTATCAACACAACAGATGTGTTGATAATTGTTGAAAGGGCTGAAAAACAAGAAAATTTGCATCGCATTCAAATCACAATCGTGCTTTCTGGTTTCTTGCCAAAAACTACTTGACTGCAACTTTATTCAAACCTGATTCCATGCTTTTTGTACTCAGGAAAAAAGTCAATCTCTAGACTTCTCACTTTTTCTCCAATCATGGATAGATAATCTTGGTAAATATCATCCTTCCATTTCAAAGAAGCAACATTCAACACCTATGTGAGTTTTCACGAGCAAGAGATTAGAAGAATATTGTTCAAACTGGACACCAAAAAATCGAATTATCTTGATGGTGCTTCTGATTTCTCTAATAGCATTTCTCTAAAGGTAACTGCTTCACAGTTAACTCCTGTTTTATGTCCCCTTTTTATTCTGTCCCACTCCACTAGTATTTATTCTGCAGCATAGAAATTATTCAGCATATTTGCTGTTCATTATTCGGATCATCCCCAAGGAGAGCAACAAATGATTACTAACAATATATTTAATTCCTCTTACACTGGTTCCTTCTAAAGTAACACTGAAAACTAAACAACTAAAAACAACTGCCAATAAGGATTCCACCACAGTTGATCAACTGAGGGATCTTTTTTGATCATATCTTCCACCCTTGGACAAATGCCATGAAATAGCTCAAGAAATATCTGGTGATTTCTTAACAAAGATCTAAGCTTCCATCATATGGTCTGTCTTCTGACTTGTGCAACTGGGTTGCCATTCTGTTTGGAAGCATATCACTCATAATGGTGCATGGATTTGTATCCTTACACTTTGCAACTAATGCTGCAGTTTCACATGGCTCTATTCTTTCACCTACTCTCTTCCTTCTGTATACCAATAAACATTCTTTCTCCAGTTGACTGTAAATCCAATCTGCACTGTATTACAAAATTTATTAAAAGATAAAAAACGGCCTGTGACTAGTGGTGTGCCACAGGGTTCTGTTCTTGGACCACTGCTGTTTAATCTGTTCATTAACGATATAGGGAAGGGTCTAAGTGGGACAGTTCATTTGTTCGCTGATGATGCAAAGTTGGGTAGGGCGATAGTGAATGCAGAAGATGTCAAAGTCTTGCAAGATGACTTAGATAGATTGGAGTTCTGGACTAAGGAGAATGGATGTCAATTTAATGTGACAAAATGTAAGGTTATGCATTTCGGAGTGAAAAGATTAGCAGCAGTATACCACATTGGTGGAACTGTACTCCAAGAGATTGATGAGGCCAGGGACTTGGGAGTGTTGGTGGATAGGGAGATGAAGTTTAGGGGGCACATTGCGAAAGTAGCTAAATCAGCTCATCAACTCACTTGGTTGTTGAAAAATACCTTGACGAGCAGAGAAAAACAAGTTATTGTACCTCTGTACCGAGCCCTGATAAGACCTCATCTCGACTACTGTGCCCAGATTTGGTCACCTCGGTTCCTTCTTGATGGGGAGGAGGTTGAGAGGATCCAGAGGCGAGTGACTAAGATGATAACAGGTCTATGGAATGAACCATATGAGAACAGGTTGAAGATTTGTGGGTTACAGAAACTAGTTGATAGGCGGAAAAGGGGAGATATGATTGAGACATTCAAATTGCTAAAAGGATTCTATAGGATTAATTCAGATGATATTTTTGAGATCAGGACTGGTGGTGGGAGAACTAGGGGACACACATGGAAGCTGGGCAAGAGCGTGGTTAGTAGGGGTGTTAGAGCTGGGTTCTTTACTTTTAGAGTGGTAAATGAGTGGAATAAGCTGCCAGAGTCTGTTGTGGGTGCTATGACAGTGAGCGAGTTCAAGGCAAGGTATGATAGATACTGTGAGAATGTTGAACAGCTGTGTGAACATGATGTTTAGGGCCTCCCTCGATGAGTCTAAGGACTCCTGGAGTAGCCCATGGTAGTAATAATAATAATAATAATAATAATAATAATAATAAAGAGTAGAAAGATTATTGCAGAATCTTTCTAGCAGAAGAGAAATCATCAAAACTTCCAGAATACTAACTTTTACCGAATAGTCTAGATCAGTGGTCACCAAAGGTGTCAATATCGATCCCCTGGGGGCGATATGACATTGTTAGGGGTTGATTTGGGCTCAGGGGTCAATAGAAAAATATAAGACATCATTGTATGGGTAATATTTAATTCGGTTATCTTGGATTACCTCCATGACAAAAGACATGGAGGTAATGACAACACAATTTTTTGAAGAGTGAATCGTGGGATCAGTACCTCCATCTTACAGGTCCATGAATAGGACCTGTAAGATGAAGTAAGGTCATGAAAATAGTTACTAAGGCCAATCAAGTAGGCCAAAATGACGTATTTACCAATAAACGGATTTTGGTGGTTCCTGCCAGCCGGTGCAGTGGGAGTGAGATTGCAACATGTGCGTGGTTCTTATTTACTGATACAAGTATTTGATCCCACTCTCATTTTTGCACATCGACATACAAGTGAGCATTAATGTTCTAAAATTCATCAACATACATATTATAATTCAATCGTTATTCATTCACGAACTAAACTTCTCTATGTTGAAGAGTTGAGCAGCACTGGTAGTAATACTAGTGATATTAATACTAGTAGTTTATTAATATCACTAGTAATACCAGTGATATTACTAGTGATAGTAGTAGTAATATAATAATATATACTATATTATACATGCATACAATAAGCACTGTAACTATAAAATAAACAATCTAAAAACTCACATAAGCGTCTTTTTTGCTTGTCCTATTATAATTACGTAATAGTAAAATATAGGGAGTCGATAAAAAAGTCAAGAAACTCTTGAAGGGGTCGACGGGCAAATAACTTTCGCGACCCCTGGTCTAGATTCTGATCTTTGAACCATTCTTCAATGAGGTTCAGTGAAATTCAATGTCAATAAAACTTTAGCATCCAAGAAATTAAGTTTTTCTCTTTTGTTCAAAGTGTTATTTTACTTCAAATCAGCTATTATCTAAAAAAAATTGCAAATCCAACAAGCTGTTAAATACTATTATCATTTGGTGTGGTGCTCCTTAAAGCTCCCTAAAAATACTTGGCCCTTACTACATGCAAGCTATAGAAACAATACCTGTGTGAAACACAGTGGGGGGGGGGGTGAACTGGCATTTCTAAATATTTTTATGCTTGTTCACAAATGACATCAGTAATTTCCCAACTCTCCTCTAAAATAGAGTCTTAAACTTCTGAAAGGATCATATACAATGCTAGTAAGTGGAATTTTTAATTTTATGGAGAGAGAGAGGAAGGATGAAGTGGCATCCATGGAATTTGAAAACAAATGCAATCAAATAGAGATGACAGAATTTCTCTCATGATGTGCATGATTGGAATGGATTTCTTTTGTAGGTGAGTGCAAGTAGTGTGAATGAATTCATACAAACTATGACAGCTCAGTATGGGTGATATGTGGCCTCCCTTGATGAGTCCTGATTCCCTGGAGATCTCTAGTAATATTATTAACAGTAATAATATTAACAACAACGAAATAAAGAGGAAAAGCGGTGATATGATGGAGACAATTAAGTGAGTGAGAGGATGTTATCGGATTAATCCAGATGGGATTATAAAAAGAGTAGAAGACAAGATAGGGGAAAAAAAAAACAGAGGCCATCCCTGGAAGTTATGTAAGAATATATGGTGAAGAGGGGAGGGTGTGAGGAGTAGATTTTTTACATGGAGAATTGTCAGTGAATGGAACACATTACCAGAATGTGTTGATAATGCAAGGAGTGTTAAGGATTTTAAGATTCAGTATGATAAATAAGTGGTCAGTTGAATGATCCTCCCATGATGAGTGCAGACTCCATGGAGGGTGCAATAATAATAACAACAAATGTGTTAAAATCTGTGCAGCAGCTAGTCAGCACTCCTTACTTTGCAGTTAAATTCTACTGTCTTCTAGAACAATGTTAATAAGTTTATTCTTTCTCCTCAGCTTTCTGCTCATCTTCAGTACTAATATACTATAAGCTGAATAGCTCCTGGCATATCGGATCACCATAAACAAAATAAAAAATAACTATGTGGATATTCCATGACAGGTTACATGCTGAAATGGGTTTCATTATCAATGGGAAGCCTTCAAAAAGTGCTTAAATGAAGCAGTATCTGAATGTTCCCCTAGAATTTAAATAACAAATAGGTTAGGAGTGAAATGGATTTGCGACCTTATTAATCAAGATAGCCATAAGATGTGTAAAGAATAACACTAAAATAAGAGTGTGAAGAGACGTGATATATTATTATTATTATTAAACAAGACCTCATGGAGTCAAAGCCTCATCTGGGAGGTCCTTTTATCACACACACACATCTAATCATACCATGTCTTAAACACACTAACTCCTTGCAGACACCACACTCTCAGGTAAGGCATTCCAATCGTTCACAACTCTGCACGAAAAAAACCTGCCTCTCATTCCCCTACTCACACCCTTTTTATACAGTTTCCAGGGATGACTTCTGGTTCTCCCCTGATCTCCCACTATTCTGTGTAGAACTTCATCACCATTGATCTTATAACAACCCCTTACCAACTTGTAGGTAAGGGATTGTATATCTCCCCTCTTCCTTCTCTCCACCAGGCTCTGCAAATTACATCTTCTCAATCTTTCCTCATACTCAACATTCCAGAAGTCAGAAACTACCTTAGTCAGTCGCCTTTGAACCCTTTCCAACATCTCTTCATCCTTCTGAAAACCCGGTGACCAAATCTGGGCACAATAGTCCATGTGTGGCCTAATCAAAGCCTTATACAATGGAACAAGAATCTCCCTACTTTTACACGTCAGTGTCCTCCGCATCATTCCCAGAAGTCTTTGTGTTGTCTTCACAATTTTGGCGATGTGCCCGCTAAATTTTAGATCCTTATCCACTATCACTCCTAGATCTCTTATTTCGTCTACTTCCAACAATATATTCTCACCAAGCATAAATTCTGCATCCCATCTTTGTTTTCCAAATTTTAAAACCTTACATTTTGCAACATTGAACTCACATCCCCATTTGCTTGCCCAATCACTCAATTTATTCAAGTCTTCTTGCAAGGCCACAACATCTTCACTACTCTTTATGGTTTGTCCCAACTTTGCATCATCTGCAAACAACTGAATATCTCCATCCAAATCTTCGCCAATATCATTAATATACAAGTTAAATAGTAATGGACCTAAAACAGACCCCTGAGGCACTCCACTAGTGATTTTCCTTTTCCTGGATATCGCACCCCCATACACAACTTGTTGATACCTATCAGATAGCCAGTCTCCAATCCAATGCACTAATCTAATATCCATCTGCTCTAGTTTGACTGTCAACTAATCATGAGGTACTCTATCAAAAGCTTTTGCAAAATCCAAGTATATTACTGTGTATCCTTCTCCTCTATCCAAGGAAGCAGTCACTTTATTGTAATAAGTAAGTAGATTACTAAAACATGACCTCCCTTTAGCAAATCCATGCTGTCCATCAAAGATTATACCATTGTTGTCAACCCAACTCTGGATCCTAGTTCTCACAAGCTTCTCCAACACAGAGACACAGAGATAGGCCTATAGTTTGATGCTTGAGTTCGATCACCTCCTTAATGAAGTGGCACAATCTTGCGCTCCTTCCACTCTTTAGGAACTTGACCAAGTGCAAGACTCGTATTAAAAAAATATGTCAAGGCAGGTGTCAACTCTCTGGCACATTCCTTCAGAATATGCGGTGATATATTATCAAGTCCCACAGCCTTATTTATATCTAGTTTACTCAACTCCCCAAACACCTCTTGCTCACTTACAGTCAGTCTCTCCTCCCCATCATCAACTGCTCTCGATCTCTCCATGAAGTCACATTCACAAGATTGAAAAATCTTTATGAACTGCTCATTAAGTATCTCCACCACACATTCTGCAACAGCTATCTTTATACCATTTCCTCCAGTCAATGTCATCCTTCCATAATCATTCTTTCTTTTGCTGGCTACATATTGAAAGAACTCCCTAGGATTCTTTTTGGCTTCATTAACTAACTGCTGTTCATACCTCTCTTTAGCTACTCTCACCAACCAAGTCACCCTCCTTGCCTGGTCTTTGTAGACCTCATGAAATTGGTTACTTCCACTTCTCTTACGCTGCCTCCACAATGCCCTTTTTTTCTGTATCGCATGCTTAATCTCTTTATTCATCCATCTCACACCTACCTTATTTAAACTTCTCACCCGTGGAATACATTTAGACATTGCATCTACTAAATAGTTTTTGAAAATCCCCCAAGCTGCTTTGATCTCTTTTCCAGTTAACTCCTCATTCCATGCTACACCTGTAAGCTGTCTCCTGAGCTCTTCATAATCACCCCCTTGTAGTTCCACATATACCCTTTTTTCACAGGGGTCCTTACACTGCCGGAAACCACCCAGGTAATCACCTCATGGTCACTTTCACCAATTGGTGGATGATTTGACACCTCATTTATAATTACATCCTCCGATGAGATGACCAAATCCAAGACCCTTAATCCTCGTGTGCCCTCTGTTATATACTCTCTGAGGTAGTTATCCCTCAAAAACTCAAGAAACTAATTTTCTTTACTTCCAGTTGCTATCTCTTCATTCCAGTCTATATTGCCATAATTAAAATCACCCATAATGATCACCCTTTTCTTATTTGCTTGGCTTATTTGACTATACATTTCACTATCACCACCATCCACATTACCAGGTCTATAACAACATCCCACCAAGTATTTGATTCTATTCACCTCTATCTCACACCATACTGCCTCAAAACCACTGGCCCTATTTCCCTCTTGCATCTCTACCTTGTATGGACATAACTCTTTCTCTATCATTAATAGCACTCCCCCTCCCTTTTTACCCCTTCTATCCTCACGAAACACATCACACCATTCCATCTCTATTCCTGTCAGGATGTCGTCCTCATCTAACCATGTCTGACTTATTCCGACAATCTTTGGGTGAGCAGACGCAATTAGTGCAACCATTTCTTCTGCCTTGTTTCTTATACTTCTAGCATTGGTATACAAACACAACAGCTCATTTCTGGATCTACAGCTTGTTCCACTGATACCACTCACTCGATGTGATCTCTCCATGCTGGACTGGGGCCATTTCCCTTTCTGCTTCTTCATTTTAGAACCCTATGCAATTCCATCTGTTTCCTCTTGATCCCTGGTCATCCCATTTCTTTCCTGCCTACACTTGCTCTCACTTCCTCTTGGAGCATCCACCTTTCTCACGCTGTGTACCCCAGTCCACCCTGAACCTCCCCGTTTCCCTGCTCCTCTTGCACACCCATTCTCTCATTTTCTATACTCATACCACTCACTTCCCCATTCATATTCACTTCTTCAATCTCTCCTGTCTTACTCTCCTGTTCTTCCACATCACTTCCCTCTCGATCTGATTCATTCTCTCTATTCACTTCTCTACCTTCCAGCAGCAGTCTCTCCAAGCGACTCACACCATAACCACTCAAATGCAGTCCATCGCTCCCATACAGCTCACTTCGTCCCTCAAACTCATTCCACACATTAACAAACTGTACTCCCATCTCCTCACACATTTCAGCCAGAATATCATTCATAATCCTTGCTCTCCACCTCATTTCACCACAATCATACCTAGGCAACACACTAACTACCCTTCCTGTCGCACTATTCTCTTTTATCTTTCCAAGCAGCCTCCTGATATTCATTTTGACATGCTCTTTGTTCTCTCTCAAATCATTTGTACCAATTAATACTATTAACTCTTTTGCTCGCTCCCGCCTCGTATTCAATGCCTCTATCATTCTACTCATTTTACCGCCTGGAAAACATACTTTGTGCATTTTATCCTCTAGCACACCTTTAATAATGGAGTCGCCATACAATGCCATTCGCTCATCTTTCGTTAACTCTTTCGTGCCATCATGATTTATTTTAATAGTTTTGACCTGAATTCTCTTAATTTCATTCCACATCCATTTCATTTTTTGCCTCATTCAATCCAATTCACTTTCCGAATCTCGCGACACATTCTCTCTATCATTAAATCTTTCTAACTTTCTAACTCTTGACCCCCTCTTCTCACTTTCCCTCTCATTCATCCTTCTTTGTTTCTGTACTTTCGGTCCAACATACGTCCAACTTTCACTATCATTCTTCTTACTTTCACTCTCATTTATCTTTCTTTGTTTCTGTACTTTCGGACTAATATGCATCCAACTTTCGCTATCATTCTTCTCACTTTTACTGTCATTCATCTTTCTTTGTTTCAGTACTTTCAGTCCAACTTTCGCCATCATTCATTCTATTTTCGCTATCATTTATTCTTTTGATTTTTTTCACTTGCAATTTCTGCATCACGCCATTTCTACTTTCATTCGTTCTCTCAATTTCGTTTCTTTCCACCTCACTTTCATCCCTTTTAACATCTGTTATGGTTTTCAAATCGCTCTTTTTCTTTTTTCCTGATTTAACATTTTTTCGCCTCTCTTTCTCACCATCCTTCTCTTTCAAATGTGCACTCGCGACACAATCGGTACTAACACTTTGTCGTCAATTTCATATTTGCATTCATCAGTTCCTCGTTCAGGTCACACTTCGCACACACCCTTCTTCCATCCGCACTAAACAGCCACAAATCATTTATGTAATCAAAATTTATGTAATCATATATAAAGCATAGACCAGAAAAGTTACAAGTATTGTATGGAAAGCTAAATTAAAATATGAAAAAAAAAATGGCCATGCAGGCTAAAGTCAATCTGAAAGAATTGTATCGCTATGTTGCAAGAAAATTATAAAAATGACTGTGGAAGAATAACTTTGGCGAATGCAGATGACACTTTTGTATCATGAGTACATGAAATTGTTCCAATAATAATGAGTGTTCACTTTGCTAGCGTCAATCAACCATGTGTATGTGACATACTGCACAATACTACCACTATACTGGATGAAGAAATAGACATGCATAAGAATGAGGTTCAGGGGTTGTTAACCTGGATATGAATTCAGCAATGGGGCCAAATGGGACACCAGCACATGTACCAAAGGACTGTTCAGCCAAAATGGCATCACTGTTGACATGTCTGTATAACTTGAGCTGCAGCTAAGGAAAGATTCCCACAGAATGAAAAGAATGTACAATAGTTCCATTGTATAAGGGTGGTGCAAAAACCAATGTGTCTAACTAACAGCCTATCAGTATTTCTAGGGGGGGGGGATGAAGATTTTAGAGAAGTTGGTACAAACTTGCATGCAGAAATGGGTTAACAGATAAGCTACACTTTACAAAGAACAGCATATGTTTACTAAAGGAGGTCATATTTTAGTAAATGCTCATATTTTATAGTTGCAGAAGAATACAGGATTTGATTATAAACTATGGCCTTAGATTAGTGGGTGGCTGATGAGTAGGTATCAGAAAGTGATATATGGTGGGTGTGAATCTACCAGGTTTACAGTGACCAGTGGTGCCCCCCCCCCCCCAAGTCCTTGTACCACTGTTGTTCAATTTATACATTAATAATAATGGGAAGGCCCCAACAGAAGATGTTCAATGGTTTGCTGATGATGCGAAGATAGGCAGGACAATCAGGGATACTACTGATATATAGTGTTTACAGAATAATATGAATAAGTGGGAATAGTAGGCAAATGATAATGGCTATCAGTTCAATGTTAGTAAGAGTAGGGTTATGCACTTTGGTATAATGAGATTTCCAATGGCATTGTATATTGGTGGGATTATATTACAAGAAATTGATGAGGCTAGGGATCTTGAAGTTATAGCAGATAAAAATTTGAAGTTTAAAGGTCACGTAGCAAAAACTGCAAATACAATTCAGAAAATAATTGCAACGTTGAAACGAACATTGACATGTAAGTATAAGGAAGTAATTTTTCCTTATATGTAATATGTAACTTCCACATATAAGGGTGGTGCAAAAAAATAATCCTCTATACAAGGCCTTGATATGACTGCACCTGGACTACTGTGTGCAGATTTGGTATCTGGATTCATAGGGAATAAAGTAGCTGTGGAAAAAAATGTGCAAAGAAGAATAACAAAGATGATATCGGGATTATGGGATATAGATTACAAGGACAGAACAGATTGAGAGTATGTGGACTGAAATCACTGACAAATATGAGAAAGAGGAGATGATATGATAGAAGCCTGTAAACTTCTCAGAGGATGTTATAGGTTATCAACTAATGAAATTTTTCATTATATGGAAGGTAGGGAGATAATGGGGAGGGGAAATCTGTGGATTTACATATTTGTGATTAAAAAAGGAGCAAAATATAGATTTTTCTCTCACATGGTAATGAGCGAGTGAAACAATTTTCCCATTGAAGCAGTAAGTGCATTTGGTGTGAATAAGTTGAAGAGAAAATATGACATTTGGTATGGGTGATCTACAGCCTCCCCAGAGGTCTCTAATATTGATAATAATAAATAAAATTATTATTACTGACAACTCCAAGGAGTCCTTACTCATTGTGGGAGTCCCTAAACATCATGTCAAGAACTGTCCAACATTTGTCAATATCTATCATACTTTGCTCTGAACTCATTCACAGTCATGGCATCCACAACAGACTATGGCAACCTATTCCACTCATTCACTACTCTCCAAGCAAAAAAACTAGTTCTAACACCTTTGTTAACTACACTCTTACTCAGTTTTCGAGGAATGCCTCTAATTCTCAACTCTGCCCCAACTTTTCCCACAACACATCTGTTCTGAAAATTTTTTTTCTGAATTAATCTTGTAAAAACTACTTAGTAATTCCACAGACCTGCTACCATCTCTGGATCCTCCCCACTTCCACCTCATCACAAAGAAACCTGGTACCCAGATCTGTGCCGATGGGGTCTTATCAAGGCTCAATAAAGAAGAATAAGCTGCTTGTCTTTGCTTGTCAAAGTATTCTTTAGTAAACACAAGTGATCTAATGAGCTGCTTTAGCCACTTTTGTTATGTGCCCCCTAAACTTTAACTCCATATTCACTAACACTCCCAAGTCTCTGACTTCATCAATTTCCTGGAGTACAGTTCCATCAATGTGGTATGCAACTGGTAATCCTTTCACCACCAAATGCATACATAACCTTACACTTTGCCACATTAAATGGACACCCATTCTACTTTACCCAGGCTGCCAATCTATCCACATCCTGCAAAATTTTTAAATCATCTTTATTAACTATTGCTCTACCTAATTTTGCATGGTCTACAAACTGAATAGTTCTTCGAAAATCCTTTCCTATATTATTAATGTACAAATAAATAGTAGCGGCCCAAGAATAGGGTCCTGTGTCATGCCACTAGTCATGGCTTTCTACTGGACTCGACTCCTGAATAAACTACTCTCTGATACCTCTCCATCAACCATCCTCTTATCAACTTTATCCGCCCCCCCCCATGTGCTGCAGTTTACTGATTAAAATTCCACATGGTATACTGTCAAAGGTTTTTTCAGAGTCCAGCAGTATCACTGTAAACCCATTACCTTTATCCAACTCAGTTTTCACTGTATTATAAAACATGAGCAAGTTTCTGAGGCATGACATACCCTTCACAAAGTCATGCTGCCCCCCCCATACACTATTCTATTTCCATCTATCCATTCTTGTGTTTTGCTCTTGACCAACTTCTCCAATACCTTGACAACTCGTGATACTCTGATTGGTCAGTAATTTGCTACATCAGACTTGGAGCCTCCTTTATGCAATTGAACTATTTCCCCTCCCCTCTTTCCACCCCCTCAGAACTAACCCAGAGCTGAGACTTCAATTAAACAATATGGTTAAGTTCACTGACAATTCCCTCAATGCTTCACATAAAACTCGACCTGGTATGCCATCCAATCCCACAGCTGTAGTCACATTAAGGTTCTATAACATGCTATGCATCTCCATTTCATTTACCTCAGTTCCCATATAAGCCCTTGGTTCTCTCATTCCTGCAATATTACCATCTGGATGATGTACTCTTGCAAAGTGTTCAGTTGGTAATTCTACTATTTCAACTGATTCAGTTACCTCCCTACCATCGGCATTCCTTAAAATCAATCTGCCATATATATTCTTTCTTTTACTTGCAGCATATCAAAAGAATTGTTTGGGATTCTCTTTAGCCTGCATTGCTAACTTCCTTTCATAATCTGCTTTTGCCTTTCTTACCATGCTAGTTACCGTTGAAAGTTTATTTTTCACTTGGTTAGAGTATAATAAAATTAGTTTAATCCTTTATCCAAGTGTGAGCAAACAAAGTTTGCGCCTGAAAGTATCTTCAGGACTGGGGTAAGGTGGTACAACACCAGGGCAACTCGTTGCAAAGGTGGAGCAAGATACCAACACTCCTATCTCAGTATCTCCTATAATGCAAAACACATCACCTTGCGGATATGTCTAATCTTATGCATTAAGGGAAGGGCCACTACCCTTCAGTGGGAGCCAGGCCTTGGGCCTGGCTCCCACTGAAGAGACCTCAATAAAGGTCGAAACTAGTCTGGGTAGTGGCATAACATTAGATATATCCGCAAGGAGATGTGTTTTGCATTATAGGAGATACTGAGATAGGAGTGTTGGTAACTTGCTCCACCTTTGCAACAAGTTGCCCTGGTGTTGTACCACCTTACCCCAGTCCTGAAGATACTTTCAGGCGCAAACTTTGTTTGCTCACACTTGGATAAAGGATTAAATTAATTTTATTATTACATGCTAGTTACCCTTCTGGCCTGTGCCCTGTACTGTTCATGTACCTGCAGGTCGTCTTTCTCCTTCAGTTCCCTCCACAATTGTTTCTTTTTTTTTTTTTGCAGCTCCAGCTTGATGATATTCACCCATTTAACTCCCACTTGATTTACTCTCCTGACTCTAGGTATGCAGTCTGCGATTACCTCCCTCAAATGCTCCTTTACCACTTCCCATGCACTATCAATATCCCCCCCCCAACCAAAAAAAGCTCTAGTTTTCCTGATTCTGCACATCCACTTTCACTTCATTCAACAACACTTTTTTCCAGTCCATGAACACCAAATCCATTCGGATGCAAACCATCCTTCTTGTATAATTCCTTTTGCTTGTCAAACTCACTCCAAACCACTCCTGCATAACTTATGCATCAAGTCCTTTGCTAATTTAGCACTCCTTCTCAGCTCCACTCTGTCATACCATAGCAACAGACTCACTATCTTAATTCTCTCACTGTTTTCTTTTGCTACTTCCAGAAATTCTTGCATACTTTTCTTACATGCCATACTTTTCTCTTTTTCACCATTATCTTTCATAAAAACATTCAGTTCCTGCTGCTTGCTTTCCTATAAATATTTACAGTAATTGTTCATCGGTAATTCCCCCCCCCCCAATTATATTAAAACATGTTTGTAAGGTAATGTGCATCACCAAAATTTACAAATTAAATTTTTATTTCTCTTATTAATTCCTTCTACTGTTGTATTTTGATAGTCTCCCTTCATATGCATTTCCTAAAGAGTACAATCAACAGGTCTTGAAATCCAATATTAACAAGTTTCTTCTTTCTCCTTAACTTTCTGCCCATTCATGGTACTAACGTACCACAGGCTGAGCAACCTCTTGTTTATGAGATTACCAAAAGAAAAGTCAAGTTGGCATGTAGCAACCAAATTCTATGCTTATATCTTCATATAAGCATACATATTGGGCATTAAATCAAAGTACAGAAAACTATCCAGGACTGAATTGGTATAGGCAGGGATCAAGTTATAGAATCTACAATCCTCAGTAAAGGTACTACCAGATGACAAAGGAGTTTCATCACATGGTATAGTATTACACCACTATATTTACAGAAAGTTTGGAATGGTCAAAAACCACAAATGAACACCAATGAAGCCCTGAATTACCTTTTTCTCCTGTTCTTCCAGTGTGCAACATGCAATGAACAAGCAGTCCATGTGTGAGCTGATCATTGTACCACTGTGCAATAACAGGGTTATTGCACAGTGGTACAATGAACATGCTCATCTCTACTTGTTGATGTCCTTATCATAGAAGCAATGGGGCTATGGTCTTTATAACATTTATAACAGATACAGCTGTTACACCTTACATTTATCAACAATGCAATGTTGATCCCCACTAATCTGTCCAAGCTAAATGTACATTTAAATCTTCCTTAAGGGACTTGGACATCATTTGGCATCTTGGACATCACAGAAGCAATGGGGCATGGTCTTTATAACATTTACAACAAGCTTTAGGCCACTGTCAACCATCACATCACAATAAGTGCAAGGTGTAACAGTATACAGCTGTTAAACCTTACGTTTATCAACAATGCAATGTCAATCCCCACTAATCTGTCCAAGCTAAATGTACATTTAAATCTTCCTTAAGGGACTTTGACATCATGAATTACCTTATAACTCTCAACTTTGCATTCTCAGCAAACAACTGAATATGCTTTCTTCAATTAACATAAAAAACACAAGGAATAAATAATATTATTTATTTAAGGCCATATATTTCAGCCTGAATATTCCAGGTCATCAGTAACAACAATAGTTAATTTCAAAATAGAATGCAAACAATGGATTGATTTGAAAAAGTAACAGACAAGTGATGTTATACATAAAACAATGCAATGGAATAACTAAGGAAATATTGCAATATTGATTCATTAGTTATTTAAAAAAATTATTGATGTGTGATTAAATTAAGACTTTCCCATATCTTAGAAAGAGGCAGTCAATTATATTTAAATTTGGACAGTGAAGTAAGGCCTCGGCACGTTCTTTAAACAATCATTCAAATTTATACCAAACATCGATGAAGCAAGCATATTTCAGACCATAGGATGTTGTGGTCTGTATCTATTCTGTGCTATGTCAAGCAGATTTTTCAGATTTACTGTTGTTAATCTAAAATTGGTGTTCTTGTATTTTCTTTTCTACAGCATGTCCAGTTTATCCAAAGTAAGAACAGTGACAATCATAAGGAACTTGGTAGAATCAGCGAGCTAGAGGAGACCATTTATCTTTTGAAGATGTAAACCATGCTGATAATTTGTTCATAGGAAGAAAAGTAGTCACTAAATTGTATTTCTTAATTCTAGAAATGGGTTCCGATATGCCAGAAATGTAAGGAATTGGAACTTGACATACTGTTTCTTTTTTATTGAGCTAGGATTATACGAATTAAGGTGTTGCATGGTCCTTTCTATCTATCTATCTAAGATATGGGAAAGTCTTATTTTAATCACACATCAATAATTTTTTTTAAAAAAATAGCTAATGAAATATCAATATTGCAACGTTTCCTGAGTTATAACACTTATGTATAACATCATGTGGATCTTACTTTTCAAATCAATTCAATGTTCACATTCTACTTTGTAATTAAATATTATCACCACTGATGATTGCCTGTAATATTCAGGCTGAAACATATGGCCTTAAATAAATATTACTACTTATCCTATGTTTTTTCATGTTAATTGAAGAAACCTCTCATTGCACAAGTATCTCTTAAGCACTGAAAATGCACTATCCGTCCATATAAAATATCATTAACCAGTAAGTTAAATAGTGGCTAAACAACAGAACTGACCACATGGCACATGATTACTTCCATTTTCTAGAATGCTGATCCTCCCAACATTCTTGCTGGTGTTGTGTGCGAAGGGAACCGTATAACTAATCTATTTATAATTGCCTCCAGTTTATACAGATTGCCATGCGGTAATCTATAAAATGCCTTTGTAAAGTCCAAAAATATTACCATATATGAGTTGTCCCACCTCATGTAACACATTCATCACTTTTTTCCTTAAAATGCAAGTAGTGCACATTGCTATAGCAAGATTTATCCTTTACAAATCCATGATGACAGTCAAAGTTAATCATCCTAATCCTGTATTCTATTCACAATCAATTTCTCCAACATCTTAACTACAACTGTATTGCAGAATGCTCTTTAACTGGAGTCCTTAGTACCACTTTTTGTAGAGAAGTACTTCAGGAGGAACCCTTCCTAAAGGACACAGACAACCCTTTTTGCACATACCTGAAAAATACATCACAATATATCATCTAAACCCACATATAGTAAAATCTTATTAACATCTAGATAACCCAAGACCTCATAGTTCATTCACTTCTAGTCCTTCTTGCATTCAGCTTACCTCTTGGTGTGCACACTTTCATTTACACCAATATAAAATATACTCGCAAAATGATCCTTAAATAATTCCATTATACCTTCTGCAGTGGTCATTTTGCCATTATCCACCAATGTCAACTTTCATAATCCTCTGGATTTCCTTTAGCCTGGCTGATCAATCTCATGATGCATATTTCCTTTCTTTATTATATTTATCACTTTCCTAGCTTGCATTCTGTATTCCTCATACATCTAATCATTATATCTCCTTCTGCTTTTGGCATATACTTATACATTGCTTGTCAGACATGTCATAACCAATCCATGCTCTATCAACCTCTTTTCCTATGCAAGTCAGCATCCTATGGTACTAATCTTAGTTGATTACAGAACTTCACATAATCATCTGGATTATAGTTCCATATATATCTCTTTTATTTCACTGCCTCCCGATTCTCTACCCTTATGATCACTCTCTCACCAAACAAAAGACAGTGTTGATAACTCATTCACAACTACAGTCTGTGAGGCTATCACCAAATCCAACACATCAAAAATCTCATGCTGTTAAGGTAGATTCTCAAAATTAAATCTCTCATCTGGACCACTTTTTTTTTTTTTTCTTAACATCTTATATGACAATAATAGAAGTCACCATGCTACCAGCTGGTAAGTATTCGTGATTTTTTTGACATGGGAGGTGGCTAAGCAGCTGCAAACTTCACTAAACAGAAGAGATATGTAAAACTAAAGAGATGGAAACTATGACAAATTAAAGAAACAGACTGGTGACATACTCAATTGAAGGGAGAAATAAACAGTTACTGATAGCTGCATTCCTAAAACATAGGATAAATAAACAAGAAATGAAACAGATGAATCATGAAATTATGCAGGAGCTGCAGAAGAAGTTGGTGTGGTAGATTAAGTATAAAAGGAAAGTAGCCATTTCTGCATAGTATAACATGTAGGCCAAGAAAGGAAGAAATTGGCACATAAATGGCTAAGGCAAAAAGACAAAATCCTAGAGAACTATATTATATGGCCAATTTATTTATTCGTATGCCCCCTCCCCATTCCTAGACTGTCCCTTATCAGGAGGTTGAGCCCTCCTAATGAGGGATTAAGTACTATATCCTATGACTGTAGCATGTGTGTGTGTTCACGGGGCCAGTTTGCCAGCTTGTGGGATGAAAAACCCCAGATAAACTGGGAGAAAACCCCCTGCTGTCCACACCCAAGACCTATATGAAAGGGGGGGGGAGTATAGAAGATTGCCTTTAATTGGCAGAGATGGCATACAGGTCACACCTGCTGCACATATAGCAGAAATAATCTAGTATTTTTCAGTATATTTCAAGTCATGAGGTTGGGAACAGTGCTAAATACAAAGAAAGAAGAGAAAAGAAGAGACTGGTAGTTAAGAAAGTGTTTGGGCAAGCATTATGTTCATAAGATTGTGGAACTGGATAGGATATTTACATGTATATTAAGAGGATATGCAAAGGAGCTATAACTATCAGAATCCTTAATTTTGTTGTTCAACGAAAGAGCCTGGCAACAGGAACAGTCCCTATTGGGTTGAGGGAAAGAAAAATAAGTGCCACTACATAAGGGAGAATCCAAGTCAGTGGAGACAAACTGTAGGCCTGATTGCATATCAGGTATGGTAGGAAAAATGTTAACAATAGAATACAGAATTTGTTTGATAAGAATATGCAGAGAAAGTATGAATTTATTAAGTGAAATAACTGGCTATGTTTTATAACAGAGTCACAACTGTACTAAACAAAGGAGATGATTACGCAGTAATTTTTCTAGATTTTGTAAAGGCAGAACATGTGGGGTAGAAAACATGTCAAACTATTGCAGAAACTGAGGAAGAATGGTGGTGATGGGGAGTCAATAGGTGAACTGATTACCAGAATGATTAGATGTTGGCAGTTTGAATATGGAGGCATGATGATTTGAAAGAGAAAGATGATAAGTAGTGTATAAATTGGATTCTGTTCTTGAGCAGTTGTTCTAATTTATAAAACATTTGCATAAGAATAGTTTTGTTCAAAGTAAGATTCAAGGAGAGATCAGCAAAGAGATCTGATGTGATATTGTTACAAGGGGATTTTGAATAGGTTTCTGCTCTGGGTGAAGTTGACTGAGATATGTCAGATCAATATTTCCAAGTAATGTACTTTGGCCACAGCAGATAGACTGATGTGTGCAGCCCAGGATGTCTCTCGTTCCAGTGGTTCCAAATAGCAGATGTAATCCTGGTGTTCAGCAATATGTGTCCCGGCAGATCTGCCAATTTATTTAAAATACAAGAGACCAGGAGCAGGGAATTAGTAGATGCATAACAACTCAAGCAAGTCAGCTGGTTGACCAAGTGGATGGTGGCACCAGATCTGCAAACAAAGGCTGTGGGATTGAATGCCAAAGTGAACATGAGTGTTTATAAATGCTTTTATATAAAACATAAATTTCATTGAGTGTAGGAGCATTACCCTGCTTACTGGAGACCTGAAATTATTGAAAAATTTCTGGGTTTGGTCTCCAGAGCAAAGGGTCTGAATTCTGTATTAGCCTATTCACAATACATTAAAAAAAATTTCATGCTGGTAGATGGAAACAAATTTTGGTGGCACTTAATACTTATACATGTCATACTTAAATGTATTGAATGTGCTAAAGAACTGACAGCTCCACTGACCTGGCTTTTCAATGAAGGTCTGGCTATGGGAAAAGTATCCAGGGAATGGAAGGAAGGAAGGAAAGATAGTGCCATTGCATAAGGGCAGTAGCAGACTGGATGTGGAACTATAGGCCAGTTTGTGTTTCATCAGTAGTTGTAAAGATCTTGGAGAAATTAGTGAGGGACCATATACAGCATTGGACAGATGAGGGTAATGTTATCTGTGAGAATCAATATCGATTTGTTAAGGGGGATGCTCTTGCTTTAGTAATATGATTGCCTTTTATAATAAAGTAACAAGAACAGTATGAGGGGAAAGGCATACACTGCCATTTTTTTTGGATTTTGCAAAGACATTTGACAGGATGCCATATGATAAGCTGATATTTAAGTTGCAGCACATGAGTTTAGATGTCGGGATAGGCAACTGGATTCAGGACTGGCTGTCTGATAGGTATCAGAGAGTTGTGTATGGTGAGGCAGTATCAAGGAGGCAGAAGGTTACAAATGGGTCCCATAGAGCTCAGTACTGGACTTGTATTGTTTAACCTTTATATCAGTGACATTGTCAACAGATTGCAAGGGGATATTCAGTCATTTGCAGATGATGTGAAGCAGGGCAGGTTTATTAGTAAAACTGCAGATGTGGCAGCCCAGCAAGAGGATTTCAATAAACTAGACAGATGGGCAAATAAATGGGGGTGTCAGTTTAATGCAGCAAAATGTAAGGTCGTAAGGTTTGGGAAACATCGATGTGATGCTGCATACTTGACTGGAAGAGCTATACTGGAGGAAGTAGAAGAAACAAAAGATCTGGGGTGATGATTGATAGAAAACTGAAATTCAGGGAACATATTGCAAAGGTGGAGAAGATAAATTATCGTTCCATTGTATAAGATCCTGATTAGACCACACTTAGACTATTGTTCTCAAATTTGGTCCCCAGGATTTGAAAGGGATAAATTAACTATGGAAAGGGTACAGGGGCAGATAAAAAAGATGGTTTCAGGACTTAACAATGTTAGTTATGAGGATTGGCTGAGGGAGTGTTGACTGCAGAGTTTGGTAGATAGAAGGAGAGGTGATATGATTGCGACTTAAACTGTTGAGAGGTAGTTACAGGGCTGACACTGGGGAATTCTTTCGCTTGGCGGAACAACAGGAAGGAGCCATCTCTGGAAGTTGCAAAGGGAAGTTGTGAGCAAGAAGGTGAGGAGTGGTTTCTTTGCATAGAGGGTGGTTGAATCGTGGAAGGTATTGCCTGATAGAGTGGTGAGAGCAAGAACGGTCAATGAGTCCAAGAAGTTGTTGATACTGTGTTTCCTAGGAAGATGATGGCAAGATGATTGAGATGACAAGTACTATGATGAGTGGACTAGAGAATCTGAACAGACAATGTGAATATAGCTACTCTTTCAATATTATGAAGTGTAAGATTTTGTTATTTGGTAGGTAATGATGGGATGCCAGAGTATACAACTAGTGGGCAAATTCTGAAGAACAGAACATTGCCCATACCATGACTCCACCACCACCACAATCCTTCACTGTGGGCACGAGACAGTCTTGTATGTGGTGTAATGCACATTGTTAAAATTGTGAGAACAGCACAATGGATTATGGCAATTATGAAAATGACCTTGGCATATAGAAATAAAGAAGATATTATTCCATTCCATTCAATCTGTGGCCTTAATTAAGCCACAGATTAATTTCTGTGAAGATCTGGTCACCTGGAAGGAGATGAAGATATACACTGCCCTGCCAAAAGTATCTGGACACCACTTGTCTGGCAGGCCCTACATATAATGGGCCATTCTTTGCAGCAATAACCACTACAACACATCATGGAAGGCTGTATACATGTTGCTGACACTGTTCTGGTGGAATATGTTGCCATTCGACCTTCAAACACTCCAACAATTGATGGTGTTTGATGACAGGTGGCTTGCACAGGCATATGTGGTGCTCCAGAATATCCGTCACTACAATTAGGACTCTATGATGGCCAAGGCAACAAGTTAATGACAACCTCTGTGAACCAGAACCACCTTTGTGTTGTACACGCAGCATGGCATGGTGCATTATCCTGCTGGAAGAAACAATTTGTTGCATCCCCATAAAACAATGTCATCGCTCCAGAGAGAGATGGTTAGCCAGCACCTTCTGGCACTTAGAGACATTGAATCTCATGCCTACACCACATATGGGCCCCCCCACACACACACACCTGCAGAACAGAACATTGCCCATACCATGACTCTGCCACCACAATCCTTCACTGTGGACAAAAGACAGTCTTGATTATCTCTTGTGAAGATGTCTCCAAACTCACATGTCCATCCGACTGGTGGAGTGTAAAGCGACCCATCACTTCACTGCAATGTATATAAGTAAAAATAAGTCTGTCAAAAGAGTAATTAGATTACAGGACATATGACAGTACTGGGTCAACAGCAACAGTTGAAATATGCTCTTAAGCTGCTTAAAACTTTGTTCAGAAATAAAACTATTTAGAAAGCATCAACATATCTGGAATGGGTGTGATTTTATTACAATAAATTATGTATTATGAAAACAACTGTGCTGCATTTGTTACAAAAACAAGGAACAAATATCGTATTTGTTTTTTTAGTTTCAGGGAGAAAATTCTGAAACTAGTAAAATGCTAAGTCATGTTTATAGAAGTAACATGATGTAACTTCATGTTTTCTGAACAAGTAAAATACTTTTCTTATTTAAGAAATTATCTCTGCTTCTGTTTGCTAATATTTCTAAATTAAGAAATCTGATTATACAAAAACACCACTGTGATGTAAATGTTAAAAAGTGAGATACACACACCAGCTATTGAATTAGAAACCTTTATGTAGATGTACATAAAGGTTATTCACACAGCATATATGCAAATATTTGGTCACAGGCCTTAAATAGTTGCCAAGGGCTGTGTGTGTCCTAGGTGACTATGCAAGAATGCTGCTGGTCAATAATCGTCAATAGTGCTGATCACAATGAGGGAAAAAACTCATCTTCTGGAGTTCCATAAAAGGCTTATTGTGGATGCCCATCTGGCTGGAACCATGATTTCAAAAATGACAAAGCTGACTGGTTTCTCAAAAGGCAAGATAACCCAGATGTTTAATAAGTGAAAAAATAACCCAAATTGCTTGTCTAAAAGGCTTATGGTACTAAGAATGTGTCAGGAACGAGATTGCCTTCATCAGAGAAGGCTTGTACACACAAACAGAACTTCCTGTGTGCACCAACAGCATTTAATGAAGGCTGTTTCTCACCCACCAAACTCTATGCAGGGAATTGAAGATCAGTATTGACAGTCACCTGCCTATATGGAAACCACTGATTTTTGTGAAAGTTCATCTACATTGGAAGATTGAAATACTAATAAAGAAATTGTTATGGGAAACCATTAGAAGGAGAAATATATGAAAATGGAGAGTTATTTGTAGACTTTTGTATGCTCAACTAGCTTGTAATAGGAAGGAGTCTCTTCCAACATAAAAAAAAAAATACATAAGTGGACATGGATAGCACCAGATAGGAAGATGAAGAACCAAATAGACCGTTTACTTATAACAAGGAATTGGAGGAAATCACTCCTGGATGTTAGAGTTAAAAGAGGAGCAGAGGCATATTCAGATCACTTTCTCCTAACATCTATCATGAAAGTAAAAATATTTTAAAAATAAAACAAACAATACGAAGAGGTTTAGAACTGAAAAACTCAAAAACAAAAAGATTAGAAATAAATTTACAACTCTACAGTATAAATGGGATAAACCTGAAAAAAGAGGAGATAACATACAGGAAAAATGGACAAAGATTAAAGACATACTAATAAGCACATCAGAAAAAATATTGAGATTTCAAACTAGCACAGACAACAAATGGATATCAGGAAACACTAAATAAAAATAGAGAAGAGAGAGAGATAGAATAAAATAAAAATAAAATAAAAATGAAGATGTTGAACAAGAATAACAAGCAGAAAGATATAGAGCAATTAACAAAGAAATAAAAAGAAATGCAAGAAACGATAAAAGAAAATACATAGAGAATCTAGCCCAAGAAGAAAGAAGGAAAACTATTATTAAATGAAAAAGGACAGATAAATAAATGGGTGCAATTCTTCTCAGAGAAATTTTAAGGAATGACTGATGGCAACCAGAGCCCAGAATTAAATGAACAAATTACATTGCTGGACATAAATTTGAATGAAATAACAAAAATAGAAATTACAAAAGCAATAACTCAAAACAAGTAAAGCACAAGGAGCAGATAACATACCAGGCGATATACTAAAAGCAAATCAAAAAATTATTGCAGAGATATTATATCCCTTACTGAATGAGATATGGCAGAAAGAAGAGTAGCCCAAGGAATGAAATACTGGTTAAATTACCCAAAAATGGGAACCTATCTGAATGCAAAAATTGGAATGGTATAACACTGTTGAGTGTTATAAGTAAAATACTAGAAAGAATCAAAAGAGAAATAGAAAAACAACTAAAACCAGAACAGGCAGGATTTGGAGGCCAATAGATCATGCACCGACCACATTGCTATCCTACGAATTATCACAGAACAATCATTGGAATAGCAGGCAAGCTTATATTTAAATTTTATCGATATTGAACAAGCTTTCGACAGTGTAAACAATCTTCCCTATGGAAACTACTTAAACATTATGGACTCCCATAAAAAATAATAAGAATAATTTAAAAAATGTATGAAAATTTTGAAATTAAATAATACATGGAAATATCCTCTCAGAACCTTGAAAAACAAAGACAGCAGTAAGGCAAAGTTGTATACACTCTCCTATTACATTTTTAATTATCATAGACTGGGTGATGAGAAAAGTATCTCATGGAAATATAGGATTACAATAGTCACTTCAAAACCAACTCCACGATCTAGATTTTGCAGATGATATCTGCTTACTTTCACAGAAACGCCAACATATAAGACAAAAAACAACAAATCTTGTGAAACAGCCAGAAAAGTTGGTCTTAGGATAAATAAAGATAAAACAATGTTAATAAATGCAAAGCAAAAAAATAAACAAATAACAATAAAAGAAACATTGCTTAAAGAAGTAGAACAGTTTATATATCTTGGTTCAATAGTATCAATAAAAGGAGGTACTACTGAAGATATAAACAGAAGGAAACAGATGGCTTATTCAACTTTCAACCAACTTAGAAATATTTGGAAAAACAAGAACTTGTCTATAAAAACTAAAATGAGAATATTTAACTCAAATATAAAAGCAATACTAATGTATGGATCAGAAACATGGATGTTAAACAAAAATATAGTTAACAATGTCCAGATCTTCCTAAGCAAGTGTTTAAGAATGCTGGGAATATATTGGCCAAAACAAATATCAAACGAAGAACTATGGCAGAGAACAAACCAGAAACCCATGTTGCAACAGATATGCAAAAGGAAATGGAGGTGGTTGGGACATGTGTTGAGGAAAGCAGATAAAATAATAGTAAAACAGGCTCTAGATTGTAACCCAAAGGGTAAAAGAAGAATAAAGAACATTAATGAAAGAAATAGTAAATATTAATAAAAACTGGAACTAAATAAAAGCAGAAGCAAAAAACAGAGTCTGGTGGAAAATGGTGGTGGAAGACCTATGCTCCGAGGTGGAGCGAAGAGGTTTAAGTAAGTAAGTAGTAGTTCATTTACAGATATCATGACAGGTTTGATACCAGACTACCCAACTTTTTTAATTGTGATATCCATAAGATTTACAAGTTAAGAGGTGCTTCCCAAATAGATGAATTATTTTTGCAAGGAATTGGGGGGGGGGGGGAGAGCACACTAATTAAAGTGAATATTTTTTGACATGGATAAATGGGAGGACAAGAGGAATGCACTTCCAAGAGTGCAAGTACAGTACTATTAAATTAATTTAATAAGTAAAACTGGCAAACTGGCATGGTTGTAGGTACACCTCATGTAATGAGCCTTGCTAGTCCACAAAGTTCTGATAGTCATACCAATAACAACATTGAAATCCAATCTCAGAAATGTAGTATATAAAATGTTAACAAAAACAGTGAATCACAAAAACAATCTGGGTACTTAATTTCACAATAGAAAAAAGAACAGACACAGAAGAAAGGAGGTAGATCAATATTCTCCTATGTCAAGCTACTTGAAAACATGCAGTGTTTCCAAAATGCAGTAGGGAAAGTTCATATATCACAGTTAAAGGTTTTCGCCTATAGTAAACAAGATTGACACTTTTAGTAATTTGTGTGTATGATACCATCTCATGTAAAATAAATAAATATAAGCACCATTAAGGCAGCTCTTATTTTCCTGAAACAATATTAATATCAGATCCAAATACATAATACTTGCTTTCAAAAAATTGCTAGTTCACTTAACTGTCGAATTATAAAAAATGAAAGAATTCAGCAGTTATTAGTTTATCCATTTTTTTTTTTCACGTTAAAAGAGAAGATCTCAGTTTTAAGTGCTTTCTAGAAAGATGCACATCATTAGTATTTAAATAAAATAACCGGGTTGCTAAAATTACACAATTGGACTTCCATTGATTATGATAAGTTGTGTATTAGAGTAGTGAATAAAACTCAGGTCAACTGTAATAACTGAAAAAACAAAAAATAGTCATTGTCATTACCAAAGTTTTAATTAATTCTTACCAATGTACATTTGATTTTACAGGGAAAATGCTTTTCATAAAAATAAGTTTGAATTATCATAATGCATGGCATTGTCATAGTTTTCAAAATCTGATAGGTTCCAACAGTGTTACTTCCTAACGATAAGTTCGTAAATACCACAAAGCCACAAAATGTCAGTGCAAGAGGAATTAGTTGTAATATAGGCAATTTTTTCACTTGAAAGACTTCAAATCTAAGACAAATCAATAGACCAATAAACGTCATTAAAAAATGAATAAATGTCATTGTTATGTTTGGAAACCCAATCTTGACATATACCCATTTATTTAGTAACACAATAATTATGGCTAAACACAAATTAAACGCAAGACAAAACGTTGTAAACGCGCGAGTGGGTCCTCTTTTGGCAATCATCTTAGCAATTTCAAAACTACATCAAAGAACAAGTGCCGTTGACAACCGTTCGCATTTGGCAACAAGTGAATGCCGATTACTGTAACACATGTCTCAAGAAAGGAAAGTGAATAATTTAAACATATCGAACGGAAGCATATTTAATTTAAAGAATCTTATCCGAGCCAATGAGGCTTAGAGAAGCAAGCATAAAAATAAATAAATACTTGCAAAACCATAAATCTCAACTGTACAATAAATACACCGAAATAAATTTTCACCGTCACGCACAACTTCAAAAACACCAACTCTCTCTTCGTATTATTCCCCTGTTCTATTTCTAATCGAATTGGGACAGCGAAAAACTTCACGTGAATTACAATACGCAACAATAAAATACGACTTTTTTTTTTCTTTTTAATATCAAAAGCAGATGTATAGGAAATGAGTTGTTCTTAAGAGATAATAAAATAAATAAGAAATTAACTAAAATAAACCCACTGATGCATTATTATATTATATTATAAGGATTGGCAAAATGCCAAAGCTACTCTGTCCGGCTCCAGAGACCATACTAGTTTTCATTGCCATTTTTTCTAAACTTTTATATTAATAATCTATAGTAGTATAGTATGTACCAATATTTGAATATTTGATTTCGTAAATGCTTTAAAGATAAGTAAAAAAACATATATTTTGAAACTTTACATGTTTAGCTTTTAAATGGTACCGGCCAAAAGGGTTGTTAAAGTGGATTTTATTATCGTTTTGGTTGGTTAAAAGTGCTTCGACATTTTATGGCCTGTGTCGCTGCAGTCAAAATTAGTTCCAAAAGTGACAACTATAATCGCTGCATTATTCACTGCCTCTGTTGCCTGGACCCAGCGTCGTCACTCTTCATGCAGTACACACAAGCTACGTGCTCGTGGTGGTAGCGGAAAATAATTAGCAAATTTTAGTGTAGATAAGTACTTTTCTGATTAATAAATAATTAAGATTGATTTTAGCGAAAGTTATAAAACCCTTGTTTAAAATGACTGAGCAACAGAAGAGTATAAAACGTAAATACGAACAAGAAATGAAAGTGTTTAACCAACAATGGCAGGACGATTTTAACTGAAACAATATGAAGGAAACTTAGAAACACTTTATAATGATTTTGAGAATAGGTTTGAGAAACTAAAAAAGTTAAAGCCATGTTTTGAATTCTTGTGAAAATCTTTTTGTGATTGATGTCATCAACGATGAATGTCCTGTTGTTGCACCTTTTACCGTGGATGTTGCTTCAATAGAGACAGAGCTTATTGAACTGCAGGAAGATGTGGGTTTGAAGCTAGTACATAAAAAATCATCTGTAACTGACTTTTGAAAACAAATCCCAGAAGCAAAGTATTCCAATCTTCAGAAAACTGGCTTCCGACTACTCTCTGTTTTGGGGACACCTTACTGCTGTAAATCTCTCTTTTCTGTAATGAAATTTGTCAAGTCAAAACATCGTGCTATCCTCACTAACAGCCACCTCACCGAGCTTCTTGGAACAGCTTTGACATCCTACCAGCCAGATTTTAAAATATTAACTGCACAAATGAAGAATCAATCAAAGCCTTCAACGAGTAGCGATTAAACATATGCTTCTTTGGTGAGTAAAACTACTATATAGTTTTATTTTTTATTATTTATAAATACAATTTTAAAATAATATAGCGGCTCTTGAACATTCAAAAATGTATTACATGCGACTCCTATTACCAAACAACTTGCCCACCCCTGTTATATTATAAAAAATAAAAAATTCAGCTGACGCCTTTTTTATTCCCGTATAGGGAGTAAGCGACACCGTTTAGCCCTATCTAACTTTTGGAGACTGAGTGGGCAGTTCAATCTCCACTGGTATCCAATCAGAAATAGCTGACTCAAGGCTATCACTAATTAAGCGGCACGCAGTGAAAAGAATGGCTCAACAAGTGCCGCCATCTCGAGGTCCCTAACCCTAACACAATATATTTAATGTCTGAAATAGTGTGGGTTCTACGGTCGATTTTTCTTGAGTTTACGGGACAAAAAACCCTAGTTTCCGGGAGAAAAACTCCTTGCCCGTGCCAGAGATCAGGAACCGGTCCAAAAAAGGACCGGTTCCTGAGTTGATCGATCTCTGGCATTTGAGTTAGAAAAAATTTGAGTTAGAAAAATTTCCTCTCGTCGCCAACTGGACTCGAAATCACGTCTTTCTTCGTGCGGCCAAGCGCCATGGTGTGCAAACACCACATCCACCAACCCACACAGGCTTTCTTTTATATTATATTATATTATATTATATTATATTATATTATTATGGAAGTATTATTATTATTATTATTTTATTCACATAATTGATACACAGTCAAAACAAGATATCATATAAACAAAAATTTGACTGGTGATACAGAACAATTCAGAATCTACCCAAGAATTTAAGAATAGTCCGTTAGGCAGCGTCGTAAAATATGGACTGTTCCAAGTAATGCTCTTTATTGTAGGTGATATAGGGTCACTTCATTGATTTTTAATTGCTGTAAATAGTTGAATAGCTTCTTTGAAGTTGCACGAAGTGCACCGATAACTATTGGGATGATTTTGGTGTATTTAAGCCACAGTCGCCAACTTCGATTGCCAGATCTCGATATTTAGTAATTTTTTCCGGTTCTTTTTTGTTAATGTTGTTATCACTGGGTACTCCGATATCAATAATCCAAACTTGCGATGTTCGATAATTGTGATGTCAGGTCTATTGAATGTCTATTGAATGTGTCAGGTGTTCCGAATGCCGATCAGGTTGTATCTTAAAGTCCCAGAGAATTTTTGCTGTTTCCTTTTCCAATACAGTCTCTATTTCATGCTGCCGCCAGTTATCAGAAGTACGAAAGCCATATTTTTTTCATACATGCCAATGAACTATTTTGGCCACTTGATTATGGAGGTATTTATAATCAGTTTCAGCTATTTTGCTGCAGGCACTGATTAGATGTTCTACAATCTCATCTTTCCAATCGCATAATCTGGATTTGCTGTTATTATTGATGTTCAAAAATTTTGCTTTCATTGCATTAGTTTGTAATGCCTGTTCTTGAGCTGCTAGAATAAATCCTTCTGTTTCTTTTTTAATGTATCCGTGTTGTAGCCATTGCCATATCTTGCTCAGTTCAATTTTGTCCTCAGCATCTCGAAGAAATTGGCCATGCAAGAGTTTATATTTCCAGCGCACATATCGGATATTTTGTTGTTCCTTTTTGTAATCAGATTTGTTTCCTGTTGCTTTTAGAAGTCCCTCTTGTGTAATTGCTTGAAGCATTGGCTCAGAGCTATTGTCGATGTAATTTCTTAAACCAATATCTTCTTCTTCCACAGTCTGTCTCACTTGCAGCAGACCCCGTCCACCTATTCTCCTCGGCAGGTACAACTGGTCAACATTACTTCGTGGATGTAATGCATGATGCATAGTCATTAGTATTCTAATTTTGCGGCCTAGTTTGTTCAGGTCTTCTTTTGTCCAATCTATTGTGCCAGCTGTGTATCGATTACTAGTATAGCCCAAGAATTCATTGCTCTAATTGTGTTTAATCCATTTAGTTTTGTTTTCAGAATATTTCTAACTCTTTTGATGTATGCTGATGTAGCCTGTTGTTTAACTTTCGAGTGGAGAATATCATTGGCTTCTAATATTCATAGGTATTTATTGTGTTCGTCAGTTGAAATTGCTTTTATATATTCCTCTTGATCAAAATTAAAACTGCTAGTGTCATTAATTTTCCCTTGTTTAATAGATAAAATTGCTCATTTATCTAAACCAAATTTTATTTTGATGTCCTGAATAAATACGAACTGTGTTCAATAAAAATCTATTTGCTAGGCCGATTTTCCATATAACTTCAAGTCATCCATATACAACAGATGAGAAATTTTAATATTACATTTAGGAATTTCATATCCAGTTTTGTTTTCTTCAGAATCATTGACAAAGGTATCAATGAAATATTGAAGAGCAATGGTGACAAGGAATTACCTTGGAAAAGTCCACGTTTATTGTTGATATCTCCAAATCGTTCATTATTCACAATTAATGTTGTTTTGCATGATTTCATAGCAGCAGCCAGAAATGAACATATGTTTTTGCTAATTCCAAATATTTTTAGTGATTTTAGGATCCAGGAGTGTGGGAAGGAATCGAATGTTTTCTTGTAGTCTATCCATGCCATGTTAAAGTACGTTTTTCGTTTTTTGGAGTTTCTGAGAATCATTTTATTAATAAGGATCTGGTCTTTTGTTCCTCTAGATTTTTGAAAACTGCCATTTTGTTCAATCAGATAAATCTGATTCTTTGATAAGTATTGGTATACGGAATTTGCGATGATTTTAGTTAACAGCTTAAGCATATTCGGTAGGCATGTTATTGGACGATAGTTACTTGGATCTACATCCTTATCCTCATCTTTCGTGAAGACAAACGTGTGCCTAGATATCATCCAGTCCTCCAATTAAATTGTTCTGCCATTCGGTCATGTAGACTGATTAGATATTTTAACCAAAATCCATGTAGTTCGTCTTTGCCAGGTGCGCTCCTGTTTTTTAATTTTCTAGCTTGAGCACTGACCATTTCTTTATTGATTATGACATTTCGCATTTGATTTTGTTTCATTTCTGATTCTATATCTTTAATCCATGAAGCATCTTTATTGTGTTCAATAGGATTATCCCAGATTGACTTCCAAAATTTGAGTGTTTCTTCTTTTTCTAATGAATGATGGTTTGTATTTGTATTTCTCTGGAGAGACGAAAAGAACTTATGTTTGGTCTGTCGAAATTGCATATATTGTACATATTGGTTTATTCTTGCTTCATATTTTCTAATTTTCTGTGCAATCGCTGTAATTCTTTGTTTTATCACTTCAGTAACTTCAGCTTTTGTTGGCCAAATTATATGTGTTAATCAGTTTGTGTTTGATGTTATTATTTTTCAGCTGTCCTTCTTTAAAACTTTTTAAGTTGCTTAGATCAGCTCGAAGTTTGTTGACCTTTCGTGCTAACCGGACTTTCCATGGTGCAGATTGTTTCATCCTCGGCTTTTGCTCTTTCGGTTTGCAACAAAGCTTCACCAAAATGATATAGGCTATTCTGTATAGGAGCTGATTTGTTTCCTTTATACTGTTAGGTGTGATGGTTTCAATTACAGCATTTGCGTCTTAGAGGAGCTGTTTTAGCTTAGATTGTTGTAACGCTTTTAATGGTGGTAGCCTTATAGTCATTTATGGAGTTCATATGTTCCAATATCCCTGACTTCATTTTACACTGCACTTCTGTCAAAACATTCTGAGGTATGTTGTCAGCTTAATGTTTACTTAGTTGAATTCCAAAGTTTGATATAGCTACCTCCTGATGATTTGCTGTCTGGAGTTGTTGGATTATTACGTAACTCTTGCAGCTCAAGTTCAGTAAATATTTTGTTACAGAAAATGAAATTCTTTTGGTCCATGTCTCTGTTCTTGTGTGTGTGTGTGTGTGTGTGTGTGTGTGTGTGTGTGTGTGTGTGTGTGTGTGTGTGTGTGTGTGTGTGTGTGTGTGTGTGTGTGTGTGTGTGTGTGTGTGTGTGTGTGTGTGTGTGTGTGTGTGTGTGTGTGTGTGTGTGTGTGTGTGTGTGTGTGTGTGTGTGTGTGTGTGTGTGTGTGTGTGCGTGCGTGCGTGCGTGTGCGTGCGTGCGTGCGTGCGTGCGTGCGAATTTCTCAATCATAGGTTTCGCAGCTTTCCAACACGGCAAAAAAACAATAAATAATAACCAACTGGTGTCATCTTCAGATAAGCTTACATATAAGCTTCGAGGATGAAAGCAGAGAAATTAGTTCTCATTCAAGATGTATCATATGTAACCAAATGCATGTAATGTACATATCACATGTAAACCAATGTATGTAATGTAAGTGTCATATGTAAACAAATGTAAGTAATGTATCATATGTAATCAAATGTATGTAATAACTGTAACAAAAGTATGCAATATAGAGTGATTATATCCATTGATATTGTATATATAGAGTGTAAAATTGCAAAGAAACATCTGTAATAATCATCATTACGATTATTATAATAATATATGTTGTAAACAGTTATTGTTATTATTATTATTCAAAAAAATTTTTTGTAAGAAAGTATTTGTTAAGCATAATTGTGTTCCTATAATGTATGTAATTTATCTGAGAAATAATAAAAATGTTTAAAAAAATTTTTTTTAATTATTATTATTATTATTATTATTATTATTATTATTATTATTATTATTTCTAATTTAGAAAATGGCTTATATAGAATAAGATTCAATGTATATATAATTTTGAAACATTTAAGTACAGATACTAAAAAAAGAGTAAAATTAAGTTGATATTAGAGGAATTTCTAAATATTTATAAAGAATTGTGGACAGATAAATATTTTAAAAAAGATAACCGGCAAACATTCAATTAAAATTAAATTGTAATAACCAAAAAATAATAATTAGAAATCAGCTTGAAAAAAATAAGAAACGAAAAAGCACCTGGAAAAGATAAGTTCAGAATTATATAAATATACAGGAGCAAAGTTTAAAGAAAGACTTATTATTTTAAAATAAAATCTATTCAAAAAATTAACCCACCAATATAATGGAAATAAGCAATAGTAATCCCTTTAAAAAAATTGTAATAAAGATGAGCCTAAAAACTATAGAGGTATAAGAATTCTAAATTCCTGACATAAAATGTATAGTAGAATTTTAAATAACAAACTAATAAAATGATTCTAAGGGTTTAATATTAGAAGTACAAAATGGATTTATAAAATGACGATCATCTATACACCAGGCCTTTTGCCTAAAATTGATAATAGAGAAAAGAATATATTACAATTTAAAAACACATGTTACATTTATTGGCTTTGAAAAAGCATTTGATAAAGTTAAAAGAAGTATTTTATTTAACATATTAAAAGAAAGACAAATACCAAATAATATTCCAAAACTACCATAAGTAAAAAAAAAAAAAATCATCTAACGCCTTTTTATTCCCGTATATGGGAGTAGGCGAGGCCATTTAGCCCTATCTAACTTCTAACTAACTACCATAAGTATATATGAAAATCATTAAATACAAATAAAATTAAATTGTGAACTATCATATCCAAGCGAGAGAAAAGGAAGGAGTTTACAAAGGGTGTTCCATTTTAGCAATTCTTTTTAATATTTATTTAAATGAAATAATAAAATTGAATTAAAATTCCCATCAAGGGATTAAACTTTCTCCTACTGTAAACTTAAACTCTCCTTTTTGGTGATGAACAAATAATAATAATTACAAATTCTGAATGTAACTTACAGAGAGAGAGATATATTTTAAATTTAAATGAAAGCGTATAGAGTAAAAAGCGAAATATTATGGAATGATAATATCAACAGAAAAAACAAAAAAGATGGGCTTTACAGGACAGCATCCAGTAAGAAATAAAACAGTAATAGATAACAAGATTTTAGAACAGGTGAATTCATTTAACAACCTAGGATATATGATAATGTATATAAAAAAAATAAATAAATCAACTAACACCTTTTATTCCCTAATAGGGTGATGAACAAATAGATAGGGTATAAAAGCCTTTATACCCTATCTAGGTGTCATGGGGAGAAAAAGATGGCGCCTCGTGTGTTAATGTTGTTTCTTGTCATGTATTATTGATGATGAATTGTGAATTTCATTGATATGTTTTTAGCGATTTATATTTATGCTTATTCATTAGTAATAGTAGTTAATTGCTTGCTACCATAAACAGTCACTTTATTTTCCATAGTGTTTTATCCAGATGTCATTTGTAATTCAAGGGCGATACACTAGGCCTACAGCCGCTGGTATCGCCTTTGTTTGTTTCTTATAGTGACATTTTATTGCTGGTAGACACCTAAGAGTGTCTACGGAATTTGCTAGTGGACCCTCAAAAGTTCACAGGATTAACTTTGCCTGCTCGGGACACCTGAGAAATCTCTACTCTTTCTCCATCTGTGTCTTAACACATTTTAAATTATTGAAATGGCATAACTTCTGAATGAGACCAAATTCGAGGAAGTATACATGGAATTATTCAGACTAGGAAAGCTGCTGAGTGATAATTGGCCGGGAAAAGTGAAATTACATGACACTCCCCCCCCCCCCCGAATGTGTCTCAGACCTGGCTGAAGATCATTTAGAATCGGTGCCTTCTAAATGATCTTCAGACTTTGTAGAAGTGCGCGCACGCAAAAAGCGAAGAACAACAGATGAACCGCACAATGACAATACTGAAATGGAACAGGATTCTCAGGGTTCGGACGCCGCTATTTCTCCCAAAGAAAAGGTGCCTCTGATCATCCTTACAGAAAAGCATAAGTTTGGCAGCTTTAAGATCCACAATGTCCAATTTGCATATCGGCTTCATTAAGGCCAAAAACATGAATGAAGGCATAACGATCCAGCCAGCAACAGTGACAGACTATAGAAGGTTGACCAAAGAACTGGACGACAGAGGCATCCACTATCATACCTTTGCGCTCAGCTCTGAAAAAAAAAAACTTAAAAGTAGTCCTTCGTGGTGTCTGTGAAGACATTGACACAGCAGAAATAGCTGCTGACCTAAATTCTCAGGATCTGCCTCCAGTCAAGGTCAACGAATGTACAAAGCAGACAAGATTCCCATGCCATTAGTCCTTGTTGAGATTCATAAAATATACATGGATCTCTACAACTTAAAAACAGTCTGTGGTGTCATCGTCACACCGGATCCACTCCGTAAAAGATCATCTTCTGGGCAGTGCCACAGGTGCCAGAAATTTGGCCATGCCCAGAATCTATGCAGAGCTGAATATAGATGTTTAAAATGTGGACACAGCCACCCAACCAATACTTGCACATGCCGAGGACCACCTCGGCCAAATGTGCCAACTGCAGTGGCCCTCATCCTGCGAACTGCAAAGGACGTACTCAGCATCCAAAAAACAGACGGATGGAGGCAATCAATCAGCCCTCCTCCTACAGTACAAGAACGCCAGAGGCCCAGACATCAAAACCGAAGACTCAGCGGCCACAGTCGGAGACCTCCAATAATAGAGACACCCAAAAGCAAACAAGAAGTTATGCTGATGTGACCCGTACAATTAGACCAATTCCAGAACAAAATCAACCAACAGCACCTAAAAACCTAACAGCTGTTATTATGGCCTCACTGGAAAACATGCTACAAAATTTCAACCTATCAATCCCTACTGAAACCTCCACTAAAAGATTTCTTCGTGAAACGCAGGTCATCCTCACAGCTCTCATAAATGAATAGTAGCAAACTCATTCCAGCATCTCTTTAGATAGTTGCTTGGAACGCAAATGGCCTCAAAAAAAAAATTCTGGAACTCCAAGACTTCACATATAGGTATCAACCAGATGTTATTTTAATCAGTGAAACTCATTTAATACCCTCAGACAATCCTACAATAAGGGGATATCACCTATACAGATTTCACAGAATACTCTACAGAGTCGGCGGCACTGCCATCTTCATTAAAAACTACATTAAGCACCACTCTGTGAGCAATCCTTCAACCACTAACCTTGAGATCACAGGAGTGGAAGTAGTCACCAGCTCCACTGGAAAACTGAAAATCTACTCGGCTTATATACATGTCAGACATCCCGCACAATCCGATGACTTCCATTTTGGCCCTATATGCGGACGATACGGCAATACTAACCAGATCTCTCAGACCCCATTTCATTACCAGAAAGCTTCAAGAAAACATTCTAAAGCTGGAGGGTTGGTTCGCTAAGTGGAGATTGGAAGTCAACCCTCAGAAAAGCTCAGCCGTTCTTTTCTCAAAAAGGCCAATGTCTCCTGTAGGAGATGTGTTACTATTCAATACTAAAATTCCCTGGCAGACAGAAACAAATTACCTGGATGTAATTCTCGACAAAAAGCTATCTTTCAATCAGCACACTAAGTCTGCGTGCACAAAGGCATCTAAAGCCATAGCTCAGATCTATCCGCTAATTAATAGAAATAGCAAGCTCAGCAACAGAATCAAATTGCGACTATACCAGATGACAATTCGTCCTATAATCACCTATGCCTCTCCGGCCTGGAGCCACACCTCTAATGCTAACATCATCAAAATACAGCGAGTGCAGAACAAGTGTTTGAGAATGATTCTGAACGCCCCGTGGTATGTTAGAAACAATCAACTCCACAGAGACACAAATATTCCCTATATTTTCTCTTTTCTACAATCCTTAGCAACCAAGTTTTTCCTAAAGACGTCCACACATCCCAATGATTTGTTCAGCAAGCTGCAGCATACGATCCAACAGACATATTCAAATATAGAAGACCAAAAGCTATATTAGCCTCCTTTAGTGATGCATAATATCCATGCCCATTCAGGGCGAACAATCTGCTAATAAATTTTACCTTCACTGTAACCACAACAGATAGCAGGGAATCTGAAAAGCATCTGCTTCACCCCTAAAGACATAAATATCAATTGTCAATAATACCCTATCTAGCTTTTGAGGACTGAGTGGGCAGTTCAATCTCCACCAGTAGCCAATCAGAGATAGCTGGCCCATGTCTATCACTAATTAGAGCAGCCTCCGATGAAGAGGCTCGCAAACAAGTGCTGCCATCTCTTGATACCTAATCCTAACAAGATATATCAGTGTCTGAAATAATGTGGGTACTACTGTCGATTTTCTTGAGTTTACGACACGAAAAACCCGGGTTTTCGGGAGGAAAAATCCGCTTGCCCGTGACAGAGATCGACTAACTCGGGAACCGGTCGAAGGTAGGCTTAGAAAAAGTTCCTCCCGTCAGCAGCTAGACTAGAACCCAGGTCAAACTTAAAGCGGACAAGCGCAAAAGACGCAAGCGCCACTTCTACTGAGCTACACAGGCCCTTAATATTATATATGAAAATGAAAAATAAAAAGATATATGAAAATGAAAAAGATTAAAATCTAAAAACTGCGAAATATTTAAAAATTACAGTTCTAATTAACTCTGAATTAAAATCTAATCTAGTTCAAAAACAAACTATATTAAAAGTATACAATACTTTAGACATACCAGTACTATTATATAGAAGTGAAATCTGGACAATAAAACACAAAAGCAAACAAAGATTAATAACAGCTGAAATGAAGTTTATAAGAAACAATACAAAGTATACTCTGTTCACAAAAGAAATGAAGAAATTATGAAAGAACTAAACCAGGAATCAGTAATCGAAAAACATAAATAAATATAAACATAAATTGATGGAACATGTTGAAAGAATGAAAACAGAAAGATTAACAACACAAGTATTAAATTACAGACCATTAGGAAAAAGAAAACCAAGATGTCCTTTAAGGAGATTCGAGGATAATTTCTAAGGCTGGAACAGGCCATTGTAGGCCTGTATCCATGATAGGTATTATAATAATAATAATAATTATTATAATACTTATTATAATTATAATTATTATTAACATATATATATATATATATATATGTTAAAGATACCAAGCATTTTTAAACCTGGTTTTACTTTATTTCCCAAGTAAGCAAACAGACAAACAAGTCAAGTTTGCGCTTGCAAGTCTAGCTGATCCTGCACGCAGTGCAAGATCAAGGCAACTCATGGTAAAAGTAGAATAAGCTCTGATCACTAATCTGAATATTTACCCTTAATGCAAAACACATCTCCTGGAGGAGATGTATGATGCTTTGAATTAAAGGCAAGGAGCCACTACCCAGACCGGTTTCGACCTTTATTGAGGTCTCATCAGTGGGAGCCAGGCTAAAAATACCAAGGTTTCAGTAATACACAGCTTATAAGTATTTTACCATGAGTTGCCTTGGTCGTCCACTACGTGCAGGGTCAGCAAGACTTATAACACTTGCAGGCGCAAACTTGACTTGTTTGTCTGTTTGCTTACTTGGGAAATGGAATAAAACCAGGTTTAAAAATGCTTGGTATCTTTAACATTTATTATACCAAGGTAAATATACTGTATATATATATATATATATATATATGTATATATATATATATATATATATATATATATATTTATATTTCCATATATATATATATATATATATATATATATATATACAGGGTGTTCGGGATAAATTTGACAGTTTCGTAAGGAAAAAGAAAATCTTCTTTGTATCTATTAAATTTAATGAATTGACAAAAAAACATTACAGGCAGAGTTAATTACAATACTATCAACAAGATTTACTCAAAATAACCACCATTAGCATCGATCACAGCTTCAATTCTGCTTCGGAACCTCGAACAAGCTGATGCTACAGTCTCCCTGGGAAGGCCCGCAAAAACTGTTTTAATTTTATCCATTAACTGAGCTTTTGAATTACTGGAAGTGCGATTGGTGTCTTTTTCAACTGCGCCCCATACAAAATAATCCATGGGGTTAAGGTCTGGGGAGTTTGGAGGCCAAACATTTGGACTGGTGAAGTCGTAGAAATTTTCAGACAACCATTTTTGACTTTTCCCAGAGGTGTGGCAAGGGGCCGAATCCTGCTGCCATACATACGGCCTACCATTGGCTACCCTTGTTATCCAGGGCTTGACTACAGTTAGCAACTCCACGAACAAAGCCCGAATTACAATGCCAGGGTTCTTCAACACCTGTTCCTGCAGATTTGCGAGGAATTCTGCTGTACGAACGCAATCAGATCGTCTGCTAGGGATCTTTCTTCTTGCTACATCCTCGTAGTCACCATTGCAAGTCTCTAGTTCATGCCTGATTGTTTTTACTGTATTCAGGGAGCATTGGGCAGCAGTCGTAATATCCTTATTTTGATGGCGGGCACGAATCATCATGATACAAGTTATTCTCTTCCATGATTCAGGTGGGTTCCAGCTATCCATCCTTTCTGACATCTTGTATATGAATGAAGAAGGGTCCAAACTTTTAAATGAAGAGAAGTGTGTGTTAATACATGTAACTTACGGAAAAATATAATTAATTATAAATATGTCAAATTTATCCCGAACACCCTGTATATGGAATATATATATATATATATATATTTATATATATATATTTCCATATATATATGTGGAAATTAAACACATATACACACACACATTCAAACCTATAAGGAATTCTTCTCCATTAACCTTCACCATTAACATATGTAGCTCAGTGGAAGTGGTGTTTGCATTCCACAAGGCTAAACCTCCCACAGATTGAATTGTTTATGTCTAGTTGCCGACTAAAGAAACTTTTTTGTTTTTGACCAATATCCGAGATAATCGATCCTGGGATAGGCAAGCGGGTTTTTTCTCCCTTAAACTCAAGACAATCGACAGTAGAACCCACACAATCTTAGAAATTAAAAATATTGTTGTAGGGTTAGGGACCACGAAATGGCGGCACTTCTTGCGCCGTTTCTTCACTGTCGGATGCTTAAATTGGTGATAGTCTTAGGTCAGCTATCCCTGATTGACTACTAATGGAGATTGAACTACTCACTCACCCTATAAAAGTTAGATAGCGCTAAAATTGTCTCGCCTACTCCCTATAGAGGTATAAATGGCGTTAGCTCATTTATGTATATACAGTGGCGGCTCCTTACTTGAAATCGTGGAAGTGCTGCAACTTTCGAAATATATTATTACGGGCAACTACAAGGAGTCTTTAAACTCATCAAGGAAAAGATATATACATATATTTTCCTCGGAAAAATATATACATACACACTGTAAGAACAGTGTGTAAGTACTGTAAGTACAGTTTCGATAAAATACCAAAATTATGGTAAAATTTTAAAAAAATTAAACATGAAAAAATCAAAAATCAGCTAATGCCTTTTGATTCCCGTAAATAGGGACTAGGCGAGGCCGTTTAGCCCTATATAACTTTTGGAGACTGGGTGGGCAGTTCAATTTCTACTGGCAGCCAATCAGAGATAGCTGGCGCAAGACTATCACTAATTAAGCGGCATGCAGTGAAGAGAGACGGCTCAACAAGTGC
This sequence comes from Typopeltis vanoorti, assembly GCF_054136105.1. Taxonomy (NCBI): domain Eukaryota; kingdom Metazoa; phylum Arthropoda; class Arachnida; order Uropygi; family Thelyphonidae; genus Typopeltis; species Typopeltis vanoorti. The sequence continues at coordinate 87,702,502 of NC_143550.1, forward strand.
CGCCATCTCGTGGTCCCTAACCCTAACACAATATATTTAATGTCTGAAATAATGTGGGTTCTACGGTTGATTTTCTTGAGTTTACGAGGCGAAAAATCCGATTTTCCTGGAGAAAAAACCCGCTTGCCAGTGTCAGAGATCGACTAACTCGGGAATCGGTCGAAAAAAGGCTTAGAAAACTTTCCTCTAGTCGACGACTAGATTCGAAACAAAGTCTTCCTTTGTGCCGTCAAGCACTGTTGTGCAAACGTCACAACCACTGAGGTGCTCAGGTTCCCTACATGAAAAAAAAAAAGATTGTTTATTATCGATAAAATTATACAGTTTAGTATAATTCAAAATTACTTAAAAATTACTGTAATAAATGTTATGTCTTTAATTGTAATGTCCAAATATTTAAAGAGACGGAGTAAACATGATAAGCACTACGAACACTCTACTACTGGCGGAAAAACTGCCTATAAACAACAGTGGAACTGCGCGACAGACAGTGCTGCATTACGCTAATAGCTCGCATCCCACTATGACTTGCGCGCTTAGCAATTTGACACTGTCGAAAACATAGTGCCGCTAGCGTCCTCTGCCCTCCTAAGTGCTATAAGATGGATTTTTATTATTTTTTTTGCAATATAAGAGAATTGTATAGGATTGTTGATGATAAAATTAAATATGACATTTATTTATATCATTAAATATAAATAAATTAATAAATATATTTATATATCGAGAAAAATTGGGGGTGCTGCAGTTCCACAGTGCATATGCACGAGCCGCCGTCCCTGTGTGTATATATATATATATATATATATATATATATATATATATATATATAAAATTTGTGTGTGGGTGGGTGTGTGTGTGCGTTTGCATTTTCCTCCCAATAGTAACTATACCAGAAGGTAATTTATTCCTACATCAGCGCTCGTTGGCCTAATCCCCACATAATTCTTGCCGACTTTGTTAGAAGGTTTACAATTTGTCAGCTTTTTCAGCAACATATGAGATGTGCTTGTTGAAGGTAAATCTTTCATCTATTATTACCGCTAGGTATTTTAGCTCACTGGCTACCTAGAGAACCTCTCCGTTTAGGAAGACTGTAAGAGGTTGTTTTGATTTTTTTATGTGAGATATGAAGCACTTTAGACTTGCTGCTATTAATTGTAACTTTCTTCTCGCGTGCCCACTCTGCAATTTTAACCAGTTCTTCGTTGGTCGTTACTTCTAGTTGTAAGCCATCACGTCCCCGAATCATTGTCATCGCATCATCGGCGAAAGCTATGACTTTTGTTTCAGCGTGTGTGTGTGTGTGTGTGTGTGTGTGTGTGTGTGTGTGTGTGTGTGTGTGTGTGTGTGTGTGTGTGTGTGTGTGTGTGTGTGTGTGTGTGTGTGTGTGTGTGTGTGTGTGTGTGTGTGTGTGTGTGTGTGTGTGTGTGTGTGTGTGTGTGTGTGTGTGTGTGTGTGTGTGTGTGTGTGTTTCCAAACACATACTCTTAAATCTACACATAGCTTGCGACGATGGGTACTGAAACAAAACCAAAACCAAGAAACCAACACCATCTATTATCTTACTCAAATAAGCTCTTCAGAAGTTTTGAGAAAGAAAGCAGAAATTCCACCAAAGAAACAAACAGTATATCAAAAAGAATGAACTCAGTAATTTATATACTGAATTTTTGTAGAAAAGTAAAATATCTCTATTAAATACAGAATCTTTAGAAAAAAATGAAAGAAAAACACAAAAGGCAAAATGTAGAAAAATTATGTATATTAATATAAAATCATTCCATTATTATTATTATTATTACTGTTGAACTGCGTGTTGTATTACTGCATTGTACAGCGAATTGTATGTAATTCGTTGAAGTCCATATGTAAATAAGATATTTAGTTTTTTAAAAAAATGCATATTTACATTTCTAAAGAATTAAGCACTCTGCACCGTGTACTGAATCTTTGAACTCTACAGAAAATATGACTCATTGTATATACACGTAAATACTCTGTATGACAATAAATCTTGTCATTGTCAAAAACAAATTATTATGATGATGATAATAATAATAATCCTCTTTAGTTCCGTGGAAGTGGTGTTTTAACTCCTCAGAGCTAAACCGTCCGAAGAAGGAGTGTCACAAGTGTGATTCGAGTCACCGACTATAGGAAAATTTTCTAAGCCTTTTTCCGACCGGTTATCGATGGCAGCACTTAGTGGCGCATGGCGGCACATGTTAGCCATCTCTTTAATGTGTGGTGTTTAATTAGTGATAGCCTTTGGCCAGCTATCTCTCTAATTTCTATCAGTGGAGATGAGTAGTACTGGTGAAGGTAGTGACAAAATGCTTCCGGTGGGCGTGGCTTTTCCCTCAGGGTATATGTGTCAATGGCTTCAGCTCATAGTAGGGGTGGCGGTTCTGACAAAATGCTTCCGGTGGGCGTGGCTTCCTGACGTCATTGTGAGTGACGTCATGCGTTTGGAATGTTTGGAATTTCCCTGTGGGTATATGTGTCACTGGCTTCAGTTCTTGTGTTTTGGTTTGTTTGTAAATAAATATCGTCATTTCTAAATAAGTGACGTTGTTGTTTTGAATGGAAAAGGGAGATATATAAGAGATAAGGATTCGTGTTGTGATTGGTGGGACAGTTTAAACCAAATGCTTCTGGTATGCGTGGCTTCATGAGTCAGGAATTTCGCTGGGAGCATATGTGGTCAATGGCTTCAGTTCTTGTGTTTTGGTTTGTTTGTAAATAAATGTCGTCATTTGTAAATAAGTGACGATGTTGTTTTGAATGGAAAGGATGATATTAGTGGATAAGAAATTGTGTCGTGATTGGTGGGACACTTTAAACAAGATCAAGATCAAGATAAGATAAGGAATCGTGACGTGAATGTTTGTTGTTAGTTGTAAATAAGTGACGTTCTTGTTTTGAATGGCAAGGATGATTTTAGTGGTTAAGTAATCGTGTCGTGATTGGTGGGACACTTCTGACAAGATCAAGATCAAGATAACATTAGGATTCGTGACATGAATGTTTGTTGTTATAGAGTTTGGAATGATAATTTAATTTAACTATATTCTATGTCACACAAACATACAGTTTTTTTTTTCTTTTATAGATGGTTGTACTAATTTTCCAATACATTTTGGGTATTTCTTTCCTGTTAAAGTGTGGGAATTCTTAGAGAAAGTCGTGATGGCTCTCGTGTTTCGAGTTTTTCTGAATAATTAATTATATACTTAAAAACCCTGTCCTTAAACACACACACATATACATATTAGATATAAAAAATCGCTAATGTATCCATGTTGATATTCTAATATATACCCTATGATTATTCTTATGGGGGAAAAAAAACTATTCAGTATTAGAATTACGCTTACCAAACAACATGCGATCAGTTATGTTTAAGTTAAAAAAGTACTTACAGCTTTCCAGATGACCCTTCTAAATACGAATATTCCAAAATAGTTCAATTTTATATCCACAACACAACACAACACAAACACAAAAACCACAAAGAATGAAATTTCTGTAAATACTGTAACCTGAACTAGTTACTTCGTCCATTAGATTACGGACCGTAGATGGTGAGGTTTTGTCATTGCAATATCCCCAGCGAGCGCTTTTTTATAAAGGGGATGACATGAGTCACATCCATAAATTGGGGTATTGTTCAAAAGGTAGAATTTCCTCAAGTTTGGATATTTCTCAAATACTTACATATGACTAAAGGAATAGTATCCACATGTTTGAATGAAAATTATTCATTCTTCGTTACCATCGGCATTCATTGGTGTAGTAAATTAATGCTTACATTTAATGTTAATTTAGATTGCTGTTAGAGTATGGAATTCAGACAAGTGAAATTATTATTTTTTTTTTTTCAAATTGATTCATTATTTTCTGTATATTACTTTTACAGGTCACATTCTAACAGAATAACTGAGCAGAATTAATAAATATATAAAGAATATGTGAATTTATTTTCCAATACTGAATATTTCTCATTAAGTCTTTTTTTAAAGTTGTCCAACCTTGGTGGAAAAGTCTATGCGCCGTTTCGTTTAGGGTAAGTGTAATTTCCGGTTTCGAATTCCGATTGCTGTTAGAGTATGGAATTCTGACAAGTGAAATTATTATTATTTTTTTTTCCAAATTGATTCGTTATTTTCTGTATTTTACTTTTACAGGTCATATTCTAACAGAATAACTGAGCAGAATTAATAAATATATAAAGTATATGTGAATTTATTTTCCAACACTGTATATTTCTCAGTAAGTCTTATCCGGTTGCCTTTTGTTGTACGTAGGTGAGAAATCGTGTGTTTTGTTTCGAACTCTTGGTTTCCGTTGGGAAATTACCAATATAACTATTAATTTTACCTTCGATTCCTTGTGCTCTTAACCTATTTCTGTAAGTAGAATTTATTTGTGAATTATTTTCCCACACTGTTAACTTTCATTAACCTTGTTTGTAGATAACGAACAAATAAGACTTTTAATTCAATGAATCAAAAAAAAAATTCTCTGGTTACTTTGTGGCATGAAATTTCACAAGAAAAAAAAAATGTTATCTTCCTTCTTAAATTTGTATAACACATATACGACACCCAATTTGTTCATTTAAATTTACACATTTTATTGAACGAAATATTATTTACAAATTGTATTTACTGAATCTAACAATACAGAAAATAAATAAATTGAAAATACATCAAAGGTTCTTCCATGGTTGTGGAATTGAAATCATATGGTTTTGACAATGTTACTCTCATCTGAAAGTTAATTTTTCGTTTGGCGTTCGTTGAGAATTTATTACTGTAGTAACATTAAGGGTTGTGTATTTATTTCTTCGAATCCAATACTTATACTTCAGAGAATTATTAAAAGCACGAATCTTTCGTTATGTTTCCAAAAGCATTTAAAAGTACACGTTATGTTTTCACATTTGGGCATCCAATTTCATTTAAATCAAGAACAGCCCTCCCTATTAACTTCGTTAATGTTTTTGATTTTTCTCTTCCTTTGGAAAGTAATATATGATATTTTCATGTTGATTCTATCATCCAATCTCTTAGTTTGTCCAAACCTAGTGAACCAATTTCCCACTTCAGCTGATGGTTATATTTTATTAACCAAGAATTCTGTTTTTTAACTCTTTCAGGTAATTCTTTCCAACTACAAGGTGATTTTGTCACTGCATATCTTACACTAATTCCATCAGAAATACAAATTTCTTTAGGAAATAAATTTGAACTCTTATTCAACAAAAATTCTACATCAATTAACCCAATGATAACTGAAAATTCGTATTTTTCACCCACTGTCGATTTTTCATAATCGTTTTCCTTCATTCTTCTTCTTCGATTACTTCATATGGCACCACAAATAAATAGTTATTTATTATTATTTCACTGATTATTAGCTCTGATCGTTTACTTTATGGTAACATTCGTTTACAAAATTCTAAACAATTAGAACTTTTCACAAAGAAACTTTCAAAGAATTTGTGGCTCACCCATTATTTTTGCATTACCAAACACAAATCACAAAACAGCAGCTGCAGTGGATGAACGATTACCTTAAGTCCAAAGTCACTCCACTCTCTAGTATTTTCTTATAGTACTGTTTATACTTACCATCTCCTACCCTGACTGTTCCTTCAAAAATGAACCTTTTGCGCAGATGACTCAACGACATGTTTTCACATGCTGTTGGATATACTGTTGGTGTGTTTTTATCTTACTCTGTGTAGGGAAAGGTAAAATTTGTATATGTGTTATCTGTAGAGTACAAACATTCTCTCTATGCCAAACTTTACAGAAGTGTTAAACTCACGTTTTGTTGGTTTAATTAGGTGCTTCTCTCTTTCTCTCTCTCTCTCAATCTCTGTAAAAATAACAAATTCTAACAGTTCGGATTTTCCATTATGTGAACGATTTGTTCTCAGATAACTCAAATAATGTCAATAGGTAGCATTAGACAATTTCTAAAATAATCAATACATGGATTTTCGTTTTCAACACTTTTTTTTTCTTGTCCTGGCATTAATTTCACAGTTGTGATTTTTTTAAAATAATTAAACAGAATTGCATTAAGATATAAAGTTTTGGATTTAAATATCAAGATCTAATCAGAATAACTGAGTAAAAATTCACTGTGGAAAAACAGAACAACAAAAACACACATCTTTGTTCATTTAAGTTTACAAATGCACATTTTATTTTGCTGAAATACTATTTACAAGTATATTCACTGAGAAAAATTCGAAACATGGAATTACCTAAAAATATTTCACAATATTTATTTTAGAATCTTAACATTTTCCAAAGAGTTGAATGAATAAAATTTTTGTGACTCACTGTTTCTTGGTTACATTACATCAAAATAGCTGGTCACGCAAAAGAATTTTTAAATCAGATACCATGGTAACCACACTTCCATACGTTTGATATTGTGTCAGTCTGGAAATGACACCATGCCTCGCTAAACATTCTGTGTATTCTTTTGTCAGCAAATATACACAAATAGTTTTTGTAAAATGTTCGTAAATGTCCCAAAATAAAGAATCTTTATCGAATTGGATAAAATCTTGAAAGTCCAATTTTACCATTGATGAATTTAAATGTTGCGCGATAATTTTTCCCATTATACGAACAGATGGTAATTCAGTTTCCAAAAATAGTAAATGATTATCAATGTCATACATTTTTGTTGAAAATCTCTCAGCTTTTTCACAACTAATAGAAAAAACCTTACTTCCATCAGCTCCTGTATCATCAAGTATTAGTTCCCCATCTTGGCATTTCAGAATATAACACTCACCGAGGTCCATTTTGTAGTCAACTCTTCTTTGCAAGTAGCCGAGGATATCAGACCACTTCCTGCATAATTTTTCCCAAGTGGTCCGGGATAAATACATCACAATGTACGTGTCTTCTAAAATAATAATCGGTTTCCATCCTTTTAGAGCTAGGTGAAGAGCTATTTTGATGTAATGTAACCAAGAAACAGTGAGTAACAAAAATTTTATTCATTGAACTCTTTGGAAAATGTTAAGATTCTAAACTAAATATTGTGAAATATTTTTAGGTAATTACATGTTTCGAATTTTTCTCAGTGAATATACTTGTAAATAGTATTTCAGCAAAATAAAATGTGCATTTGTAAACTTAAACGAACAAAGATGTGGGTTTTTGTTGTTGTGTTTTTCCACAGTGAACTTTTACTCAGTTATTCTGATTAGATCTTGATATTTAAATCCAAAACTTTATATCTTAATGCAATTCTGTTTAATTATTTAAAAAAAATCACAACTGTGAAATTAATGCTAGGACAAGAAAAAAAAAGTGTTGAAAACGAAAATCCATGTATTGATTATTTTAGAAATTGTCTAATGCTACCTATTGACATTATTTGAGTTATCTGAAAACAAATCGTTCACATAATCGAAAATCCGAACTGTTAGAATTTGGTTATTTTTACAGAGATTGAGAGAGAGAGAGAGAGAGAGAGAGAGAGAGAAAGAGAGAAGCACCTAATTAAACCAACAAAACGTGAGTTTAACACTTCTTTAAAGTTTGGCATAGAGAAAATGTTTGTACTCTACAGATAACACATATACAAATTTTACCTTTCCCTACACAGAGTAAGATAAAAACACACCAACAGTATATCCAACAGCATGTGAAAACATGTTGTTGAGTCATCTGCTCAAAAGGTTCATTTTTGAAGGAACAGTCAGGGTAGGGGATGGTAAGTATAAACTGTACTATAAGAAAATACCAGAGAGTCGAGTGACTTTGGACTTAAGGTAATCGTTCATCCACTGCAGCTGCTGTTTTGTGGTTTGTGTTTGGTAATGCAAAAATAATGGGTGAGCCACATATTCTTTGAAAGTTTCTTTGTGAAAAGTTCTAATTGTTTAGAATTTTGTAAACGAATGTTACCATAAAGTATACGATCAGAGCTAATAATCAGTGAAATAATAATAAATAACTATTTATTTGTGTGCCATATGAAGTAATCGAAGAAGAAGAATGAAGGAAAACGATTATGAAAAATCGACAGTGGGTGAAAAATACGAATTTTCAGTTATCATTGGGATAATTGATGTACAATTTTTGTTGAATAAGAGTTCAAATTTATTTCCTAAAGAAATTTGTATTTCTTATGGAATTAGTGTAAGATATGCAGTGACAAAATCACCTTGTAGTTGGAAAGAATTACCTGAAAGAGTTAAAAAACAGAATTCTTGGTTAAGAAAATACAACCATCAGCTGAAGTGGGAAATTGGTTCACTAGGTTTGGACAAACTAAGAGATTGGATGATAGAATCAACATGCAAATATCATATATTACTTGCCAAAGGAAGAGAAAAATCAAAAACATTAACGAAGTTAATAGGGAGGGCTGTTCTTGATTTAAATGAAATTGGATGCCCAAATGTGAAAACATAATGTGTACTTTTAAATGCTTTTGGAAACATAACGAAAGATTCTGTGCTTTTAATAATTCTCTGAAGTATAAGTATTGCATTCGAAGAAATAAATACACAACCCTTAATTTTACTACAGTAATAAATTCTCAACGAATGCCAAACGAAAAATTAAATTTCAGATGAGAGTAACATTGTCAAAACCATACGATGGCAATTCCACAACCATGGAAGAACCTTTGATGTATTTTCAATTTATTTATTTTCTGTATTGTTAGATTCAGTAAATACAATTTGTAAATAATATTTCGTTCAATAAAATGTGTAAATTTAAATGAAGAAATTGGGTGTCCTATATGTGTTATACAAATTTAAGAAGGAAGATAACATTTTTTTTTTCTTGTGAAATTTCATGCTACAAAGTAACCAGAGAATTTTTTTTTTGATTCATTGAATTAAAAGTCTTATTTGTTCGTTATCTACAAACAAGGTTAATGAAAATTAACAGTGTGGGAAAATAATTCACAAATAAATTCTACTTACAGAAATAGGTTAAGAGCACAAGGAATCGAAGGTAAAATTAATAGTTATATTGGTAATTTCCCAATGGAAACCAAGAGTTCGAAACAAAACACACGATTTCTCACCTACGTACAACAAACGGCGACCGGATAAGACTTACTGAGAAATATACAGTGTTGGAAAATAAATTCACATATACTTTATATATTTATTAATTCTGCTCAGTTATTCTGTTAGAATATGACCTGTAAAAGTAAAATACAGAAAATAACGAATCAATTTGGAAAAAAAAATAATAATAATTTCACTTGTCAGAATTCCATACTCTAACAGCAATCGGAATTCGAAACCGGAAATAACACTTACCCTAAACAAAACGGTGCATAGACTTTCCCACCAAGGTTGGGCAACTTTAAGAAAAGACTTGATGAGAAATATTCAGTGTTGGAAAATAAATTCACATATTCTTTATATATTTATTAATTCTGCTCAGTTATTCTGTTAGAATATGACCTGTAAAAGTAATATACAGAAAATAACCAATCAATTTGAAAAAAAAAATAATAATTTCAATTGTCTGAATTCCATACTCTAACAGCAATCTAAATTAACATTAAATGTAAGCATTAATTTACTACACCAATGAATGCCGACGGTAACGAAGAATGAATAATTTTCATTCAAACATGTGGATACTAATCCCTTAATCATATGTAAGTATTTGAGAAATATCCAAACTTGAGGAAATGCAACCTTTTGAACAATACCCCAATTTACGGATGTGACTCATGTCATCCCCTTTGAAGAAAAGCACTCGCTGGGGATATTGCCATGACAAAACTTCACCATCTATGGTCCGTAATCTAAAGGACGAAGAAACTATTTCAGGTTACAGTATTTACAGAAATTTCATTCTTTGTGGTTTTTGTGTTTGTGTTGTGTTGTGGATATAAAATTGAACTATTTTGGAATATTCGTATTTAGAAGAGTCATCTGGAAAGCTGTAAGTACTTTTTTAACTTAAACATAACTGATCGCATGTTGTGTGGTAAGCGTAATTCTAATACTGAATAGTTTTTTTTTTCCCATAAGAATAATCATAGGGTATATATTAGAGTATCAACATGGATACATTAGCGATTTTTTATATCTAATATGTATATGTGTGTGTGTGTGTATGTTTAAGGACAGGTTTTTTAAGTATATAATTAATTATTCAGAAAAACTCGAAACACGAGAGCCATCACGACTTTCTCTAAGAATTCCCACACTTTAACAGGAAAGAAATACCCAAAATGTATTGGAAAATTAGTACAACCATCTATAGAAAAAAAAACTGTATGTTTGTGTGACATAGAATATAGTTAAATTAAATTATCATTCCAAACTCTATAACAACAAACATTCACATCACGAATCCTAATGTTATCTTGATCTTGATCTTGTCAGAAGTGTCCCACCAATCACGACACGATTACATAACCACTAAAATCATCCTTCCCATTCAAAACAATAGCGTCACTTATTTACAAATGGCGACATTTATTTACAAACAAACCGAAACACAAGAACTGAAGCCATTGACCACATATGCTCCCAGGGAAATTCCTGACTCATGAAGCCATGCACACCGGAAGCATTTGGTTTAAACTGTCCCACCAATCACAACACGAATCCTTATCTCTAATATATCTCCCTTTTCCATTCAAAACAACAACGTCACTTATTTACAAATGACGACATTTATTTACAAACAAACCAAAACACAAGAACTGAAGCCAGTGACACATATACCCACAGGGAAATTCCAAACATTCCAAACTCATGACGTCACTCACAATGATGTCAGGAAGCCATGCCCACCAGAAGCATTTTGTCAGAACCGTCGCCCCTACTATGAGCTGAAGCTATTGACACATATACCCTGAGGGAAAAGCCACGTCCACCGGAAGCATTTTGTCACTACCGTCACCCATACTACTGAGATGGATCTGCCCACACAGTTTCTAACAGTTAGATAGGGCCAAATGGCTTCGCGTATTCCCTATAAGGGAATAAAAGACATAAGCTGATTTATTATTATTATTATTATTATTATTATTATTATTATTATTATTATTATTATTATTATTATTATTATTATTATTATATTCACTTAACAGAGAGTAATAAGAAACATGAAGTAGAATAATGAAATCTTTGACTGGCAAATGAGTACAATTCGTATTTTATCCTAAGTGCTAGGAATCGAGTTGATGTCGTAAAATGTGAGCTATCCCGAAAAGTGCAGTTTTGTGGAGTTGAGAAGGTATTATCTCATAATAGATAACACCATCTATTATGAGATAATAGGGTCGACTTTTACAGATGTTTCAGAAATGTTGTAGATAGGACCACTATAGCACGTACTGGTCCTATCACAATTGGAATTGTTGTTGCTTTCTTGCTCCAAAGTCATTGAATTTCAATCTCCAGATCAGTGTTTATATCAATTTTTCATGCATTTTTTATTATACTCTGCTCTCTCTCCCCTGGTATTGCTACATTTATAAAATTGATCCAAGTGAAAATTTTCAATATATGACAAGTAGTCAGAGAACTGCATGCTATCCGTGGAAGTTCTGTAAGAGTGTGGTTAGTAAGGGTGTACACACCCCAGATCTTTTGCATGGAGAGTAATGAGGGAGTGGGATGAATTTCCACAGTTGGTTGTAAGTTCCCTTACGATGAATGGATTCAAGAAATGGTATGATGTGATTTGTGTGTATGATGGTTAATTTGGTTTTCCTGCACTGTCTCTGGACTACATGGACATGCTGTAAAATAATATAATATAAATAAAATAAATAATATAAATAAACCGATAGCACCTTTGATTCCCTTACAGGAAATAGGCAAGGCTATTTTAGCCCTATTTAACTTTTCGAAACTAAGAGGGTAGTTGAATCTCTACCAGAGGTCAATTAGAGATAGCTGGCCCAATATTATCACTATCACTATTCAGCATCCGGTGAAGAAAGGCGAGTGGCAAGTGACGCAATTTCGTGGTCCGTTAACCTTACACTATAGATTTATTGTCTGAGATAGTGTAGTTTCTAAGGACGATTATCTTGAGTTTACACAACACAAAAAACCCCAGTTTCCGGGGAGAGAGGGGGGGAACACCCACTGCCTGTGCGAGAGATCGACTAACTCAGGAACCGGTCGAAGAAAGGCTTAGGAAATGTTCCTCTAGTTAGCGACTAGATTTGAACGTAGGTCATCTTTCGGGGGTTAAAACTGGAATGCAAAGACCACATCAGTTGAGCTATACAGACTGCTCAGAATAATAATAAACATAAGGGTAACCGAGAACTTTTAATGTTATCTAGGTTTTGGAGCTGAGTGGGCAGTTCAATCTCCACAGGTAGTCAATCAGAGACAGCTTGCACATTCCTAACACTCATTATAAGCGGCCACCGGTGAAGAGATAGGCAAACAAGTGCTGCTATCTCTTGGTACCTAACTTTAACAAGATATGCTACTGTCTGAAATAGTGTGGGTTCTACGCCAGATTTTCTTGAGTTTACGCGACGAAAAACCCGACGAAACCATATTTCCTGCACATTTTCCAGGATACAGATTTTTGGTACAAGATTACGCCATTTATTAAATATGGGCCTTCTTGCTGCAAGAACTAATTAGACGGTCTACACTGTCTCTTCTTTATCTATTTTCAATTTTCAATTTTAGATATTTTCAATTTCAAATATTTTCAATTTTAGCCAATATTGCATTGTTTCCTTTGTAGAACTTGAGCAGTAAGTATCAGACATGTCACTTTCTTGATGCTGCCCTTATGAAGCTATTGCCAAAATAAACGACTGTGAACTTCAATATCTTTCAAATATTGAACCACGGAGTGTTTTACTTTTCCACCTTTCTGCCATTTGTTTCTCATTGTACCCTTTTTTTATCTACTACGTTTAGTACTTTTCCTTTGTAAGCTTCAATTAACATATTTTATGTGCTTTTTCGTTTTCTTCTACTCTTTTCTTCACTCGCAAAAGACCACCTCCGCCACAGTAATTGACAACACTGCGTTAGTACAAGCCATGATTCATTGTCATTAATTTTCGTATATTACTATCAAGTGCATCAAAATTGGCTTGTGTCCAGCCAGTTATCAATGCTGGATATATCTGATTACAGGGAGGGCCTATGTATTGAATGCTGTTACAGCGTAGCTTCCATTCAGCTTTGACTTTATAACTCTTTTCAGATAGTCACACATTTGGCTAAGTGCGAGAGCGAAAATCATGGAGAGAGCTTACACAGAGGAAAAAGCGTGGAGCGCATATATACTAAACTATATGCAGAAGATTATGCCCGACAAAGTAATATGTTCCCTTCCGCATTCGAGTGGTAAAACACCAAAAATGTTCCACGAGATCGCGGCAGGTTACAACTTTATTAATAAATACATAGGAATAAACGAATTTTTGAAGATGAGACCTAAAGCTGCACACATCAAACTCACGCGCACAGTTATACACCTACCACAACACCGGGAGATTGAAAGAGGCATATTAAGACTATCAAAGCTTTCAGTATGCCCATAAACCCCAAATTAAAAACCTTCTACTACAAAGTGCACCACGTTTGTTTTCCCACAAAAATATGGTGCACAGTGAAAGGGATACCGCTTCAAGGCCCCGCCACATGTCAGTTTTGCCCCCAACCAGAAATACTTTATCACTTAATGATGTATTGCCCACACACCTCTCGAATATGGAACACCGTGCAAACACTCATAAAACACAAAGCACCCATAACAGAACACACATTATTCTGGTTAAACGAAGTACCATTAACACAACTAAAGCAATCATCATCATAACAACCATGTATATTCGATATGGACATACAGATGCGACAAAATTTACGGAAGGGAAACAGGACTAGACATACTCAGGAAAATAAACAACATATTAAAAGACACAATCACAGATATTATAAACGGATACAAAATAACCAAACACCAATGGCGGCAAATGGGTCTCATTTTAGAATTCGAAGAACAACTGCAGATCGTAGAAATAAAAAACCCACCATAAATACAAAACTTAAAACAAAACCATACAAAACTTCTTGTAGAACGCGAAGAAATAAAATAAATATATATATAAGCAAAAGAAACACATATAATAGACTTTCTCATTAAGCTGTATAACCACCTGTATATTAATTGCTTTATACTATAATTGGTTGTTGCTTTGTGTATAATAATGGTCAATTATGGAGGTTGTAGTTTAGTTTTATGTTTCAAAAATGTCAATGACAATCTATATAATGGAAGAGCTTGACAATATTTTAATGATGTATGATATGTAAAGTATATATATATATATTTGTTTAAATATGATATATGTAAATAGCACTTAAAGTTCTACGATAAGTTCATAATGTATGAACCAAACCTTTACATTTTAAAAACAAGCATTACACAGGTTTATTAGAGAAGAAATTATTTAAGAAGTGTTTCTTAACACGACAAAAGAAAAAAAAAAAAAAATAGCACAAACCCAAGAAGGATGGCGTAATATACTACCGGCAAACAGTTAAATGTAACTACATGTAGAAACAAATAGGATTTATGAAATAGTAATCAAAATGTTAATATGAGTGCTTAAGATAAAATGACAACAATAATTGAGATAGAATGATAGAATGTATGACGCACTAAATTAGAAAAAAAAAAATCAACAGCTCAGATGAAGCATAAGGACTATAGGAAACAGAAAGAACAGAAAGCACTGAGCAGATTATCATGCAAAAAAAAAAAAAGACTGTATAAACACAGGTAATATACACAATGCGAAACCATAAAGAAATGTCAAAGAAAAATGCAAATTAAAATGAGAATACTCTTGTACAGCATGTATATAATTGTAAATAGATGTAAAATAGGATCTATGAAATAGTAATTTAAATGTTAATATAAGTGCTTAAGATAGAATGATATCAATGTATGACCTATTAAAAAAAATGCTCAGATGAAGTATAAGGACTTTAAGAAACACTAAGCACTGAGCAGATTTATCATGTAAAAAAGATTGTATGAACACATATAATATAAGTAATGTGAAACCATAAAGAAATGTCAAAGAAATATGCCAATTAGAATGAACATACTATGTACAGCATGAATATAATTGTAAATAGATGAAACATAGAATGTATGAAATAATAATTTAAATGTTAATATAAGTGATTAAGATAGAATGATATCAATGCATGACACATTGAAGAAAAAAAATGCTCAGATGAAGTATAAGGACTTTAGGAAATGCAAGGCACTGAGCAGATTATCATGTAAAAAAAAAAAGATTGTATGAACACAGATATTAGACACAATGTGAAAAAGAAACTATAAAGAAATGTCAAAGAAAAAATGCCAATTAAAAGGAGCATACTATGTACAAAATGTATATAATTGTAAATAGATGTATATATTTATTCCTATTCAGATTGTACATAGATGCTTTGTTGTTAATAAATATATGTAGCTCAGTGGAAGTGGCGTTTGCACTCCTCATCGCCAAACCGCCCGAACAGGGTATTTCGTTAGATCGATTCTAGTCGCAGAATACAGGAACTTTTGTAAGCCTTTTTTCGACCGGTTACCGAATTAATCTATCTGTGGCACCAGCAAATAGGTTTTTTCGCCGGTTTTTCTTCCCATAAACCGAGGAAAATCGACCGTATAACCCGCACTATTTCAGACATTAAAAATATTGTATTAGGGTTAAAACCCACCAGATAGGGCACTTGTTGAGCCGTCTCTTCACTGCGGGCCACTTAAATGAGTGATAGTGATGGGACAGCTTTCTCTGATTGGCTACCAGTGGAGTCTGAACTGCCCATAGGGCTAAACGGCCTCGCATACTCCCTATAAGGGAATAAAAGAAGATAGCTGATTTAAAAAAAAAAGTTTTTTTTTTTTTTTTACTTCTGAATTTAAAATGTCATTTGCCTCAAGAATTCCTGGATATTTATAGGATTCGTGCTGTAGTAAATTTTTAATTTTCCTTTCATCTTCAAATGTGTTTCTTTTTTTGCCTGTTATTCTTCCACAAACTACGAAGAGTGCTGAACATTTCTCAAGTCTGCCTCCAATAAGATGTCTTCACTGATAGCAGTTAAGTCGCGGTGAAATACAGTCTATGGATAATTTCCCGTATAGCTTGATATCATTTATGTATAGTAAATGAAACATTTGCCCTGTTTGCTTTGATGTTTGATACCCAAATTAGTTTCTTTGGAATAAATGTTAGAAGAATCACTGATAGGTTGAATAATAGACGTGATAGTGAGTCAACAAATCAGTCAACGCTTTTTATTTCCAGGAAGTAGGCGAAGCCGTTTTTGCCCTAACTCACTTTGGGAGACTATGGGGTGGGGAAGTTATCTTCACCGCTAGCCAATCAGGGATAGCTGGCTCAAGGCTCTCACTAATTACACATGGCTTCCGGTGAACAGAGGCGATGAAAAGTGCCGCCATCTCGCGGACTCTAATCTTAACACTATTTTATTGTATAAAAACTGTGTAGATTCTACGGTCGAATTTTTGGAGTTTACGTGGCGAAACACCCGATTTTCCGAGAGAAGAAACCGGCGTGCCCGTGCCAAAAGATCGACTACTCGGGAACCGCTCGAAAAAAGCTTAATAAAAGTTTCTCTGGTCGGTGACTAGATTGAACTACGACGTTCTTTCTTCCGGCGATCTAGTGGATCGCCATGCCATTTCCAATGACTACACTACTTTGAAGAAGATCTTGTTGATTTTCAGTGTTCCCAGATTTTCTCCATTGAATATTAGATGAGTTTTCCAAGTGGGAATGACAGCCGTAAGGAATTTTTTGATGTCTTTACTCACTCTAATCCAACTATGGGGTGAAGAGTCGAATCCTTTCTGGTAATCAATCCATATCATGTATAAGTTAGCTCTTTTACGTTTTCGAATTTTTCAAAATCATTTTGTCAATTAACAATTGATCTTTTGTTCCACTGGATTTTCTTCAACTCCTGTTTTGTTCATTAAGCAGAAGTTGGTGCCGTGTTAATTATGGAATAATCGAAGTTGCTAGAAGTCCAGTGAGTAACTTCAGTGTTGTTGGCAGGCAAGTTATTGAGTGGTAGAATTTTAACAAGTTCATTTTTCTTTGTTTTTAAAAATAAGAACGGTCCTTCCTATTGTCATCCACTCTTCAATTGAACCTGTTTGCAATAGCTTGTTAAGTTGTTGAGCCAATCGAGCACTGGTACTGGGAAAGCATTTGAACCAAGATCAATGCAGTTTATGTATGTTTGGTGCACTCCAGTTCTTCAGTTTATTTTCTTGTTTTTGGATGATTCTGTGGGTAATACGAGGTCTTCATTATGAGTACGATTCAATTGTCTTTCAATATCTTTAATCCAGTTAGCAATTTTATTAAGATCATTTGGATTAGCTTAAAGCTGCATCGAAGAACTAAAAGAAAAAAAATCAGCTAACGTCTTTTTATTCCCGTATACGGGAGTAGGCGAGGCCATTTAGTCCTGTCCAACTTTTGGAGACTGAGTGGGCAGTTCAATCTCCACTGGTACCAATCAGAGATAGATGGCCCAAGGCTATCACTAATTAAGCAGTACGCAGTGAAGAGAGAGAGAGAGACGGCTCAAATATGCCGCCATCTCGTGGTCCCTAACCCTAACACAATATATTTAATGTTTGAAATAATGTGGGTTCTATGGTCGATTTTCTTGAGTTTACAGGACGAAAAACCCGAGTTTCTGGGAGCGCTTACCCGTGCCAGAGATCGACTAACTCGGGAACCGGTCGAAAAAAGGCTTAGAAAAATTTCCTCTAGTCGCCGACTAGACTCGGTCTCGAAACCAAGTCTTCCTTCGTGCGGCCAAGCGCCGTGGTGTGCAAACGCCACATCCACTGAGCTACACAGGCTCTCGAAGAACTTCAGTGCTTTTTCTGCATTTCGATGTTCAGAACTATGTTCGGATTTCCCTCAATATTTTGTTAAAAATAATTCTAGTTAATTGTAAACTGAATGTTTTGCCTATATTCATCAATTCTGCTTTCATACCGAATAATCTTTTTTTGTTGTTATTCTTCTTCCTATCATGGATTTTAGACCAGATGGCCTGTTTCGGTCTCATGCCATCTCTTTCTTGGTCTTCCGATTCTTCTTTTTCCACTAATTTTATATTTGAATAATATTTTCGGAATGACAATATTTCGGTCTGCTGTTTCCATTGGATTTAAATGTTCTATACATTTTTTTTGTAATCTCTTATGTAGTAATTAATTGGTTTTATATTCACGGATTGGAAAATTTTTTCATCTGTTTTATGTTCCAACATGATATATCCAACTGTTTTTCTGAGAAACTTAATTTCTGCTGTTTGAATTCGTTTTTAATCATCCTTTGGTCCATGTTTCTGTTCGGAAGCATAAAAAATAATACATATATGGATACAAAAAATACATTAAAAATACAGACGAATTTCCTACACAAAATAAATGACCCTTTTACTTTATACGAGAACTTCCAACTAATATTCACAGAAATATACAAACAAGCAACAAAACCTATACAGTCGACACGACAAACATACATTAAAACAAACATACCCATGAATAAATGGCGACGTTCTAAATAGTATTACTGTAAAAGAAAATCTATGTGAAACACTAAAAAGTCACCTAGTAGTGACTCGTTTCCAAATAATATAAAAAAACACAAAAAATCAACTAATAACAAAAATTCGTAGTGCCAAAAGGCACTAGTACTTTCAAAAATTTATGGAATATACATGGTTGGTCTGAAAAGTTCTTGGCCTCAACCATAACTAGCAACACCACTATCGACAAGATGCTTTGATTCTAAGTTGGTACCTCTGTCATAAGCATCTATGTGAAATTGCAAGTCATTCTATCAAGCAGTTTTTTTATGCAGCTGTCGGAAGCCAAAGTGCTGTCTGAATCCCTTGAAATAGATAGAATGGAGTACCGTGCGGTTATAAACTTTTTTTGTAAAAGAAGGTTTAACGCCGAACGAAATTCATTCGAAGTTCATAAAGGTTTATGTGCACTCTTCTCTTTCGTTTTCGACAATGCCGAGTTTAAATGCAGCGGTACTAGCCTTGAAGGTGATCCACGTGAAGGAAATTCAAAAAGTGTAACAACACCAGAAAACATTGATCAGTGCACGATATGGTATTGGATGACCGGCGAATCAAAGTGCGTGAAATTGCTGAGACTATAGGAAATTCAAAAGAACGTGTAAGATATATTTTGCATGAAGCATTGCAAATGAAAGCTTTGCTCAAGATGGGTGCCGCGCTTGCTCACAGCAAATCAAAAACGGACTCGCATGAAAATCTCTGAACAGTGCTTGGAGCGTTTTAACAAGAATAAAACCGATTTTATTCTTGTTAAATAACAAGAATAAAATCGTGGATTCACCATTACACACCAGAATCCAAAGCAGTCAAAACAGTGGACAGAAGCCAGTTGTTCAGAGCCAAAGAAGACAAGGTCATGGCATCGGTGTTTTGGGATGCTAAATGCATTTTGTTTATTAATTATCTACAACAATAACTGGGAAATATTATTCCGATCTCTTAACCAGACTAGACGAAAAAATTCGTGAGAAAAGACCCTGTTTGTAGAAAAAAAAATCATCTTTTATCAGAACAATGCACCTGCCTATAAAGGTGTTTTGGCAATGAGAAAATTAAGGGATCTGCATTATGAATTGTTGGAACATCCACCCTATTCCCCAGATTTGGCTCACTCTGACTTTTGTCTTTTCCCAAAACTAAAACTCTTCCTTTCTGGTCAACGTTTTTCTTCGAATCAAGAGGTGATTGCAGCTGTAGAGGGGTATTTTGCAGATCTTACTGAGAACCACTACACGGACGGAAAAATGGCGCTGGAGTATTGATAAATGTATTAGTCTTAAGCGAGATTATGTTGAAAAATAAAAATAATTTTGAAATTATAAATTCGTTTCTTTTTTCATTGTTAAGCCGAGAACTTTTCAGACCACCCACATAATGACAATATTAAGCAAACACTACTAAACTTGACGAATTACTAACTCGAAAAAAATAAAACTTCAGCACAAGATTTTATCGCAAAAAACTTCGGTAAGGATATGAACCAAGTGAAACTAGCAGACTCATTCAATCCGCCTTCACAAACAATATCACACAACTAACAAGATAATCTTTTTAGATTAACACCCGTAACAAAACAGGTACCGAAGGAAGAGCTCTTACACTTAAAACCTAAGACCACTCCAGGAATAAACAAAACAAGCCTCACAGACTTTGAACAAATAAATGCAATATCTCTGAGACTCGGGAACATTGATATATCTACACTGGTATTATTTAACGACTAAAAACTGCGATAATTACGCCAATTTACAAATAAAAGAAATGATACACAGAATTACAGACAATAACTAACCTACCAGTCAATTCAAAAATTCTAGAAAAATAACACACACTAGACTGCAGAACTATTTACAGAAGTACAACATTATCTGACAAAACCAATATGGCTTTCGGGAAACAAAAAGCACCATTACTTCATTAGAAGATATTGCTGACGCCATAAACAAAGCTTTCGATAAAAATAAGTACCCTGTACTTATACTTCGACTTAAAAAAGCATTTCATGCACTTGAACATGTCATTCTGCTGGCCAAACTATACTCAGTCGGAATAAGAGGAACGCTACATACCTGGTTCAGGAACTATCTCAAACAGAACACAAGTAGCAAAAATAATCACATATTACTGCCGGGGTATACAGATAAAATACAGAGTCCCACAAGGCGCAATATTATCACTTAGTCTGTTCAACATATACATTAACAACGATCACAGGCTCACCACACGAAGTTAAATATGCCAATACGCAGACGACACTGCGCTACTAACAAATAGCCATCGTACAAAATGAGAAACATTACATAGGAAAACAGCTTCAACAGTAATTTGGAGGCCAAATATACATCATCCAAAAACCGTACCGTTTATAGCAATACAAAAATCCTGAGTATTAAAAATCTGAAACACTACATAATGTTACTAAAGGATTACTTCAACAACACCTATCGTCAATAGAGACCGATACCATTCCATTGAACTCAGTATAATCTTCAGTTGGTCATAATTTCCTTCTTTGTAGTTCAGCATGTAACCGTTTCTAAATGGAACATTCATAAACTTAATCACTTCCCAAGTGAATACCACATGATCGCTGTCACCAACCAGAGGCAGAAGAGTTACGTCTTCAACTAAAACTCCTTCTGACACCATAATAAAATCTAAGACTCTTTGACCTCTAGTTCCTTCTCAGTTAATATTTAGATAATAAAAGTGACCATTATAATTACTCTTTTGGCGCCCATCGTCTCTTTTGGGGATGCATTTCTTCATCATTAGCAACCGATCCACCAGGTCTGTAACAGTGCTGCCATGCAACTGATTTTGTTAGATTCTGCCTCTCACCAGATGGCTTCAAATTCACTGCTACATCAAATACCGTTACTACAAAAATCATAGGTCTTAACCCTAACTGGAGTGAAGTCATTAAATATCATTAGCAGCACACCAGCTCCTCTCCTATCCGGTCTATACCTTCCAAAAATACTATACCCTTTACACTCAACATCATTAGTATGTCTGACTCTGCTAGCCATGTCTCACTCATGACTACAATTTGAAGTCCCAACATACTGATCAAGGCAATAAACCCTATCCCTTTGGTTCTGATACTCCTCGCATTCTTGTATGGAGACATAAGTTACCTGAATGTTTTTTTTTTTTTTTTGCATATTCTTGTCTGCAGTCTGCATGACACAGTTGGACAACTTGCTATTGTAGAACCCTGTTCTACTCTAGTGCATTATACATGTAGACACCTTTGCACACGTTTGGTGGATCTGAACAGGAAGAACACAAATTCGAAATCGTTCTCTCCTCGTAATCATTTCCATGATAATGCCCATTCTCATTATTAGCACAATTATATCAGATTAGCGCTCTTACATTCATATTCTCGTCATTCCTCAAATTATAATTTAGTTTCCCTCGCTCTGTATTAGTACATGCTTAATAAGATTACAAATGGATATGTAATCTTATTAAGCAAGAGATTTGTAAGAAATGAATGATCTGGAAGGAATATCGTGTACATAAGGATGATGTCCGTGATGAACATTTTAAGCACCAGGCTAGAATAGTTCCAACTGTTTATGGAGAACTAAGTCTAAGTATGAAAAGAAACTGGATCTGCAAGCTAAAGACAACCAACAAGAATTCTATCGGTATGGTACAAGTAAAACAAATAATGAATAGGAAAGAATAACTCTTTTGAATACAGACGGTGTGAGGATGATAGATGGTGTATGTAGAGGTATTAGCCAATTTTGCAATATTCTCTCTGAATTTCAACTCTCTGTCCACTAACACTCTCAAATCCCAAACTCCTTAAATTTCTGCAATACAAAACAATCAATATGGCATACAGATGATAATATTTTCACTCCAAAATGTATACCCTTACACTTTCTCACATTACATAGTTATTCATTCTTCTTTCCCTTTGCTGTCAGTCTATTTAAATTAAACTGTAAGATATCAATATTATCATTATTGAGTTGCTCTACCTAATTTTGTCACAATTAATAATAATATTATTATCGTCATTATGAGTATAATAATAATAATAATTATTATTATTATTATATAGGGAGCAGGCGAGGCCTTTATACCCTATCTATCTTTTGGAGACCGAGTGGGCAGTTCAATCTCTGCCAGTAGCCAATTAGAGATATCTGGCCCATGTCTATCACTAATTATAGGCTGCCACTGACGAAAATACCGACAAGCAAGTGCTGCCATCTCTCGATACCTAACATTAACAGGATATGTTGCTGTCTGAAAATAATGTGGGTACTACGATCAATGAGTTTACGGGACGAAAAATCCGAATTTCTGGTGGAAAAAACCCACATGCCCATGTCAGAGATCGACTAACTCGGGAACCGGTCGAAGATAGGCTTAGAAAAAGTTCCTCGAGTCGGCAACTAGACTTGAACCTAAGTCTAACTTCAAGCGACCAAACGCAGAGGACGCAAGCGTCACTTCCACTGAGCTACATAGCCCGACAACAACAACAACAACAACAACAACAACAACAACAATAATAATAATAATTATTATTATTATTATTATTATTATTATTATTATTATTATTATTATTATTATTATTATTATTATTCTGTAACATTATAGGAGAAGTTTTAACTAAAGTTCACAGAAATATACAAAAAAGCAACAAAGCCTACAAAAATGAGATGACAATCAGACAACAATCCATGATAAATTATGACATACTAAATAGTATTCTTCTTCTCCCATATTCCTAAATGAACCGTTGGGTCATTCATGGCTGGTAGGTGATACTCTCTGCAAGCCTCCTCCAGTCGTCTCGGTCTCTTGTTCTAGATGTCAGTTTAGAAAGGGAGGAATTTGTCCATTTTTTGATGTTATCAGTCCATTTTAATCGAGGTCGGCCCCTAACCCTTCATCCTGGAATAGTATTACTGTATCACTGTAAAAGTAAATCTGTAAAATACTGTAATAGCAAAAGTAAATAGTATTACTGTAAAAGAAAATCTATGGAAAAAACTCAAAAAGTCACACAGAACACAAAAACATTTGCAGTCATAGAACTCAAAAATGTGTCTTATGATCTGGAAATTTACGGATGATCTGGCAAATGATCTGGAAATTTACGGATGTCAAACCTGGCAGAGGACGAAAGGCCAGCCCATGGCAGAAAGTGGAGGAAGGAGCCACAGCGTTACAGGAAGAAAGGATGGCAAATGTCATGGGAAACAGTAGCGCATGGTCATTAGACAAACCCATAAGCACAATTCACAAAGTCGTAAGGCCTAGATGACAAACCTATGACATGCGTGCCAGAGGTGGCACGTCCGAGAATTTTGCTGGCACGTCAACGATTTACTGGTGATATCCTTTTATACTTATAGATTATTCAACATTTTTTTTATTGTTACAATACGTACAAGTTAAATTTTGTTTTACACCAGAGAGCAGCTATGAATACGTGCATATGATTGGTGCTGTATTAACAAAAGACCGCGCGACCCAAAGACAAAGGCTACCTAGAATTGTTGAGTTGAAATGCTAATTCTCTTCAACCGAATTCCATAACATCTGAAACTGTCATAACATTCACTATATATTTCTTAGTTTTAGCACATTCACGACGCGGTGTCGTTTATCGTTCTGACGGAACTTCGCATTACCAGCAGGCTCAACTCACACAAAGTTTCAATCCTTGGTTGAATTTTATTGCTGTTTGTTTGCGTTTGTGACAGGAAAACTCACACATGCATTATATGGCATATTTCAGTTTGTGGTAAATTTTATTTGAAGTTAGCCTTTATGATCTGTCATAATGACATCGAGAATTTCAAATGCAAGAAAACAAACATTTATTTCATGTAATTGAAACACTGGACAATAGTTTTTAATTAGATTCTATGTTTCCAGTGCAACATATGGTTTTGCTAGAGTCTATACCGCACAGTT
Organism: Typopeltis vanoorti; assembly: GCF_054136105.1. NCBI lineage: Eukaryota > Metazoa > Arthropoda > Arachnida > Uropygi > Thelyphonidae > Typopeltis > Typopeltis vanoorti. The sequence goes on from NC_143550.1 coordinate 87,727,139, forward strand.
TCTGTGAGAGGGGACATGTGATTCATTAGTTAGCGCCGTTTTTATTCCAGCTGTCTGTAATTGCACTATTTGTTGAAAAATATATTACACAGACTACAAAAGGCTTCGTATCTTATTCAGGGATACAATAAAACTACTTGTTTTTCTTCCATCTGCAGTACAATGGCTGTTGGGAGGGCATGCTGTTAACCGCGTGGAGTGAATAACTACGTCATGAACATATTTAAATATTTTTTGTGTGCGAGGCATATGCAAAACTTTTTAATGTCTTTTTTTCGTAAAGTAAAATCAGGGGTACGAATTATTTTTGAGGCAATATGGTAAGCGTTTCGCCGATAAGTTGACATCCTTCTGCTGCTTCCATGCTCAGCTGACTTCTATGGTGTGTTACAATGCATAAATATTTTTCTCACTACCATTTTTTTTTTCGAATCAACAATAATCAATTTTACACTGAATAATATTGTAAATTTATATATAAATAAATATTATAAATTACATAAAATGTTATTTGTAAATTTATACTATATATATTTATTTATATTTCAAAATATTTAAACATTACAAAATATTTTAAAATATTATAAATAAATATACGTAGTATAAATTTAAAAATAAATAAATCAAGGTAGATTAATTTTTCCCCTATTAAAAACTGCCTGGCACGTCAGCAACTCGAATGGTAGATTTTTGGCATGCGCACATAAAAAGGTTCGCTACCAACGTAAGGTAAATCCTTACAAGATTTCTCACTTTCAGCAAATGCTTAATCCTGACCGATGTGCACGAGAAACATATGTCCTGCAGTTTCTTGCTCAGACTGAACTGGACAACAACTGTCCATAGAATTTTATGGAATGACGAAACTACTTCCATCTGAACAGTAATGTGAATATCCACAACTACAGAATTTGGGCAACCGCAAACCCAGACGTCGTGCGATATCTTCTGCTTCATTCCCTGAAGATCACCGTTCGATGTGATTTTAACAGCGGACCTTTCTTTTTCGGACTTTCATTATCGGACCTTTCTTTTTCGAGAAGCCCGGTTATGCATCTCTCTTAGGCAACCAGGTGATTTCAACACTTCAACAGCTTCAGTGGCTGGAGTAAACAATTTTATGCAGGATTGTGCCCCTCGTCACATCGTCGCCCCTTTCAACTGATGGCTGTGGAGATATCTCAAATACGCTGTCTATTGCGACACATAACCAACTTAGTGGACCTCAAGACTAGCATTATATGCTACATCCACATTTCGAATGAAACTCTATGTTCTCTGGTTGAGCATTCGATTTTGCGAATTCAGTACGTTGCTGACAATGGAAGACAGCATATCGAACATATTGGGTAACCACACAGCATGCCATTTCTTACTCACGTTCATTAACGTTTTCAATTACTCACTGCGATATTGCACCGCCATGTGTCGGCCTAGTGCCAACTTTTAGAACTAACGTTGGTTTTTGGGCAAAATAAAATTCCTTTGGCACACACATCATGATGAATATTAAATCGTTCTGCTGAGTAGTTACCCAGTTACAGCCTTTCGAGATGTGAACTTTAATTATAATCACTCTGAAGTAAATTAATCTGAAATAGTGTGAACGCAATTGGCAATTTTTGAACTGCGTTTATTATTATTAAGCAGCATCTAGTGAAGAGATTGAAAACAAGTGCCGCCATCTCATAGTCCTTGACCCTAACAATATTTTGCTTGACTGAACTTCTTCCTTCTCAGCCTCTAAAAGTTAGATAGGGCTAAAATGGCATCACCTACTTCTCTTACATATATATGATTCCAAGTATATACATAACATATGAACAGTTAATTAGACACCTGGCTTGAATTGGTACTGAAACAAAAACAAGAGAGCACTGTTAGGTATTACCTTCCTTAGATAAGCTCAGTGCAAGCTTCGAGAAGACAGTAGAAACGCCACCCAAATAAACAAATTTATCAAAAACGAATGTAATTGTAATTGTATACTAAATTTTTATAGTGATAAAAAATTGCAACAATAATGTTTTAATAGTATCTATCTGATCTGATTTTCCCTTCCAGTCGTTTCAGACCATAGGTGACTTTGTAGGCATTGCACACAAATTTTTCCTGGTGAGATTTTTACAAGTTCACCATTGCTTTCCCAAACCCTCAAATTTTATCCGGGCTCAGGACTAGAATATGGCTGGGACATATTAATGACCGCAATCCATGTGTGTTCACAGGGGCTGGTTTGCCTGTTCTGGGGAACAAAAAACACGAGTTTCCGGGTGAAACTCCCCCCTTCTTCTGTATAAGATGGGCTAACTCATCTTTAGTCAAAAGAGACCAGATAAGGGTTTTTTACGCCACTGAAGGGATTCGAACCCAGGTCTTTCTGGCCAAATGGCTTCATCCATACTGACTGAGCTACGGAGCCTCTAATACAGGGGTGGCCAACCTTTTATAGTTCTTGCGTCAATTTTTTTCATTTTTAGTTAAGATTCGTAATACAAATTTATACCACTTTTCAGTTCTTTTAAAATATGGTAATATGGATATATATAACAGTTATGCATAAAATGATTTATTATATATATGGTAATATAGACACTTTTAGCATTTAAATAAAAGGATTTCAGATAAAGCAAGATAAATGTTAATTAATTTATTGAGACTTTTGAAATTGCTTTGCTTTTGCTAAACTTGTAATGTTTGCAGTTAAATCAGTTACAGAAAGCATCAAGCAGTTTTACAAATTTGAATCAGTAAGTCACGCCGTAGTTTGTTCTTAATCATTTTCATTGATGAAAATGCTTATTCGCATCTCTATATAGTTCCAAAACGAAAGATATAATTCTGAGCAAATTTTCCAAGTTCTGGAAAATGTTCATAGGGCAACAATCGCCAGAAATTAACTAAATCAGAAGCATTTGGAAGTGATGGAAGTTCATTAAATTTCATTTTCAATAAAGAATTGGTTTTGAGATCAATAAGTTCCATTTGTATGTTACTAGGCATCGTCAAGTTTTTTGTTCAGCAAGTGAAAAGGGATTTTAAATGAAAGTATGCAGTTCTTCTTCGGCAAAATCGCTAAAACGACTCTTAAAGGATTCTTGCAATAATCTGAGTTTCTCAGCATATTATGTAAAGTTGTCATTATCTTCAACAGATTCACTATGTTTTTTTAAATGTGGAAATTCAGTTAAATACCCGTTTTCTAACTGGGAGATGAACGGTTTTAATTTCATTTTGAATGCACTGATGTCATTTACTAAGGTAGGAAACAATTTGTTCTTGCACTGCAGTTTCAAATTTAGATCATTGAGGTGGCTGGTAACATCAACTAAAAATGCTAAATCAAATAGCCATTTCTCAACACACAACAGGGCTTTTTTCTTATGCAGTTCATCCTTCTCTTCCAGAAAATTACGAACACTTTCTTTCAGCTTCCAAAATCTACTGAGAACTTGTCCTTTAGAAAGCCAGCGCACCTCACAATGAAGGATGAGATCACCATATTCCATATCTAGCAGTTCACAATATTCTCTGAATTCTCTTCTGTTTAACCTTCTTTGTCTAATTTTATTCACACACTTTACAACTGGTATCATAACATGCTTCAAATTTAGTTTTTCCACAGAGATTCGTGTATAATACAGTGATAATTTAGTAGAGAACGACCTAAAAACCTTTCAAGTAAAGTTACAGTCCCAGAAACTCTACCTACCGTTGTTGGTGCACCATCAGTGCAAATACTAATGAGCTTACTAGAATCTAGTTGCTGATTTTCTAGACATGACTTTACTTTGTCAAATATGTCTGACCCTCTGGTTTTTCCATGAAGTGACTCAAGACCGATAAGTTCTTCAAAGATGTTAAAATAACCATCAATTCCTCTTATAAAAATGCTTAATTGGGCTACATCACATATGTCAGCAGATTCGTCCAAGGCTAAAGAACAGAAAAGATCAAGCATGGTCTTTCAATTCCTGAGTAACATCATGGGAAAGTTCTTCGACGCGTCTTGTAATTGTTTGCTTGGAGAGCGCAATTTGGTTTACTTTTCTTTCAACGTTCTTATCACCAAGACAGTTTGTCAAATTTTTCGAGACAGGGCTTAGCAACTTCCTCTCCATCAGAGAAAGGCTTGAATTTTTTAGCCAACAGACAGGCAATTTCATAAGACGCCTCCAGCGTTGCCACACTTTCACAACTTCGTTTCACAAATATAGTCTCATTTTTATTTATTTCTTTTTCTTAACCACATATTCTTTCCACAACTTAGACCCAGGAACTCGCTTCAGTTTTTCTTCTAATTCACTTTGATGTTTTCTATAGTGTCTGTTAAGATCATTTCTTCTATTATCTGAGAGAGTGCTTTCACAAACAATGCACAACGGTTTTCCTGAAGGAACCGCAATAAATAAGAACTCATTTTCCCACTGTTCATTAAACTGGCGCTTGTTATCACCTTCTACTTTTCTTCTGCTCATTTTCTTTTGCAAAGTAATGGGTAACCGACTGTAAAAAAATTATTTCAAAAAGTAATGCTTATTATTAAATAATTTATTTAAATTATTTTTGGTTTTAAACATTATGAACATTCAAAAACAGTTCTACAAGTTTAATATGGGATTCCTGTTTTCATGAAGGCCTAATACAGTTCTATAAGTTTAAAAATCATATATATATATATATATATATAACTATATATATATATATATATATAGTTATTTTTTCATAGAGAGTTTTTGTCTCCCTCTCGTGATATATTATTGTTATTATTGCTCCGGGCAACTCAAAGGAGTCGACAGACTCATCGAGGGAGGCCCTAACATCATGTCAAGAACAACTATTTGATATTCACACAGTATCTATCATACCTTGCCTTGAACTCTTTCACTGTCGTAGCACCCACAACAGACTCTGGAAGCTTATTCCAATCACTACTCTCAAAGTAAAAAACCTAGCTGTAACACCCTTGTCAACCACGCTCTTGCCCAGCTTCCATTCATGGCCCCTGGTCTTCCCACCACCAGTCATATTTTCAAAAATATCTTCTGGATCAATCTTATAGAAACCCATCAGTAATTTGAATGTCTCAATCATATCACCCCTCCTTTGCCTATCGACCAATTTCTGCAACCCACAAATCTTCAACCTATTCTCATAAGGTTCATTCCACAGACCTGCTATCATCTTGGTCACTCGTCTCTGGATCCTCTCCACTTCCTCCCCATCACGAAGAAACCCTGGTGCTCATAACTGGGCACAGTAATCCAGATGGGGCTTTATCAAGCCTCTATACAGAGGAACAACTTGTTTGTCTCTGCATGTTAAAGTATTTTTCAGAAGCGAAGTGATTTGGTGAGCTGTTTTAGTCACTTTTGCATGTGCCCCCCTAAACTTCAATTCCTTATCCACCAACACTCCCAAATCCCTGGCCTCATCGATATCCTGGAGTACAGTTCCACCAAAATATACTGCTGCTCTTCTTTTCACCCCAAAGTGCATAACCTTGCACTTTGGCACATTAAATTGACATCCATTTTTCCTGGCCGTCCTCCAAACTATCCAAATCATCCTGTAAAATTTTGATATCCCGTGCACTCATAATTGCTCTACCCAACTTTGCATCATCAGCAAACAAGTTAACACTTCCTCTCAAATCCTTTCCAATATCATTGATGAACAAATTGAAAAGCAGTGGTCCAAGAACAGAGCCCTGTGGTACTCAACTAGTCACAGGCCGTCTTTTAGACTCCTCTCCTGAATAAATCACTCTCTGGTATCTCTCCTTCAACCACCCTCCTATCCATCTCACCAACCCTATATCTATCCCCATATGCGCCAGTTTACTGATTAGGGTTCTATGTGGTATCCTGTCAAAGGCCTTGGCAAGGTCCAGTAGTATCACTGTAAACCCCTATTCATTACCCCTATCCAGTTCAGCCGTCACTGTGTTATAGAATGTGAGCAAGTTACTGAGGCATGATCTACCCTTCACAAAACCATGTTGTCCCCCATACAATATCCCATTTTCATCTACCCAATCCTGTATTCTTTTCTTGACTAATTTCTCTAAGATCTTGACAATGATTCCTGATATGCTAATCAGTCGGTAATTTACAACAGCAGTCTTGGAACCACCTTTATGCAGTGGAACTATTTTCCCCTCTTTCCACTCCCTCGGGACTAACCCAGACCCGAGACTCAAATTAAACAAAATGGTCAAGGGTACTGATAATTCTTTAGCTGCTTCTCGTACAACACGAGCTGGTATACCATCCAATCCCACAGATGTATTGACATTGAGGTTATGAAATAGACTACCCACTTTCACTTCATTCACCACAATTGCCGTATAATCTACTGGTACATTCGTTTCTGCAATGTCACTACCTGGATGATATATTCTTGCAAAGTGCTCACTCAGTAACTCAAATATATCAACTGATTCAGTTACCTCCCTACCATCGGCATTCTTTAAAATCATTCTGCCATGTACATTTTTCCTTTTACTTGCTACATATCTAAAAAACTGTTTAGGATTCTCTTTAGCCTGCATGGCCAATGTTCTTTCGTAATCCTTTTTTGCTTTTCTTACCACACTCGTTACCCTTCTGTCCTGCGCTTCATACCGTTCGTGTGCCTGCCGGTCACCTTTCTCCTTAAATTCCCTCCATAGTTTCTTTTTTGCAGCCCAAGCTTAATGGTGTTATTCATCCATTTTACCCCTACTTGATTTATTATTCGGACTCTAGGTATACAGTCAGCTATTGCTTCATGCAAGCACTTCTTAACTACCTCCCATGCACTATCGACTTTTAGTCCTTGCAGTTGTAGATGCATGGCACTGAACCAATCAAACTCCTAAGCTTGTCATACTTTCCCGCCCGATAATTCCACATGTACCCTGTCTTAATTGAAATTTCTACACCTTTAGCCACCTCCCTATGATCACTCTCACCGATTGGTGGCAATGTGGTCATACTTGTTACAGCCAAATCCTCAGATGTAATTACTAGGTCAAGCACTCCCTGACTCCTAGTATTTTCCATTACATGCTGTTGCAGATAGTTATCCCTTAATAACCGCATAAAATCCAATTCCTTCCTCCCGTGTGTCCTCTCGTCACTCCAACCAATGCGACCATAGTTGAAATCTCCCATAATAATCACTCTCCTTCCACTCATTTCTTCTATTTGCTTGTGCATACTGTCAGCACTATCTTTTCCATCACCTGGTCTATAGCAGCACCCAATTGTATATTTATTTCTGCTAGCCACAATCTCACACTAAATGGCCTCAAAAGTGCTCTTTTCTCTATCCTGCAATTCAACTTCTATTCTCCTTAGCTGGCAATCACACACACAACCCAAACATCCTCATTACGAAAGCTTTGCTGATGATCAGTTAAATTTTTGAAATAAACCTACTATACGTAAATAAAAAGGAAAGATATTTTATAAAAAAAAAACATAAACACACATATACAAATACACTGAATAATTGCAGGTTTCAGTAATCAGCAAATTAGGGGAGCGGGCAAGGACTTCACATACTCATCAGGTATCATCAACAATACTCCTCCCCATTTTATTCTCCCTGTCATTCGTGAACACACTATACCCATCATATTTAATCCCACTAGCTATATCATCTACAGTCAGCCATGTTTCACTAATACCAATAACCTGTGGTCTGGAAGTGCCAACCATAGCCAAAAACTCTTCCTTCTTGTTCCTAATACTCTTAGCATTAGTGTACATGAATTTAAGACCCCCATTAGCCCCAACCCTACCTTGATGTCTTATATTAACTATCCCACTCTGATTTGTTGTCCTTATTTGCTCAGGCATATTATATTCATTCTTACATTCAACTGCCTCCCTAAGGACTGTATACCCCCCCCCCCCCTTATTATGTCCAATGAAATACTAGATCGCTTGCTGCCATAAAACAGTCGATCAGCTGGCAATCACACACACAACCCAAACATCCTCATTACGAAAGCTTTGCTGATGATCAGTTAAATTTTTGAAATAAACCTACTATACATAAATAAAAAGGAAAGATATTTTATAAAAAAAAACATAAACACACACACACACACATAAATACACTGAATAATTGCAGGTTTCAGTAATCAGCAAATTAGGGGAGCGGGCAAGGACTTCACATACGCATTCAAAATGAAAAAAATTATTTTTAAATTTACAGAACTATATTAAGCCTTCATGAAAACAGAAATCTTATCTTAAACTCAAAGAACTGTTAATAAAAACATATAAGTTCGAAAACACAGAATTGTCCACTCACATCGAATCAGTTTACAGCTGACACGAGAGTCAGCTGTAAACTGATTTGAGTAACTGGTGACGCATGTCAGCATTTGCTGGTGCCTGTTGCAAGATCAAACAAGTATAATAAGTGCGCACTCTAGAATTCAGTGGTAGGTTAGTTGTGTGTTTATATATATATATAAATAGTATACAAAATTTTTTAAAATTTTTCTGTGGGGTTCAGTGCGCCACTTCTAATCATGCAATGTGCCACTTTTGGCGCATGTGCCATAGGTTGGCCACCCCTGCTCTATTAGTATCTTTAAATTATTATTATCACTATTATATCATATGTTATAAAATACCTGCAGTAAATAAATAAATTATATATATATATACAGGGTGTTCGGGATAAATTTGACAGTTTCGTAAGGAAAAAGAAAATCTTCTTTGTATCTATTAAATTTAATGAATTGACAAAAAACATTACAGGCAGAGTTAATTACAATACTATCAACAAGATTTACTCAAAATAACCACCATTAGCATCGATCACAGCTTCAATCCTGCTTCGGAACCTCGAACAAGCTGATGCTACAGTCTCCCTGGGAAGGGCCGCAAAAACTGTTTTAATTTTATCCATTAACTGGGCTTTTGTATTACTGGAAGTGCGATTGGTGTCTTTTTCAACTGCGCCCCATACAAAATAATCCATGGGGTTAAGGTCTGGGGAGTTTGGAGGCCAAACATTTGGACTGGTGAAGTCGTAGAAATTTTCAGACAACCATTTTTGACTTTTCCCAGAGGTGTGGCAAGGGGCCAAATCCTGCTGCCATACATACGGCCTACCATTGGCTACCCTTGTTATCCAGGGCTTGACTACAGTGTTTAGCAACTCCACGTAGCCATCTGAAGTCAACCTGAGGCCCTCTTGGAAAAATGCGGAGGCATCACATTGCCTTCAGAGGATACACATCCGAAAACCATCACAGTTTGGGGAAATTTAGTCTGCATTACACGAGGAATGTCCTTTGTACTGTATGCAAGCCATCTGTTATTCTGCGTGTTGTGTTTTTGATCCTGGCAAAAGTTTTTCTCATCGGAAAAGAACCAGATTGTTTGTGGTTCCGCAGGATGTTTCACTTTGCTTAGAAGTTTCTTCGCGTTTATCAAACGTTTTTCACGGGCCTTTTCTGTAAGCAGCTGACCTTTGCGGCGCTTGTATGAGTAGTAGCGGAGGTCTTCATTGAGTGCAAGCTTCATAGTAGAGGCTGCAACATTCATTTCACGTGACAAAGCCCGAATTCCAATGCCAGGGATCTTCAACACCTGTTCCTGCAGATTTGCGAGGAATTCTGCTGTACGAACGCAATCAGATCGTCTGCTAGGGATCTTTCTTCTTGCTACATCCTCGTAGTCACCATTGCAAGTCTCTAGTTCATACCTGATTGTTTTTACTGTATTCAGGGAGCATTGGGCAGCAGTCGAAATATCCTTATTTTGATGGCCGGCACGAATCATAATGATACAAGTTATTCTCTTCCATGATTCAGGTGGGTTCCAGCTATCCATCCTTTCTGACATCTTGTATATGAATGAAGAAGGGTCCAACCTTTTAAATGAATAGAAGTGTGTGTTAATACATGTAACTTACGGAAAAATATAATTAATTATAAATATGTCAAATTTATCCCGAACACCCTGTATATTATTGATGTAATTAAATAATTACATCAATAAACGTCTTTTAGCATTTTTTATTATTTATCCATGTAAACTATAAATACATTATTTTCATTTTACATTGATTTTAATGATCTTTAGTTCTTGGAATAAAAAAGTATTCGGAATTAATAGTTTTTAGCACAATTTCATATATAAAAAAATGACTGGTATATTTTATTAAAAATCAAATTATTTCAGTTTAAGAGCAAAAAAAATCATAAAGTAAGTAAAATATTAAATCACATACACTTACCTTTTAAAAATGTATTTTTCTGTTTAAATTTGTTTCACTATAAATTTACAATTCACACTTCACTCAGTGATTCACTAGACACAGAAGGCAAATTAACACTTGCCGCTGTTCACAAGGGTTCATTTTTTTCACAAATCAGAAAGAGCTGAACCAAAATCAGGAACATGTGCTTTATTGTTGCAATAAAACACGTGTTCCATGGCTACCCAGCCAACTCATAATAAATTTTAACAGAAAAAGCATCCCATGGTCGAGGGTGTAAGGTTACACATCTCAACCACTTTGAGAATTATAATTTGTGGAATTTTTTACTCGATCCCAGGGGGAGTTCCCATTTTCCCCCCTTCTGCAGACACACATGACCGTATGATTGCATTTTTATTGATGTATTAAAATTTTGAGAGTGTATAGCGCATCAGCGCTCATCTTAATTGGTCCAATGCAATTAATTGCAGGATAATTTTGAATACTTCTGTAGTGGGGAAACATTCGGTTTGTTTTAGGATTTATTAGAAAACAACAATGAAGGTGAATGCTATATTTGGTTGGTATATTTGAAATACTCAAAGATGAAAATATGTTAACCATCATTTATAAGACATGTGAGAATAGGAAATGAAAGAATAAGTGTGAGTAGAAATACATTCATTAATGCTAAACGAATTATTAATAATTAACATTTGTGATATGTGTCCTATAAGTTCCTAGGTAGAGCAAATAGCACGAGCCTCTAACATGAATAAGTGAATTTATGATAGCATAATTTTAAAAAAAACTTATGAGGAGAGAGTATGGTAGGAATAAATATGGTTTGATGGAGCAGCCAATCATTTCGTAAAATTTGTTGCCCATGTTATGTGTATTTCTCTGGTTTGTGTATATTTCACTTCATTTTCCAAGAATTTTCTTTTGTTTACTGAGACTCAGTGTATAACTCCAATCATTATCGGAATTATCCACACTTTCGGGAATCCTACATTCCTTAGTTTTTTTTTTTAGTATCAGCGGTTCATCTGTCTTATCAATCTCACATCTGCTGGTATTTTTTGTAGATCATCGTCTTATAATACACAGAATATTCGTTTTTATTCAGAAAGAGATTTTTTACAACAGACTTAGAACTTCGGAAATAACAGAGTTTCTGAAGACTAGAATAAAATGCATGTATACTGTTAAAAGCTTTGCAATCTCAACACAAGAGAAACATTTAGATTTTCCCCCCCCCCCCCCACCCCCCCCCCCCCCCACCCCCCCCCCCCCCCACCCCCCCCCCCCCCCACCCCCCCCCCCCCCCACCCCCCCCCCCCCCCACCCCCCCCCCCCCCCACCCCCCCCCCCCCCCACCCCCCCCCCCCCCCACCCCCCCCCCCCCCCACCCCCCCCCCCCCCCACCCCCCCCCCCCCCCACCCCCCCCCCCCCCCACCCCCCCCCCCCCCCACCCCCCCCCCCCCCCACCCCCCCCCCCCCCCACCCCCCCCCCCCCCCACCCCCCCCCCCCCCCACCCCCCCCCCCCCCCACCCCCCCCCCCCCCCACCCCCCCCCCCCCCCACCCCCCCCCCCCCCCACCCCCCCCCCCCCCCACCCCCCCCCCCCCCCACCCCCCCCCCCCCCCACCCCCCCCCCCCCCCACCCCCCCCCCCCCCCACCCCCCCCCCCCCCCACCCCCCCCCCCCCCCACCCCCCCCCCCCCCCACCCCCCCCCCCCCCCACCCCAGCATTAGCTGATTTATTTGATAGAAAACAACTTAGGGTAATGTTAAACAGCATTGGCAGTGTATACCACGAATGGAAAAAAAAAAGTCTCGCTCCATTAAATAATTTCTTCAGACTTGTAATCCATCATTATTTTATTTTATTTATTTATATATAGTTTTTTTTGGGGGAGATGTCGTGGGAGTGTTCTGTCCATCTGCTCAATGTCTATCATCTGATACTGGACTTTTGTCCTTTAAGACTAATAGCAATAAGAGGTATTGGAAGTGTTTTCTCACTTGGTTAGAGTATAATAAATTTAGTTTAATCCTTTATCCAAGTGTAAGTAAAGTTTGCACCTGAAGTATCTTCAGGACTGAGGCAACTCATGGTAAAGGTGGACTAAGCTCTCATCACTTGTCTTAGTATCTCCCATAATGCAAAGGACATCTCCTCGCGGACATGTATAATGCTATGCATTAAGAGAAGGGCCACTACCCAGACTAGTTTCGACCTTTTATTGAGGTCTCATCAGTGAGAGCCAGACCCAGAGGTGGTGATACTAAGGTGGAACTAATGGAGAAGTCATATTTACCTATACGAGTTGGAATCTTTTGTTGGCACCTTTTGGATGTATCCCAAATATAACGAATGGTGATAGATTTTAAGTAATCTCTGTATGAAGGGGGTGGGAGGGTTGTGGCTAACTGGTTTCAATATTTTTGGGGAGGGTTGAAGCCATTGGTGAAGGTGTTAAGGATATGGTTAAGTTCAGCAGTTAGGGCACTGTTATCTGAACTGATTAATTTTTCTCTGTTCTATAGGGTTTTTATAATTCTATATTGTTGGGAGGGGAGACTGCTGATGAATGTATCCTGATGTGTGTGTAGGATTTCTGTATATAGAGAGAGCCAGGGATCCATCAGGCTGGTGTGTAATTAGAGTGTCTAGGAAGGAGAGACTGTTGTTTTCCTTTTCCAAGGTAAACTGGATCATGGGGGGGGGGGATATTGATTGTTTAAGTGTTTTGAGAAATTATGGAGTGTATCCAGGCCATGTGACCAAATAGCTAACACATCATCCACATAGCATAGTCGAACAGTGGGTTTATGTGGGGCAGAGTGTAATAAAGTGGCTACGCAGTTAACTATACAAATATTGCAGAATTAATGCAATATATAATTTGGCTTATTTTATCCTTTTGCATCCACTTCCAATGGACTGATTTAAAGCAAAAGTCTGATGATTTGATATGTCAAATTTTTTGTCAAGATTTCACACGAACATTTTAATAAATCTATACAGCTAGAGTCGAAGAATATCTTTCATATGGATAGACAAAAACATTATACGTTATCTTCACGGAGAACGGAGAATGATCGTGGGAGACCAGTATTAGTTTTATGGTGAAAGCTAGCTATAATGCCAACTGTCAAAACTAGTCGTAATGCCAACTATACATATCTCTCACAGCCAGTCTATAAACTTTTGCATAGTACCTCAAAAACAATTTTAATGAAAATTCTATACCCATATATCATTCAACCTATATAATCCAATACACAGTAAAAGGAGTAAAATTTACCAATGATTATTGAATGCATGCTGGTTTCAATGATTTTTCATGCATTTCACATTACTAGCACTAAAGCATAAATGTGATGGGCAATCTTTTTTTTTTTTTTTTACTGGGTCAATGTATATAGAACTCTATACAAAATTACAGTTCAACATGTTGTGCCTATACAAAATATATTACTGTTTACTTGCTGGTTATGAACAGCTAAGATTCAAAAGATAAAAGTAGTTCTGTAAGATATAATCTCAATGGAGTCCAAAGACTCATCGCAGGAATCGAATACTCAAAGACAACAATAACTATCACAATAACTTTGAACACATTCAATGTTGGAGCACTCACCACCCATTCTAGCAATGCATCCCACTCATTCACCACCTGCTAAGCAAAAAAATTTTTCACCTCTTTACTTGCATGACCCTTGTACAGCCTCCAGGGATAACCTCTAGTTCTTACATCACCCATATCCTATGTTTCCTGTATCTATTTGATAGGCTCCTCTCACCAGCTTATGCATCTCAATCATATCACCCCTCCTCTTATCCACCAAGCTCTGAAGACCATTTTCCCTCAACCTGTCCTCATACTGAATATTCCAGAGTGCAGAGAAATCCAAATGAGGCCTAATTAGCAGCTTACAGAGTGAACTATCACCTCCTTATCTTTGCATTATGGCAGCAGAGCCTCTGTAGCTCAATTGGTATAGACCTTTGGTCAGAAAGACCTGGTTCGAATCCCATCCATGATGTGAGAAACCTTTATCTGGTCTCTTTTGAGTGAAGGTGAGTTAGCCTACCTCACAAGGAAGTAGAGGGTTTTTTCGCCCAAAAACTTGGATTTTTCGTCCCTCAAAACAGGCAAACTGGCCCATGAACATACACACACACAGATCTATAGTCATAAAATACATACTTAATCCCTCATTAGTAGGGATTAAGTATGGCTCAACCAGTCATACGGGATGGTTGAGGAAAGGGGGAGGACCCCCACATGAATAAATAAAAAATAAATTATAGCAGCAATTTTTTGGGTAACCCTTACAACTTTCACAATATCCCTCAGTTCCTGAAGTTCTGGGGACATTGTGGGATCTAACAAGATCCCGTGCCTCCACCACCACATGAAGCAGCAAAGTTCCTCCACTGTGGTAAACCTCATTCTATCATCTCTGGCCAAAGTGCATAACTTTACACTCAGCAACACTGAAACAGCATCACCATTCTTCAAGCAAAAGCACCAAACTCTTCAAATCCTCTTGTAACAATAGCACATCAGAATTTCTTGACATTATGCTTCCTAATTTAGTACCATCAGTAAACAACTGAATTTCTCCTTTCACACTCTCAACTACATCATTAATACACAATTTGAACAGCAGTGGTCCAAGAACAGAATCCTGTGGCATCCAACTTGTCACCTTCCTTTTTTTTGGGACACTACACCTCCATACAAAAATCTCTGGCTCCTATTAGTCAACCAGCCTTGTAACCCAGATGCCAAATGACTAAATCCCGCTCGATTTCAACAGTGGTTTATCACGTAGTACTCAATCAAATCCTTTAACAAACTCTAAGTAAATCACTGATTATACAGAGAAACCTGTGGAGAATTCATGACTAAATTTAACACACATGAACCATAGTAGTAGGTTTTTTATTACGTAAATATTTCGTCCTAGGTATCTTAGGACGAAAAAATTTGAATTCCATTGTATGTATGCGCCCTATCCTTTGTGTCATTCCCAGTATTGTTCTACTGTACTGATGATATTCTAAGATACCTAGGACAAAATATTTACGTAATAAAAAACCTACTACTGTGGTTCACATGTGTTAAATTTAGTCAAGTAAATCACTGCATAAGCATATCCCCCATTCAATACATTAGTCACCACATTATAAAATGTAACCAAGTTACTAAAGCATGACCTCACCCTAACAAACTTATGCTGCTTTCTCATCAATCTATGTTTGACTTCTGTCCCTAACCAGCTTCTCTAACACCTTCACCACTACACTTCATATATATACACGCCTATAGTTTAATACTACTGACTTGGGTTCTCCCTTATGTAGTGGCACCAGTGGTGTAGCTAGAGCTTTTGTCGCCCGGGGTGGTCCCAGAGTTTGCTGCCCCTCTCAACACACCAAAAATACTACAAAAAAGTCAAAACGACATACAGGGAAATAAATTAAAACACTATGTTTATTTTTGAAGTAAAACTTTAATTTCAATATTCTAAAATGTTATTTTTCTTGCTTTTCTGTTAGCAAAATTGTCGATGACATTGGCGAAGTCTATTTCATAATAATGTAGGTAATTCTTAATCAATTTTATTTAGAAAAACTCCTATCACAACTAGCAACACTTACAGCAATTGTGAGGAAAATTCGCAGTAGTATTACAATCTTTGGAAACGAGTTCTCGAGACTGTATTTTAGAATTAACTGTTTAAAAAGGTTCAAAGTGTCGCCTGGGGCAGACCCCCCCCCCTCCTCCCTAGCTACGCCTCTGAGTGGCACTATTTTTTCTTCTCTCCACTCTTCTGGGACTGTTCCTGCTGCCAGACTTCTATTGAACAACCAAGTCAGGGGTACAGCAAGCTCTTCTGCACATTCCCTTAATATACATGGTGATATCCCATCAAATCCCACAGCCTTATTAAGGCCAAGATTACTTAACATTCTAAACACTTCCCATTCTTGTACTGTCAGTTATCTGTCCTCCTTTATATTATTGCTATTCAATACTACTCTTATCCCCCCCCCCCCCCCCCAACACACATGAAATACACCTGCAAAATACTCATTAAACATTTCCATCATATCTTCAACAGATGTGACTTCTGTTCCCTCTGTTGCAGCAACTAAAGTCATCCATATTCATCCTTTCTTCTTAACTATAGAATTCTCTAGAGCTTTGCTGCTTTAGCCAATCTCTTTTCATGTGCCAATTTCTCTTTCCTTACTTCACTTGTCATCTTATACTCCTCATAATACTGATGGGTATCCCATTCTTTATACCTTCTCCATAACATCCTCTTTTCAGAAGTTCCTGCCTAATGCCATGATTCATTCATTTCACTCTTACTTTATTTTTCCTCTGAACCCCAGGAATACAATCTAACACTGCCCTAAGTAATTTATTCCAGACCAAATCCCAGGCATTACTGATTTTTCTCCCTGTCAACTGATCAAGCATTGCACATCACCAATCTGTTTCCTTAATATCGTGATCCAATCTTTTGCAATTCCACACATACAGTATCTCTTGTTCATGAAACCACATGATCACTCTCCTCAAACTGGTGGCATCGTTGCGATATCTTCTATTATTACTGTATGAGATGATAATGCTAAAGTATTTACTGTAATTTAAAATCAGTCAGTCAGTCATTGAAAATAAATTACTGACGTAATGTAAATTCCACCTTTATATCTAATAAATGCCTTACAACACAGTGGAATTAATACAGTACAAATTTTTGACATCTTCCAATGGTACTTGAAAACTTACAGCAAAATGTCATTATTCAAAGTATTCTTTTATTTACATACTTTCATTACAGTAGTCTCATAATTCAAACTGCATCATTTCAATTATGCAGGCCAATTATGGTATAACAAACATTATATACAAATCACGTTTATATTTATTTACATAAAATGTAGAAAAAAATTACTTCAAAAGATATATATACTGCAGATATGTGCATATCATCTTTTAATAATTGATCATAAAAAAGTAATAATAAAAAAGAGGAATTATTAGAAAACAATAAACACAGATGCTGCTTATACCAATAATCACATACAATGTTTTGTCATTAATGTAAAAGCGTATAAAATGTCAAAAATTTACACGATACACAGATATCAGTTATAAAAGAAAGTTTTTAGCTGGATTTTAACCTTCTGTAACTTCTTAAACTACATAATTCTGTACCATCACATGATATTTTTTTAAGTGACCTCCCATCCATCAGAAGCCATAAACTTATAGTATATTAATATCCTGATGGGTTAAGGCTTAACACACACACAACACACACAATAAAAAAAAAATTGTCACATAATTCAGAAATCCTCATCTAGAGCCCCTACATGGAACTTTTTCAAGTGACTTTATACCTCCAGTAAGCAGTGCAGTGGTCTCACAGTGGATAATAAATACATTTCCTACTTTAGACAATCACAAACATCCATGCCTGGGGGGGGGGGGGTGAAATCCATAGCCTGTTGTTTGGAGATCAGCTGTACTGCAAGTGCAATGTTGAAAAGTGAGTATAATGCTGACAATGGCTTTTAATATTCAGTTATATTCTGTTATGTTCAGTTTAAAAAATGTATCATTTGTTTGAAAGAATATATTGCTTAATATGAAAAATAAATTTGTAACATTTAATGTTTCTGCTTTAATATTAAAACATACTGAATACGTTACATCTGGAAAATAATGTTTCACTTCTCAGAGTGACACAATCCTCCTTGACTTTCTAGCATAACCACATCACATTTCTGCAGCATCCTGAGCTTCAAAAAACTGGCACCCTCCTTCACTCAAAGCATTACTTTTTAGATGTTCAACTAACCTATCAGATAATGGCTTTTTTCCTTTTATAGGGAGTAGGTGAAGCCTTTTTAAACTATATCTAGCTTTCGGAAACTGAGTGGGCAGTTCAATCCCCCACTGGTAGCCATTCAGAGATAGCTGGCCCAAGACTATCACTAATTGTAAGTGGCAACTGATGACGAGACTGACAAACAAGTGCTGTCATTCCTTGGTACGTAACCCTAACAGGACATATTCTTGAGTTTACAGGATGAAAAACCTGAGTCTAAGGGAGAAAAAACCATTTGCCCATGCCAGAGACTGACTAACTCAGGAACAGATTGAAGTAAGGCTTAGGAAAAAGTTCCTCCAGTTGGCAACTAGACACGAACTTAAGTCTATCTTCAGGCAGCCTAGCGCAAAGGACCACTTCCACTGAGGCCCTGTTCAGCTACCAATTCTGTACAAATCAAAAATCTATCCAATTTTGGAATACCGTTTCCACATTTTGGATTGTCTGCCTAAGACTTCTCTAAAAATTCTTGATATTGTTTAGAAGAGGACATTGACTAATGACAACCCTCTCCATCACTCTTTCCAGTCATTTTTATAGATGGTCAGTTTCTGCATCGTCTCTTCTACAGATATTCATTGGTGCTGTTCAGAAGTGGCATTCATTAAGCCTCCTACCATTTCTGCTAATCTTCAGTAACACAAGCGCCAACTGTTCAACATCCTTTCACAGCTGATTCAATGAACCCATTATTTCAATTTATTTTTCATTCCATTTATTGTGAAACAGTCTTTTCCAAAAAACCTTCAGCTATTCCAAAAGATTACTTTTCTCTTAACCCCTGCTACAGTATTGATTTGTTATATATAGGCTTTACAGCTTAGCATATGGGAGTGATAAAAACAAGTTTTTAAATTACCTCAAGAAAGCAAAAAATCAGTTTAATGCTGTTATATCAAAAAAAAAATAACAAGTGTCATAATAAAACTCATCCTGGAAATTGTATAAAAGATGATGAAGAAGAGTGCCAGAAGATTTTTTTTATATGGAGAATGATGGGTGATTGAAATGATTTGCAAATGCTGGGAGCATTTAGGAATTTAAGGTTTAATATAATATAGTGGACTTCTCACAATGGAGGTTGCTATAATAATAATTATAGCAGTCTTATTATTATCTAGACATTTTCATAAAGTCCTAAGACTCATTGCACAATAACATGTCCACAATAACATATCTCTTCAAAAACTTATTCAGTTAAAACGTACTCTCTTTCTCGAGCACCCTTTTACTCATTCATCATTCTCCAAGCAACCAATCTAATCCTCATGCCAGTGCCAATCACACTTTCTCAATTTTCAGATGATTCCTTAACTGTGAGCACAGCAGCTCAGATGTGATCACATCAAGGCCTCATCAAGAGGGATAATAACCTCCTTATTCCTATTGTCAGAAGATTTTCAATATGTATGTGTGATCCTTTGATCTACTTGGTTCACTTTCACAGTGTCTCCCAAACTGCAACTCCCTGTCTATTATCACTTCCCGATACCCAAATATGTCTATTTTAACTTCAGGTTACCCAAATAGATGGCTTGTAATCTTTCAAAGCAAAGTTCATGATCTAATACTTTGCAACAATGAACTAGAAACTATTATCTTTTGCCTAACTGAAGGATCATTACATCATCTTTATTTATTATTGTCATTAGTTTAGCTTCATTATCAAACTGAACATTCACATTCAAATCATCCTCTTTATCACTAACATACAAATTAATCAGCAATGATCCAAGCACAAAGCCAGGTGGCACCACTGGTCATTTGCTTCCTCCTAAATTCTACTCCAATACATGCTATCTCTGATATCTCTATATACCAGCTTAACCATATCACCTTATATCTATTCCCATTTATTCCAATTCCTAAACAGATTTCTGTGCAATACTATCATGTCTTTGCAAAGTTCAACACATAACAGTACAGTATTTCCCTCATCATACTAAACTGTCACTTTATTACAGAAAATGAATACATTACTAAGACAATATCCTAATAAAGCTTCATAAAAGCATGTTCTCTCTATAAATTATTTTATTTCTATACATACATTCCTGAATTATGTACTTATTTTTCCAGTACCATTATCACCAGTTATTTCCTCTCTTATTCATGTAAGCTTGCTTACAAATTCTTCTCACATTAAAAGAGGTAGAGGATTCTAATGTGTTTGACTGATGAAACTTCTGCCCATTTGTAAGGGTATTTAATATGCTATATATTCTAAATTTCACTTTTAAATACCATTTTAGTACAGTAAACCACTTGGTATTGAATAACACATTACCAACTTAGCATCAGACTCACACTACAAACTGGTGAATGTGTGACCAATCACCAGTTTGTAATCACCAATCACATTGAGCTGGGAAATGGCAGTCACTATTTGAATGCAGTTAATTTTGCAAAAACTATAATATCTATCAATTATAATTATCTGTTCTCAAATTACTTTTCAGCTGGTATTATTTGCAATAGTGGTAGGAAATAATTGAGAAATACTTGTTTATGCTTTAATTTTTTTTTGCATTATTAATATAATTTACATCAATTTTTCATTAATAATTTTTTTTGCAGAACATTAAGTTATATTATAATTAATAAACCAAACAAATACGTTTGATTTATTAACTTTTTGGTTTATTAATTAATTATTTTATTATATTATATATTAATTATATGGTTTATTAAACAAACAAATAAGGGGTGCTCAAGGGTCAAAGCTGTATAAGTGAGAGGAGAACTCCACATAGCCTTTAAAGGAATATGGAGAACCAACCAGGGCTTCTGACCTAATGTCCAATTCTCACCTTCTCGTGGTGCACCCTGTTGGGTATCTACCCAGATACTGAACGAACAAAGATGGGCTGACAATTTGGGACAAATTGTCAGCCCATCTTCGTTCATTCAGTTAATTCCAACCCAGTTAAACAAGGCCCGCATTGTTTTTGCCAGGAAACCAGGGCAAACAGCGAAAGGTCAGCTACTGGAACAAATCTGAAAGCGCACCCCAACTCAACATCACCAGAGTTAAAAATCTGTACTATCAACATAAGAAGCCCGAATGGCAAAGAAATGGAGCTAGCTGAGGAATTGGATAAGTACCAGATTGACATAATAGGGGTGACTGAAACAAAATTGACAAAAACTTGTGAGATCTTTCTGAGCAATAAATACAAAATGTTATATTCAGGCAATAACAATCAAGGAAAAGAAGGTGTAGCCATAGTATTCAACACAAAATATGAGGCTAGTCTTCTTGAATGGCAGGCAGTCTCAAGTAGAGTGATGTGGGCAAATATCAGAATGGAGAACTGGATAATGAGACTTATTTGTGCCTGTAGAAGTGGAGGAATTTTTTTTTCATACTATAGAAAAAGCAACTGACACAATGAAAAAGGAAAAGTTGGGGATCTAAATAGCAGAGTAGGAAATGATTGTCAGACATACAAAAATATTTTGGGAAAATTTGGAGAAAAGAGCAAAGCTATAATAATGGCAAATACCTGTTGGATTTCTGCTCAGGACATGGACTGGTTATTAATAACACCATGTTCCAACATAAAAATGTGCACAAATTCACATGGAGAGAAGAGGCAAAGGAATAAGAAAAGTCTCATTGACTATGTTATTGTTGATAGTGATGTTTTCTCCCTGGTGCAGGACACCAGAGTGTACAGAGGATTTGAAATTGGAAGTGATCACTATTTAGTCTTGAGCAGGATAAAATTGAATTTCATATTGAAAAGAATAACATGTAAGAAAGTTTTAAAGCGAATAAAAGTTGAGCAGCTCTCAGATATGAACAATAGACTAAAATACACAAAGCTTATTGAAGAAAAAATGAAAGAGTTTGAGAACAGGAACCAAACCTTGGAGATTCAGTGGCAAGCCTTGAAGAAAACCCTGATTGATTCAGCCAGAGAGGCACGTGGTGAGGCTGTCTGCAAGGATAGAAAAATCAGAACTCCATGGTGGACACAGGAAATTAAAGAGGAGGTGAAGGAAAAGAAGAAAGCATATCAAAAGTTCCTGACAAATAAGTCAGCTTGTGCTCTTAGAGAATACAGAGACAAATGCAATAAAGCTAAACACTGTGTAAAACTAGCTAAACAAAAGTCATGGGAGGACTTTGAAAAGGACATAGAAAATAAACATCAAGAAGGTGGTAAAATATTCTGGAGGTTGTTGAAGAAGCTTAGAAATGGAGGAAAGAGCACTGTAAAAGGAGTTAGAGATGATAAAGGTGACATGAAAATGGGAGAAAAAGATATCCTTGAAGTATGGAGTACTTACTTCGAAAAATTGTTAAATGAAACAAGTAGTGATAACACAGTGGTAAAAAACACTCAACAGGCATATAGTCAGGAATACATATTCATGCTTGAAGTAGAAAAAGCCATCAAAGGCTTGAAATGTGGAAAGGAAGAAGGATTAGATGATATTCGACCAGAAATGCTGAAGTATGGTGGTATAAAAGTCTTAGTGGCTGCACTGCATAGTTCAAAAGGCCTGGACAGAGGGACGAATTCCCGATGATTAAAGTAGAGCTCTCATAATACCCATATATAAAAAGGGAAATAAAACTGAATGTGAGAATTACAGAGGTATTTCCCTACTGATTGTTCCTGGCAAGATTTATGCAAGTATACTTGAGAGAAACGGTTGAGTAGAATTGTGGAAGAAAAGCTTGGTGAAGAACAAGCTGGATTCAGGCCAAATAGAGGCTGTCAGGATCAGATCTTCACTTTATGACAAATAGTTGAGAAAGCATGGGAATATAACAAAGATCTGAATTTAGGTTTTGTCGATCTGGAAAAGGCATATGACAAAGGTAACAAGAGAGAAGCTATTTAAAATGCTACAGTTATATGGTGTCAATGGGGTATCAAGCAATACTTAGTCTTTATTTGAGTTGTAAATCAGCAGTTAGAATTGAAGGATGTACAGGAAGATGGTTTACTGTTAAATCTGGTGTGAGACAAGGATGTACATTATCCCCTCTGTTATTCATTATCTATATGGATCACATTATGAACGAAAGTGGTATTAAAAATGATATCAGAATTGGAGATGTTAATGTCAGCTCTTTGTTTTATGCGGACGATGTCATACTTCTAAATAAATCCGCTACAAGTTTGCAAGATTCCCTGATTAAATTGAATAACTGTTGTAATAGATATGGTATGAAGGTCAGCAATAAAAAGACAAAGACAATGAAAATAGGTAGAATCGTTGAAAATGTCAACTGCATTGTGAACGGAGAACCTGTGGAACAAGTAAAACATTTCACCAACTTAGGCACGATTTTTAGTGAAGATGGTAAATTAAATATTGAAATAGTCAACAGAATCAATAAAGCTGGTATAGTAGGAAGTCAATTGAATAAATTCATATGGAATAAGAGAGAAATTAGTCGAAACACTAAATTAGCTGTATACAAGATAGTGTTCAAACCAGTTTTAACTTATGGATCTGAGAGCTGGGTCAGAAGTAAAACACTAGACCAAAGACTAGAGACCGCTGATATAAGAGTCCTGAGAAAGATTAGAGGCGTGAACTGATGGCATCAATGGCAATATCATATTAAAAACGAGGATATTAAGAAATAACCTGACATCGTCAGCATCCAGGAATGCGTCAGCAGAGCTAATCTCAGGTGGTATGGGCACTTAAACAGAATGGGCGAGGAAAGATTAACAAAAAGCAAGGAAAAAGACCCAGAGGAAGATCAAGATATAGGTGGATTGATACGGTACAAAGTGCCTTAGACGATAGAAATATAAGATCTGATAATGTTGGAATCTTGACAAGTAACAGACTGATTTGGAGGAAAATTGTAGATAGGAAGTTAGTAATGATGTAAATTTTTCATGTAGTACTATCATATCCTGTACACCCCTTGAGGGTACATGTCAGGAATTTGATGATGATGATGATGAACAAATAAGTTTTTTTTTTTTTTTGAATTATTGTAATTTAACTGACAATTGAGATGTACTATGTGACAGGCAAATGTCGGTCACTTCAAGGTGTACTTTGTGTTTTGAAGTGAGGGATGGTCCATCTTTTTCTAAGCTCTCTAGCCAATATCACCTACAGATCATCAAATCCAATCTTAATAAGGTTCTGCTTTCTACTCAACTCTCTGCACTTTCATGTACTATATGTTGAACCTCATATAAGGCATTAGCATAAAGAAATAAATAAAATTACAGTACAGCCATATTTTCTAAACTGAAATTTTATATAAAAATGTTACTTTATCAAAAAAATAAAAATATAGTAATCAAAAATTTATTTTATTGGTTGACTGCTGTATTTATAATATTACTATAATTCTGAAAAAGCAGGAATGAGAAAGTTGCAAATATATATATTACCAATATGATTGATTAATTTTATTCTGTGTTCATTAATTTTGTTGGGCTACAGTTTAACATTTTCTTGGACTATGAGAGAGAGATTCAATATAAAATATACACATGATGCATTTTTAGTAATGAAATTCATGGGTGCAAACACAAGCAAGCGTGTAGTGTACGGAGCACAATTCCAGTAAATTATAAAATATAATTTACTGAAAATTATAATTTGGAAATTATATGTTTAACATGCACCAATGACGATTTCATGTTCTGTTGATTATTTTATACCATTTCAGTTACTGTAGTCATTATCTCTCTTCCCTCTGCTCCCCTAATTTGTTATATATCGAAACTTCATTTCCATAGTTAAGTAGCTTATTTTAGGTTGCTTGGTTGAGTGGATAACATTTTTATGCTCCAGCCAACAATCCTAGTGGTCAGAATCCAACTATGGGCATGGATGTTTAATGAACATCTTTAAGTAGTAGATGATTTTCATTGGCAGTGTGAGATCTCTACCAAGCTTACTGAAGGCCTGACATGTCTTAAAAAAGTTGTATGCTTGGGCAAGATTCACATTAAAAAAATTATTTATCAGCTAGAGATTGTTGAAATACACAAATTTGTTGATTACGGAACATAATACACATCCTTTTCCCTCTCTCTCTCACATTAATTCTTATCAGGAAAAATGATTCACTATCCATCGTGCTCTTCAGGCATCTATGAAGATTACAGGATACACTTCTATTTATTAGAAACAATGCCTGCTGATTATCCCAGCTGGGATAAAACAAATTTGTGTTCTGTAAAAAACAACGAATTTTTTTTTTTTATAAAATTTGTTACAAAATCTTTAAACATTTTAAACACTATGCATCACTAATGGCTATGAAACAATTTGCGTTATTTACAAAAATACAAAGCAGGATAATAACTGCGTGCTTTCCGAAATGTACACAATTATAAACTCTAAAACTGAATTTTTTTTTTTTTTTTTTTTTTTTTTTAAATCAGAACACACACACAGTTCCATCATCTTGTATGTGAAGTTACCATTCTTGACTATGATCATACAAGAAATGAAATCAAGACATTATTCCTTGTACTGTAACATACTATTTGAACAAGCAAAAAAAAAAAAAAACTTTTCACATAATATAATGATAAATTTGTATATTTATTACATGTATTAACCAACCACCATACCGGCCATTATGGATCAAATACGCATCTTCATACGCTTCGTATCCATCATATATTTCAATGTAATATCAATAGTATTACAATTTTAATATGCACTTTGCATCTATGGAAATGTGGACGTATATATACGTCCTGGCCGGTAGCATGGTTAATACTACTGACTGCATATTATTAAAGGTCAACATATGCAAGAGTACTTACAATAATCATATACATTACATGAAGAATAAGCACTGCTATGAAAACAAGTTTAAAGGAAAAATACATTTGATTAATACAAAAAAAGTTTTCTGCAAACTGCAATTCAATCTTCTGACATCATGCAGTTGAATTTACAATGTTACCATATTACACACAAATTAAAAGATAATTTATATGTAAAATAATTAACAGATATTTGGAGAATTCTTATATGAAATAGAACTGGTTTTCCACTTTATATTCCAGTGTCATTTAATGTACTTAATGATTAATATCATGGAACATACCAAACACTGTGTAAGGTCAATAACACTAATGGACTATTTGTCAGTACTGGTATTTCAGAAGCATACATTTGAATTTGCATATACAGAGTAGTACGAATAACAAAATAAACATGTATTTCAAGAATTGATACAAATAAGCAGCCAATACCTACACTGAATATATGTTTGTGATATATATTTAATTGCTATGTAGGATAATGGGAGATAAATATTAAGCAATCAGTTGCAAGCATAAGAAGAAATTAATTATCATAGTGTAATATTACTAAAAGTAGAAAATTTTAGCAAAAAGATGACATAAAGTAACTTTTTACTGTTGATTTTATATATTTTGATGTATTTTTGTGATTTATTTTTGCAATACACTAAGTATACTGGTCATTAAGTATGATGGTTAAATTTATAAAATAGGATTTGTATTATTCTAGTGTTGTGAATTCCCCAAATAATTAAGCAAATTAGATGCCTGAAATAATTTAATTTCAAATTAAATTAGTGCTTGTAGTTCATCTTGTTCAACAACTGCACTCCATTATGAAAATAAATGAATAAATTAATTACTTAAATAAATAAAAAATAAAAACAAAAATTTGAAAAGATGGAGCAATCATGTCAGCAATTTTTTTTCTCTCAAATGTTTCTTCAACACATTCACACATGACTTGTGCATGTTTATAAGTATAAATGAGATGCAGCTCTGTGTGAAAGTATTAATACTGTTATAAAAATTTAATGTGATTAAACTTCTCTCCTAAGACCTGCCCTCATGTGGCATATGGATGTAGTTCTGAAACCTTCAATTTTTTGAATGTCTAGGTGGGAGATGAATTTCATCATGCAGTATGATCAATATCCTGGCTTGGAAAAATTCAACATCTGGTCTCTAGAGCAAGTGTTTGGATTATATACATACATACATATATACACCCACCCCACGAGTAAAGTGACACAAGTTCAATTCAAATACTTCCCACGTGAGTTCGCTAATGTCACTTTGGTCAACTCAAATAATGTTCTATAATGAACCAAGAACAGTGCCACATCTCAGTTGTGTCCCAACTGCTGTTATAGTTTTTTTTTTTTTTTGTGTGTGTGTTGTTGTTTAAAACTCCAGTGGAAGCAGAAAAGCATCATATTTTGGTTTATGACTTGTTCCTGTAACAGGTACATAAATTAATTACTTTTATTTTGTGAAATGTTACTTTTCTTGCTCTATAATATTGTACTTGTTTCATTTACATTTTTGAGTTACAAGTTTTCATGTTATTTTTGTTGCAGATGAAATGGGTTCATCTTTCTTGTGCTGCAAAAATCTTGCACTTGGCAATGGCAAATGTAAAAAATAAAGCAAGTAATGAGGTGCCAAAACAGCCTGTTGTGGATGCTGCAACTAATATGCAAAACACCAAAAGTAGTGAATTTAATGAAAACGTACCTACAAGTATAATTGATATAGTGGAGGAAAAACAATGCACCGCTTGTGGATGATGAAACTGAAATTCGAAACACCAAAGATAGTTGATCTGCAGTAAGGGGTAAGAAGAGAAAGAATAGAGTTGCAAAAAGGAAAAAAGAGATGGCAAAGTGGCTCAGAAATTTGGGAAAAGAATATGTATCTATGTCAAAATCTGGAAAAGTAATTCAAAAGGAGAAATGCTGCTGCTGTCATATACAAACAAATGCAAACTTTAGTGTTACAACAAATTTTCCAACGATCAGAGAAGAGACATTTTTGATAATTATTGGAAGCTCAGCAACTTAGAATGACAACATGCATTTATTGCTCGGAATATGGAAACCATACAATCAAAATAAAGATATATGCATGCACACACACACACACACACACACACACACAAAAACAGAAAATTGAATAATGCATTCTAGTTTCTGTAAGAAGAAAAAAGTGAGAGTTTGCAAATTATTTTTAATTTTTTTAAAAAAAAACATACTAGGAATTAACAATAGACCTATTAGAACTATTTTGCAGAAAAAAGAAGTTGGTTCTGTTCAATCAGAGAGAAGAGGAAAGCATATGACACATTTTACAGTAGATCCACAAATTAAAGAATAAATATACAGCAACACATTCTTTATCCCCTGTATGGAGAGCCACTACCTATGTACTAATACTTCTAGAGAATACATAGATGGAAGTAAGTCTGGCTGACTTCAGCAAGCACAAGCTGAAAAAAAAAAAGACATGATGTACTCATGTATTTTCAATGAGGAATTTAATATTTCCTTTTTTTCTCCTAAAAAAAAGATTTATGCAACCTGTGCGAAGCTTATAAAAATGCACCAGATGATGAAGACTTAAAGAAAAAGTACAAAGGAGAAAAAGTTGAGTCGTAAAGCTAAAGAACCAGATAAAAAACATGTTGATAAGAGTTTTGCTTCGTTCGATCTTCAAGCTGTCCTGCCCTGGTCTACAGGAAATTTATAGATTTTTTTACTACAAATCTAAGATAAATTGTTACAACTTTACAATTTGTGAAATTGGAAGTGAAAATGTAGATCGTTTCTTCTGTCATGAAGGCCACTGCAGCACAAACAAAATAGGCTCATGTTTATTGAAATATTTGGAAAAAAAACTACTCTGATTGATGATGACAAAAGTTACATTATACTCAGATAACTGCTGTGGGCAAAACAAAAATTGTTATATTATTGAAATGTGCTTATACACTGGAAGAATATTTATGATAAAAGCAATAAATCATACATTCTTATTCTGTGGGTACACTCGGAATGAGGGTGATGTACATTCAGTCATTAAGAAAGAGATAAAGAAATCCCTCAAAAGTGGCCTAATTGTTATTTCTCAGCAGTACTACTATTATACAAACAGCCAAAAAAATGGGGTTCTTCATACCAGGTAAACAAGTTGGCTTGTTCAGATTTCACAGACTTGAAGCACTTGAGCTGAATGATGAATACCAATTATGCTAAAGGTGTCCATGGAAACTCCATAAAACTGTCTGAGATGGAAGTGTTCAGGTTTGAAAAGTTGGAACTATTTATTTAAAAAAAAAAAACTCATGCATACTCAGAATTTGGAGAAATTGAGGTACAAAAGAGAGAAAACAATGCTAATCTTGCCCTGTAGGAAGCGTATTAAACAAAAATTATCCATAGACAGGAAAAAAAAACCCGGTGTTTAGAATTAATTCACTCAAAACACATTTCACAAAATTACAGCGGTCTTTGATGATGTTTATGAAGTGTTGTGTGTTTTTGATATAGGAAGGGGAATGACCTACCAACTCCTTGAGTGTTGCCGCTAATTTTTTGGCTAAGAGAT
Organism: Typopeltis vanoorti; assembly: GCF_054136105.1. Classification (NCBI taxonomy): domain Eukaryota; kingdom Metazoa; phylum Arthropoda; class Arachnida; order Uropygi; family Thelyphonidae; genus Typopeltis; species Typopeltis vanoorti. Next base: position 87,756,650 of record NC_143550.1, read on the forward strand.
ATGTCGGGCTATCAATTCCTTCAACGATAGGTCTTAGTGGGGTGTTTTCTTTGTGAATTTTTGGTAGCCCGTAAATTCTAGGGGAGCGCGCGTAATGAGGGAACAGTTTTTTGACTGTATCTTTGGGCCATATGGTAATTGATTTAAGTAGTTTCTCTGTTTTGTTTTTTGTTCTGTTAGTTGGGTTGTAGTTAACTAATTTGTATGTGTTATTGTCAGAGACCAGCAGATTCATTTTTAGAAAGCCATCTAAAAGAATGTTTATTCCTGTCATTGTAAAAATAGAATTTAGCTTGATGTAAAAATTTATTTTTTTATTTTATTTTATTTTTATTTTATTTCTTTCCACCAGAGGTCACGCCAGTAGAATAACATGTGATCAAATCATTGTTTCTCTAGCTTACAGTTAATGATGTAACTCAGCTTGTCCTGTATATTTATGTACGCTCCAGATGATGATCTTGATGTGAAGATCGAAACATCAGGATAATAAAAAAAGTTTTTTTAACACGGTTGTAAATTCCATAAAATTTTTAAAAGGAAGTAACTTATTCTATTACCTTCAAAATTGTCATAAATCAAAAAATGAATAGACTGAAAATGGCACAAATCAAAATAGGGGTAGCTGTTAGGGATGTAACATAACACCATAACAAAATTAATATCTACATTACTTCTAGATAACTTGCAACAAGCAATTTTTGATTAGTTCTTAATTAACTTATGTTTATTACTGCCATAAATAATTAATTTTAAAATATGCAAATTTCTTTTCTCTCTCCTGAACAATTTCATAATTTTGACTTGTGTCACTTTTCTTGCATGGGTTCAATAAATAAACTCTCTTAGACCACCCACAGTTATGAATGCACTACAGGTTTATAACCTTTCGTGGGGAAAGGGGGAGATGGGTTATATATATATAAAGAACTTGTCAGTGAGATTGATATAAAATAGAGAAAATTGTCGATATATTAAATGCTGTGGCACTATGAGTTAGTCAATCCACTTTTGATAATGTATAATGAAATGTTGAAACTGAAAATGCTACTTTAAGTTAGATTTGCATTACTGGAATGACAGATAAGATAATGAAAAACCAAATTAAACTCATATACAGAATAAGCTTGAAAGGAAGCACTTATTAAACAAGATATGCAGCATCTTGTTTAATTTACTTGTTCCTATTGACGTCATGAAGACAAGATGAAGGTAACGCAAATAATGCAATTTATTTTGATTTCAATAAAATCAAAATAAATTTGACAGCATTCCATATAAAGAACATACTGATTAAAATGCACTAAAGAGACATTCGTGATTACCTGCTTAGATGGTAGAAAAAGCTTCTTTATATCAAATGAAAACAGACTATGAGATTAGGAGAGTGGACAAAAACGTTGGATTTATAATTTAATGTAGTATAAAAGTGAATGGAAAGGTTTTATAAAGCCTTAATAAATACAAGGATTTGAGTATTTTGGTTAATAGAGAATCAAACTCCAGGAATTATACTAGTGGGACAACTAGTAAAATTCAGATGCAAGTATAATTAAAAAAGACTTAAAAGGAGAAAATAAAAAGGTATTATACAATATGTTTCTTGTCACGGCCAATATTGGATTACAGCTGACAACTTCACTCACACAGATATTAAATGAATATTAAGAGAATCAAAGTAGTCAGAGGAATTCACTAAGTGCATATTAATAAATTTATAATTTATCATTATTATTAATAATGATAAATCCCAAATCCCAGAACACATCCCAACTCAACATCAAGGGAGTTCGAGATTGGTACTATCAACATAAGAAGCATCAATGGAAAACAAATGGAACTAGTAGAAAAACTGGATAAGTATCAGATCAACATAATAGGTGTAACTGAAACAAAGAAGGTACCAACAGGTGAGATCTTTCTAAGCAACAAATACAAAATGTTATATTCTGGAAAAAGCAATCAGGGAAAACAGAGAGGTAGCCATAGCATTCAACACTAAATATGAGGAAAATCTTCTTGATTGGCAAGCAATATCAAGTAGAGTGATGTGGGAAAACATCAGAATGGGGAACTGGGCAATGAGACTTATTTGTGCTTAGGGACAGAAGACTGCCAAGAAGAAATGGAGGAATTTTTTGAGGCATTAGGGAAGGCAGCTGGCTCAATGAAAAAAGAAAAGTTGGTCCTTGTTGGAGATCTAAATTACAGAGTAGGAAATGATTACCAGACATAGAAATGTTTTGGGAAAATTTGGAGAAAAGCACAAAGCTAAAAGGGAGTTCGAGATTTCACTAAAAGAAACAAATTGCTAAATGATTTCTGTTCAGGACATGGATTAGTTATTATTAACACCATATTCCAACATAAAGATATGCACAAATTCACATGGAGAGAAGATGCAAGAAATAAGAAAAGTCTCACTGACTATGTTATTGTTGATAGCGATGTTTTCCTACTAGTTCAGAGCACAAGAGTATACAGAGGATTTGAAATAGGAAGTGATCACTATTTCAGGATAAAACTGAATTTCATATTAAAAATAAGAGTCTGTAAGAAAGTTTTAAAATGAATCAAAGTTGAGCAGCTTTCAGAGGTGAACTGCGGATTCAGATACACAAACATCATTGAACAAAAAAATGGAAGAGTTTGAAAACAAGAAACAAACCTTGCAGATTCACTGGCAAATCTTGAAGAAAACACTGAATGATTCAGAGAGGCATGTGTGAGGGTAACCTGCAAGGAGAGAAAAATCTGAACTCCATGGTGGACTCAAGAAGTTTAAGAAGAAGTAAAGGAAAAGAAGATAGCATATTGAAAGTTCCTGTCAAGTTAGCTTGTGCTCTTAGAGAATACACAGGAAAATGTAACAAAGCAAAGCACCGTGTAACTAGCACTGTGTAAACAAAAATTATGGAAAGACTTTGGTATGAACATAGAAAATATTCTATAGGTTATGGAAAAAGTTTACAAATGGAGGAAAACATGTTGTAAAGGGAATCAGAGATGATGAAGATGACATGAAAACTGAAGATAAAGATATTTTAGATGGCTGAAGTAACTACTTTGAAAAATGCTAAATGAAACAAGCACTGTCAGCATGATGGTGGAAAACACCAAACAGGAATACATATCCATACTTGAAATGAAAAAGTTATCAAAAACCTGAAATGTGGAAAGGTAGCTGGAACAGATGAAATTCGCCAGGAATGCTCAAATATTATTATTAAGAGAGACCTTCAATGAATCAGGGACTTATTGAGGGAGGTGGTGCAGAAATCAATTATGACTGAAGAACCATTATAACTATGTTGAAAGTTTATTTTCCACTTGGTTAGAGTATAATAAATTTAGTTTAATCCTTTATCCAAGTGTGAGCAAACAAAGTTTGCGCCTGAAAGTATCTTCAGGACTGGGTTAAGGTGGTACAACACCAGGGCAACTCGTTGCAAAGGTGGAGCAAGCTACCAACACTCCTATCTCAGTATCTCCTATAATGCAAAACACATCTCCTTGCGGATATGTCTAATGTTATGCATTAAGGGAAGGGCCACTACCCAGACCGGTTTCGACCTTTATTGAGGTCTCTTCAGTGGGAGCCAGGCCCAAGTCGAGATATCAGGCAGACGCATTAGCAGGTCATCTCCACCTATAGGAATTGCCAATTGGTGTGCCACCCTTTTTTAATAAATTACTCTGGATTTAGAGAAAGATGTTGAAAGTTTATTTTCCACTTGGTTAGAGTATAATAAATTTAGTTTAATCCTTTATCCAAGTGTGAGCAAACAAAGTTTGCGCCTGAAAGTATCTTCAGGACTGGGTTAAGGTGGTACAACACCAGGGCAACTCGTTGCAAAGGTGGAGAAAGCTACCAACACTCCTATCTCAGTATCTCCTATAATGCAAAACACATCTCCTTGCGGATAACTAAATTTATTATACATTATAACTAATGGAAATTACATTATAACATTCATTCAATAACTCTGCAAACAAACATGACAAAAAGCAACCCAAGTTAATTTACTATTTAGGAATAGTTATAACATCAATGCAACTTCCTCTTGATGAATTCTGTGAATAAGTGTAGTGCAAATTTTTCCCAGAATTTATACATGACTTAACAGGATTAGAATGTGGAGAAAATTGTTGAAGATGTTAGCAGGTTAGTGCAAGAGGCAGGATTGGAAAAGTTTCTAAATGAAGATGATAGAGCTGTTAAACAGACATGGACAGCAGCTTTCCAATGAAGACCTGGCTAAAGAACTAAGCCAAAAGTGAAAGCATATCCATTGGCATTTATTATGAGATTCTCAAAGAAAGAAAATCTTGTTAACACTGCATGCTCAACCAGAGACTACACCAGAGAAGTAAAATCTCTGCATTACGCCACTTCCAAAAAAGGGGCCTTATAGTGAATACAAAAACTTTGGGGGGTTTGAACATATCAAAGTAAATGTATAGTACAAAATTTAACTTTTTTTTTAAAATTAAATTCAGTTTGGTTATTTTATAATGTACTGTATTGCATGTAGCTGATTTAATTTATAAAAAATGCTGTTTTTATATTCATAGCATTCATTTCAGAGCTTTAAATATTGACACAAGTAATATTATATAACTTATATGAATTTTAAGAGAGAGAGATGTGGATTGTAACTTGTTGATTCCCATTGACTGACATTATATAATTAGGTTCATTTTACAGTTTTTTTTTTTCTTTTTGCAACAATTCCTTCAAGAATGAAACCCCCATCATATAGCTACCTGTACTTGGTTATTTTTTTATGCTGCTTTCATTTACACCAGTACTGCCAGGTATCCAACCTTGGTATAAACTAAAGCTTTCATATAATAATGTAAATTTCATTATGAAGTACTATCATAACACCTTGAATGCTCCCTGGTGGTAAATATCATTAATTGGAAAGTTCATGTTTATCCTGCTCTGATGAACCCAGTTAAAATTACAGCAATATATAAACATATATAAACACAATGTGCAATCACCACATCGGCTTGCATCTATCTCAGGATTTTGCTCAAGCCCTGAGATGGATTTTTTTTTTTTTTAATATAGTTCCCACCCGCGAAAGGTTGTTCACAAACTTATAGTACATTTTGTACTGTGGGTGGTCTTAGGATATTTTTTTCCTCATATTTTTATGAGGAAAAAAAATTTATATATATTTTTTGTATTTTTAATTTATTTTTTTACACAGTCCAGAAACCCTGCTCTAGAGATCAAACATGGAACTTTTTCAAGCCAATAAGCAGGACAGTGGTCTCACACCAGATGTGACATTTATCTCCCACCTGAAGACATTCACAAACATCCATGCTTTTGGCAGGATTCAAACCTGCAACCTATTAGTTGGAGAGTAGGTAAACTAACCACTCAGTCAACTAGGTTATTTGGAGTGGTACTGACAAAGAATTTAAATTATGTCTAAACATAAGGCTGAAAAAAAATAATAATAATAAAATGGAAACTGTTTCCTTTTCTTCAAAATTACCAGACTACAGATACTGTCAACCTCAGTTATATTAGACTGAATGAGGTGCGATAAATCCCAGGTAAGGTGAGACTATATTTTACACTTATTATTGGACCTCTAATGCTTATTTTACAGGATCAATAAATGTCATTATATATTTATTTATAATTTCTTTATAGCTTATTTATAATTTCTTTCTCCCAATATTTTCTTGATATCTTAGTGTTATGTAATAAAAAAAAAAAAAAGAAGCAAGGTGAGTGAGTTATATAAAGTGCCAAATGGTTTTGTAAACTTTGCAAATGCACAATTTTGATAGAATAAACAGCCAGAGTTAATTTACTATTAGGAATAATGCAAAAATCTATTATAACTGAAGATCCATTCCATAATAACTATAGTAGTAGTTGCAACACATACAGAAAAATGGTTGGAGAATGAGAATAATTTGTTACATTTGAGGTTCACCGAATATAAATTATGCATGCTTACTTAATTTTGTTTTTAAATTTTCAATGTAATTAGCTTTGGTTGTTTATTCTATCAAAATAACAATGGAAAATTTTTTGTGTTTTATATGGTCCATAGCATTAAACATTAAGAAACAATAAGATTAATTACTTGCTAACTCTTATGAATGAACTAATGTGGCTAACTACAGGTATATCTCAAGAGCACTTAAAATAGTTCTTTTTCAGAGATAAATATCTCACATGGTAGTAATAAGCTTTTTTTTTTCCCCCAATTGTGCCATAACTAAGAATATAGGTGAATATCTTCCTGTTCACATGCCAATATATTGCAGGTAAGATGAACCACCACCCAGTATGTTTGCATTATGTCTCACCTTTTAACTTTTATACTAATAGAATTCAATCATTTTAATGAATGAAATAGTAATACTACACAATAGCTCACTAAAAAGGAAGAATCTCTTTATGAAGAGCATGCAAAGTATAAATATGGTAATAATGTTTGACAATTTGCATAAGTCACTTTCATATTAAATGAAAGGAAAAACTGGAAAAAAAAATCAGAAAATGTCTCTGCTGAACTCCTGATATAAACAGAAATCCTACTAGACAGAATGTCAAAAAAGATGTCACACAGTTAAAGTGTTACAATATCAAAATATACCCAAAATTTTAATGAATCTTGTATGCCTAAGAAATGCATAGTTAAGTGAATAAAACTAACAATATGCAAAAGTGAATTTATTTTGAACAATCCCCTTTTCTGCTGCAGTTGAATTTGAAATTGTTCTTATGCTAATTTTCTAATACAGGGAACCTACATACCAATTCAATAATTAAATAAAAAGAAGACTTTAAATCATATGATATGTTTGGAGTTTATTTATTTTTTGCTATTGTGATCATCATAATCAAAGCAAAATGATTAAAGACAACATCTCAGTGTATTATGCATACACAAGGTAAAATATATATAATTCATTGCTTTATAACAAAATTCCAATTAACCTTGCATAATCAAGTGAAGATAAATCTAAAGTGTAAAACTGTCTCCAATACAGTATATTTAAGGCTAACTTAAGAATCACAATAAAAAGTGATACTAAATTTAAATCATGTATAAATAACACAAAAGAATAAATTAAAACTAATGAATATTATAAGCAAAATTAATCATACAAAAATCCATAATTTATCTCAAATATTGACATTTTCCATTTAAGGTTGATGAAGCTGTTTTAATAAGGCAACATGATACATCAATGTAGTTGCATGTAATAATATTTTAAATGACATTTTTTTTTCTATCTTTAAAAATATCCGCTATTTCATTAAGTTAATATTAACCCTTTAACTGCTACAGTTGAGTTAACTCGAGCGCAGAAAAAAATGACGACCTTGCTACGATCGAGTTAACTCAATCAATGAAAAATCAATTTAACTTGATTTTTCATCGCGCCTACAGACAAATCAGCCCTTCAGAACACATGTAATTTACAGACAAAAAATACTAGTTGTGGTGGAGGGCGGTAGATGGGTTAATGTGGATGATTGGTAGTAGAGGTTCGGGTGGAAACTGAGAGTTGTACAGTAAGTGTCCTTCCGCGATGAGTCTCCGGACTCCTTGGAGGTGTCACGAATAATAATAATATGCAGCATGATGCATAAACCACATGACTGCAGGATTTCCGTGATGTCACAATACGGTGTCTACCAGTAAATATCCACGTTATCTTACTGATGATCAAATTGATGAATTGTTAACAATAAATGAGTCAGGAGAAGAATTGTCTGAGTTAAGTGAATTGTGTACTTCAGATGAAGAAGATCCTAGTGATTCTAAATAAATTAATGTGTGTAATTTGCTTAATCAAGTGCACATCCCTTGATTATGCAAATTTTATAAACCACTATTATTGCCATTTTTGTGAGTGAACAAGTGTATCAAGAATGTATGATGCTGTCCGGACTTCTTACTTCAGTAAGAATTTTAATTGATTTTATTTATAAATTTTTTGCAAATTAATTCAGCGCATGGGACAATGTCAGTAGAATATAAAATCAGCAGTTAAAGGGTTAATAACTGTTTATAGATATCAGATAAGCAGTTAAACAGTGTTTATTCATTGTATGTTTTCATTTCAAACCACAAAATGAATTTTTATCAGCACAAGTTTTTAATTAAATTTGTGACATAGTAACAATCATTAGAAACACATAATTTTATTGTTGCAATTATTTCAGATTGAAATTAACAGGTCATCAGCAAAATTGCAAGGTGAAGCTAAAATGGGCCTTTGGTCTAAAGAGAAAAAGCCCTGACAATCCTAATGTAGAGGACAAGAAGAGTACTGTGCCTCTGCTTTCAAGATTTTATATATTGGATTTGTTGTGTTCTTTTTCATTTTCGCAGCAGCAGATAACAGGCACTGATTACTCTTCTTGCTTCCCCCCCCTTTCTTCGTCTTTTCTTTTCTTTTTTTTGTAACACCATGTCATTCAAATTATTTTATGTAATTTAATTATTTTATAGTATTTCAAAGTTAATTAATTTAATTAACCGTAATTGCATTTTGTTCTGTAATCACCCATATGGTGACACTCTGGCACATTGCTCAACTCTGCAAAAAGGAATAACATTCCTTGTTCTAGCATCACCTTGTAATTATATACAATATAAAAAAGAACATAACAAATCCAATATTATGCTGATACACTGATGATGGCTTGTTAATTTCTGGCTGAAATATTTGTAACAATAAAATTATTATTCATTAGTCTTGTGTTTCTAATTTATCTTATCAATACAATCATTAGGCCCAGGGCCCATTCTTGATTGATGCAACAGTTCAAAAGAAACTACATAAATCAAGAAATTTCATTTCAATAGGAAATTTCTATTGCCTCTTCATTTCAATAAGAAATGAAGAAAAATGAAAGGTTGCATGCATGTATGGATTAAGCCAACCCAACTATAAGAATGTGTTGCTTAGACTGTCACTTTAAAAGTTAGTTGATGTAGATTTATAGTTTTGGTAAACAAAAAGTAAAAACAAAGACAACAAGGAAGTTATATGCATATTTTTAGTCAAATTAGTATTCTACTATATGATCTAGTTTCTTATCTTCATATAATGACATACACTGTAGAAACTTCAAAGCAAAAGGTTTGACAATCTTAAGATAGATCTTAAGATAAGAAATTCAACTTTTGTTGAATTTTAACAATTGCATTCATTGATTTTAATGAGGGAATTAGGGAGGGGTTCTTAAACATATGATCTAGTTTCTTATCTTCATATAATGACATACACTGTAGAAACTTCAAAGCAAAAGGTTTGACAATCTTAAGATAGAAAGCAAGAACACTGTACTTCAGCTTTTAAGATTTTGCATATTGAATTTCTTTTATTTTTCATTTTCTCAGCGGCAGATAATAGGCAATGATATTCTTCTTGCTTCCGAATAATTTTGAAGCTCCATTTTGTTAGGACATCATTATCATCTAGTGATGATAGTCCACTTTTGTTGAATTTTAACAATTGCATTCATTGATTTTAATGAGGGAATTAGGGAGGGGTTCTTAAACATACCATTCATGCAGAATCTAATTATAACATTCCCAGCAACTATTGTGATATCTATAATATGCTTTGATATAAAGGACTTCCAAGAAATCTGTACACCAGGTTTATCCTTGCTGTCAGTTTGCTGATGAGCAAGTTTATAACGATCCCTTTTTTGGCTAGAGCACAAGTATATGAGCAACTGTTTCGTGACAAGTCTCCCAAGAACTCTTGGTACTTTACATGGTACATTACATCAGTTTGAGTATATAAGTATGTGCTGTAGTTTTTCTCAAAGAGGGCAGTTATTTATTCTATCCTTTGAAGCCTTAAACCTGGTTACTTAGTCTTAGATATCTAGATATAGAATGATTTTTCTTCCACAAAAGATATACTTAGTTTCACACCTAGTTCATGAGGAACAGTGGCTACTGCAATTTGATTTGTACTTCTTTTCTTAATGTGAACTTGAGTTTATATTGACTTCCTTAGTTGAAAATTTTTCCTCAGCATAATTCACCTTGGAAGTTTTTATACACTTGTAGGGCCTTCTAAAGTAGTTGACTCCTCTCCTGGTTGATTATGAGCTTGATTGGCCAAGTAGTTAGCATATCCAAATCCCACTAAGAGCATATTTATTTGTAATTGTCTTTCATCCTCATACATTCATACAAATATAAATATATATGTGTATATGCTTTCCCAACATGGAGTCGATCACCATGGGAGAAGTAGACCCAACCTTCCTGCAATGGGAGAGGCCTTCACCTAGCAGTAGAGAAGATACAGGCTGAATATCATCAGTTGACTACTGAACCTAATTCCATCCGTTACTGAGCATGCTGACAGTATCTTTTCTATAATACACATCACAGAGGGACAGGAATGACTTAGATTTATAGAAGTCATATTACCATAAAAATTTAATTGCAATTTTTCACTGGAACTGGTAGTGTATACTACATTCAAGTTGTTTGGAATTAAGGCTGAAGCAACTAAGGATACACAGAGTGTATATTGTCTGTTAATTGCATGAATTTGTCTGACCCGTTTCATGCATTACCACCTATACATTTTTTTATTCATCACATGTGATTTTACTCCACATAACCTCCAATTTGCAAAAAATTTCACCATCCATACATACCTTTAAATTCAATGAATGGCAGTTTTTATGTGTTAACCCCATTTTGTTTTCTAGATTTATTTTATTTTATAGGCTATTAGATAATGCAAGTAATGAATTATGAACTGACATAACAAAAATGGAAATTTATGTGTATCTTAATAATAAATGTGGATGCTGAATGAGATAATTAAAATAAAATTTAAAGAATTTTCTGTAGCATGTGCAGGATAACAACACAAACTAATCAGTAAAGTATTATAATAAATATCAACAGCATTAAAAAAAAAAAAAGACAATTGGTTTATCATAAATCACCAAGTTTAACAAGTACATAGATAACACAAGGTAGAAGAGTAACAAGCAAAAGGCAAAAAACAAAGCATGCTAGAAACCTCTTCTCTCTAATCTAATGCAGCAGGTGAAGCACAACTCATACCATGGCATTTTTAATGCCAGGCAGTTCTCTACAATACTGTTTGGTACTGACTGCATAACCACATTGAAAACTAAGAATATAAATGAAGAAGAGATATATTCTTTGACTGCTTAATACTGTGACAACTAAAGTAATGATGCAGAGCTACTGGAATAGTATATTTCAACATTAAATTTATGTCGAAATATAGTATTTCAACAGTGACATCTGAAATGCCTTAATTGCATATAATGAGATTACTGAAAATTAACAATGCAACACAAAAGTATGCTTATCTGGATGTAAAAGATTCTGTTGGTTATTTGCCTTATTATTATGAAAGAGAATATACTTTGTGAAGGTTAAATACTTACTGTTCTGCCTATCACATCAATCATTTTACCAAAAATAATCTAATATTACTGGTTTCACACTGCAACAGGTTACAATTCATTCAAAAATAATAATAATAATCTCAGATGCAAATGCTGAAAGTCTTCAAATCATAAATTGCAACACATTCTGAAAGTTCATTCCCAAGTTGTTTATAATTCAATTTCGTACTGGCCCAACTTATTTTTTGCTTGCAAACAGGTTTCTGAGCACAAAATTAACTATAAGCTTTAAGCAATGTGTAGCTACTGATTTGGGTGATTTGTGTATGCATGGAATTTCAACTTAGTCCACCCTCACTATAACAAACTTAGGGACACAAGAGCCGTTTTGTTATGGACAGTTTCCTATATGAATTTCCTTTCACTGTAACATAATTTGCTACAGTGAGAGTTAACTATCATTTGAAAACAATTAAATAACAGACAATTAAAGAAATCATCTACTTTCCAATAAAGACAATACAGCATGGGAAACTATCATGCTTGTTTACAGTTGCTGCATTTAAGTCTCTGCAATGCTGTTGAGAAATTTGTTAAGGCTATGTGTTTTTTTTTTGCTTCTGAAAAGCTAACCTAAACTCAGTGTTTCTGATATTATAAGTTTACTATTAGTTTGGGATTAAAGATGGTCATATGTGCATAATTAATATTAATACACTAATTACATGTAACTAACATATGACCTTAATATGCAATGATTGATATCTTAATTTTTGATGATGACTCAAATGTATATAAATTTTCTTATATAACAAATATTTTGTGTCTAAGTTTGATACTTTGCTGAAGTTCAATTATGCCACTCAATGTTTTGGGAAATTGGTATATTAACTTCTTTCTATATGCTATATCATTAGATTTAGAGTGACAAAAACTATACGGCAGACAAACATATGAACTTACAATGCACAGAGATCTAGCATTATCTTCAAAAGGATTCAAAAGCAATGTGGTTAACCTTCAATATCTGATAGTCTGCAAAAATGTCTAAACAAAATATGGCACTTGAATATTCAGCCAATTATTTAGCCAGTTATGTGTGCAATTTATGCCAACAGTGAAGACAATTTAAGTAGATATTTTATATTTGAAAAGTAACAAACTTTTTTTTCTTTTTATTCTTAACTTGAAACATGTAGTAGTTCTGCTTCGGTTTTCAATTTGTACAGTTCTTCTTGAATAACATCTGTGATTGCTTTCCTTTGTTCAACCTAAAATTAAAAAATTAGCATATTCTATTCACATCATACAAAAAAACAAACATGCTGTTCATCCATTCCATTCAGTAAATGCCACAATACATCTAGAAATTAGCTTATTAGCTTAAAAATAAAGTAATTCTACACAATAAATAAAAGACTAAGAATTACTGAGACATTTTATTTCTGTGGAAAATTTCAATGCTTGGTAGTTGGTTGGTTTGTGGCTCAAAAGCAGCAGAGATCATAATGCACAATGACAAATGTGTTTTCAGCAGTACACAAGGTAATAAAAAAAAAACAAATATCTAAAGTAAACCTCACAGTGTCTCCACCTTGTCATGGTGGTGTGGGTGGGGGATTTTGTGCATTCTTATGATCCTCTGAGGCTATACTGGCAATAGCATTACTACCAGCAGAGTCTCCTAAGTCACAGGAAAGGGAGTGAGACAAAGAAAGTCACCCTGGTCCTCCAGGTTAGAGGAATGAGATTGGAGCCAACAACCCAGCTCATAAAAAATCAACTAGTCGTGTAACAAGTAATCTTCACTGGACTACTTAAATGGATATGGACCCAAGCCTTGGAATAATGGTTTTTGAATAGGTTCATGGAATGTGAGAAGCTTACATAGCATCAGAGCATTTCAACTTACACATAAGTTGAAATGCTCTGAATCGAGATGGAAGGGTATGATATGTTTCGTGAGGATAGAAAGGGTAAAAAGGGAGGGGGAGTGCTATTGATGATCGAGAAAGAGTTATGTCCATACAAGGTAGAGATGCAAGAGGGAAATAGGGCCAGTGGTTTTGAGGCAGTATGGTGTGAGATAGAGGTGAATAGAATCAAATACTTGGTGGGATGTGTTATAGACCTGGTAATGTGGATGGTGGTGATGATAGTGAAATGTATAGTCAAATAAGCCAAGCAAATAAGAAAAGGGTGATCATTATGGGTGATTTTAATTATGCAATATAGACTGGAATGAAGAGATAGCAACTGGAAGTAAAGAAAATGAGTTTCTTGAGTTTTTGAGGTATAAATACCTCAGACAGTATATAATAGAGGGCACACGAGGATTAAGGGTCTTGGATTTGGTCATCTCATCAGAGGATGTAATTATAAATGAGGTGTCAAATCATCCACCAATTGGTGAAAGTGACCATGAGGTGATTACCAGGGTGGTTGCCAGCAGTGCAAGGACCCCTGTGAAAAAAGGAATTATGTGGAACTACAAGGGCGGTGATTATGAAGAGCTCAGAAGACAGCTTGCGGGTGTAGCATGGAATGAGGAGTTAGCTGGAAAAGAGATGAATGCAGCTTGGAGGATTTTCAAAAACTATTTAGTAGATGCAACGTCTAAATGTATTCCAAGGGTGAGAAGGTTAAATAGGGTAGGTGTGAGATGGATGAATAAAGAGATTAAGCATGCAATACAGAGAAAGAGGGCATTGTGGAGGCAGCATAAGAGAAGTGAAAGTAACCAATTTCATGAGCTAAAGAGAGGTATGAACAGCAGTTAGCTAATGAAGCCAAAAAGAATCCTAGGGAGTTCTTTCAATATGTAGCCAGCAAAAGAAAGAATGATTATGGAAGGATGACATTGATTGGAGGAAATGGTATAAAGACAGCTGTTGCAGAATGTGTGGTGGAGATATTTAATGAGCAGTTCATAAAGATCTTTCAATCTTGTGAATGTGACTTCATGGAGAGATTGAGAGCAGTTGATGATGGGGAGGAGAGACTGACTGTAAGTGAGCAAGATGTGTTTGGGAAGTTGAGTAAACTAGATGTAAATAAGGCTGTGGGACTTGATAATATATCACTGCGTATTCTGAAGGAATGTGCCAAAGAGTTGACACCTGCCTTGACATATTTTTTAATATGAGTCTTGCACTTGGTCAAGTTCCTAAAGAGTGGAAGGAGGGCAAGATTGTGCCACTTCATAAAGGAGGTGATCGAACTCAAGCATCAAACTATAGGTCTATATCTGTGTCAGGTGTTGTGGTTAAGTTGTTGGAGAAGCTTGTGAGAACTAGGATCCAGAGTTGGGTTGACAACAATGGTATAATCTTTGATGGACAGCATGGATTTCCTAAAGGGAGGTCATGTTTTAGTAATCTACTTACTTATTACAATAAAGTGACTGCTTCCTTGGACAGAGGAGAAGGATACACAGTAATATACTTGGATTTCACAAAGGCTTTTGATAGAGTATCTCATGATAAGTTGACAGCCAAACTAGAGCAGATGGGGTTGGAGACTGGCTATCTGATAGGTATCAACAAGTTGTGTATGGGGGTGTGATATCCAGGAAAAAGAAGGTCACTAGTGGAGTGCCATAGGGGTCTGTTTTATGGCCATTACTATTTAACTTGTATATTAATGATATTGGCGAAGATTTGGATGGAGATATTCAGTTGTTTGCAGAGATGCAAAGTTGGGACGAACCATAAAGAGTAGTGAAGATGTTGTGGCCTTGTAAGAAGACTTGAATAAATTGAGTGATTGGGCAAGCAAATGGGGATGTGAGTTCAATGTTGCAAAATGTAAGGTTTTAAAATTTGGAAAACAAAGATGGGATGCAGAATTTATGCTTGGTGAGAATATATTGTTGGAAGTAGAGGAAATAAGAGATCTAGGAGTGATAGTGGATAAGGATCTAAAATTTAGGGGACACATCGCCAAAATTGTGAAGACAACACAAAGACTTCTGGGAATGATGCGGAGGACACTGACGTGTAGAAGTAGGGAGATTCTTGTTCCATTGTATAAGGCTTTGATTAGGCCACACATGGACTATTGTGCCCAGATTTGGTCACCGGGTTTTCAGAAGGATGAAGAGATGTTGGAAAGGGTTCAAAGGCGACTGACTAAGGTAGTTTCTGACTTCTGGAATGTTGAGTATGAGGAAAGATTGAGAAGATGTAATTTGCAGAGTCTGGTGGAGAGAAGGAAGAGGGGAGATATGATAGAGACCTACAAGTTGGTAAGAGGTTGTTATAAAATCAATGGTGGAGAAGTTCTACAGAGAATAGTGGGAGATCAAGGGAGAACCAGAGGTCATCCCTGGAAACTGTATAAAGAGGGTGTGAATAGGGGAGTGAGAATCAGGTTTTTTTTGTGCAGAGTTGTGAATTGTTGCACCTGATATTTTAAGAATGTAGAATTCTCAGCTATCATGGTGTAACATGAAGAATAAATAAATTAAAAACCCTGCATAAAAGATAATAGATGAATTAATTAAAAGAAAAAGAAATATTTTTGCATCCAATAAAATATATAAAATATAAAGGTGTTTGTTGAACTAACTAACAAAAAGAAAGAATATATTAATGTTGTAATATGATATAAAAGAGAAAATTTAACTAAATAAGACAAAAGGATTAGTCATAAGAGATGGTATGTGAGAAGCTAGAGATTAAAATATTAAGTAAGTTCATAGAGAAATTTTGGAAAGGGGATTAAGTTAGAGGCTAGCAAAAGAAAAATAACAGACTATCGCTCAGGGCCGATTCCCGGATTGAGACATCATTACAGGCTCGCCGACCAAAGGACGTTTGGCAGAAAAACACCACACTAATTGGTCGGTGAAGTAAAATCAAGTAGTGGCGGAGAAAAGAAGTTAAAGAGGGTGCCGTTAGGAGAGCAAGTATAAAAGGGTTGATATTAAAATCTAATATCAGTAATATTGCCATTCGGCAGATGAGCACCACACACCTGGAATATTCGCCCCTGATATGTATATGTATTCCTGATGATGACCTTGGTATAGAGGTCAAAATGTTGAGTGTTATTTTTCTTAGTTGTAAGTAAAGTAATTGCTCTAATGTGTGTGTATTTATAGTCTATAAATTCTATGCAATGAAAGATGAGTACCCTTAATTTTGATGGGTACTAATGACACTGCAAAGTGGCTGATATTTCAGTTTGCTTTCTCCACATTTGTCAGTCCCCTATACAGATGATGGATAGTTAATAAAAGCATAGATAGTTAATTAGTGACAGTCATCCTGACAGAAAATACTGACAAATAAATCGCATGGTATTAAGCCTGAAATAAGGCATTGGCAGTCTAGTCTATTGTATGTAGACACAGAAGAGAAGAAACTGTATTTGTTAGGTTCAGCATAGAAAACTAACATAAGAAAAATCAATAAAACAAACTAGACAGAAATTATATATTTGGTTTAATCCTTTATCCAAGTGTAAGCAAACAGTTTGCACCTGAAGTATTTTCAAGACTGGGGCAACTCGTGGTAAAGGCGGAGTAAGTTCTGATCACTTGCCTTAGTATCTCCCATAATGCAAAGCACATCACCCTTGCAGACATGTATAATGCTATGCATTAAGGAAAGGGCCACTACCCAGACCGGTTTCGACCTTTATTGAGGTCTCATCAGTGGGAGCCAGATCTAGAGGTGGTGATACTAAGGTGGAAGAAATGCAGAAGTCATATCACCATATACCAGTTGCCAAAAGGTGTCAACAGCTTATTATTAAAAATTCTCTGGATTAGAGATAGTCGATGGAAGTTTTTTCACTTGAAAAAGTCAGAGAAGAACTTAATTTTAAGGAAACACTAAAAAAAGAGCCAACTAAGCTGGTTTGGACATGTTTCAAGAATGAACCCAGAAAGACTACCAACATATTATTAAATGGCAGAATTGAAAGGGATAGTCCAGCAGAGGAAGACCAAGAAAAAAGATGGATTAACAATATGAAAGAAAGCACCCACTTAAACTCCATAAAAAGACAGCAGATAGAAAAAAATGGTGAAAATTCATCTTTGAGTAACTCAACCTACCATGAGTGGAAGAGGAAGAAGATATATATATGTAGATCCTGTAGTGCTCAATTTATTAAAAATTTGTTTTCTTGTATGTGACATATTATTTGCTTTCTTCATCTTTTTCTTAGTACGGAAGTACAGAGAGAATATGTTTACATATTCTCTCTGTACTCATTCTTTTCACATGTCCAAGACAGCTCAAGCTCTGATTTCATCAGATAGAAGCAGGGATCTATAAAGTTCATATAGTTCTTGGTTATGTCTTTTCCATTCACCTGCTGTGTTATCTCTTATGGGTCCAAAGCCTCTTTTGAGGATTTTATTTTCAAAGATCTGCAAAGCTTTTGCATCTTGGTCTGTTATGCTCCAGTTTCTGCTCCATATTTAAAACAACAGGTATAATGATTGTCTTGTATATTTCTGTTTTACCTCTGCTTGAAAGAATTTTGGAAGATAATAAATGATGTAGTGAACAAGAAGATCTATTGGAGGCATGTGTTCTAACTTCTTTTTCTTACTAATTTTATTATCTTGAGTAATCTAATGTTCTAAAATATTTGAAGGAAGTGGCACTTTTAAATTTCAGGTTATTAACAGTAAACCAGTCATTTCCATCTTGATTGTGGTTTCCACTTTTAAAAATTCAGTTTTATCCTGGTGGATTTGTAATTCTAGTTTTTCAGCAGAAATTCTGAGTTTAATGCATATTATTCTAATGCCGTCAGCATTATCTCCAACTAGGCATACATCATCTGCATATCCTGATATTACTGTTCTGCTTGTGTTATCTTCTACAGTTTCTCAAATACATTTTTCTAAAGCTACATTAACCTGGCATTAGTAAGGTGGGGTGTCACAGACCCCAAAGATTTTAAATTGACTATAACTGTGACACTCCACCTTACTAATGGCAGATTAAAAAGGATGGACAAAAGGGCGTCATCTTGCTATAGTTCTGTAGTAATAGCAAAACATTCAGATTTAATTCCATTAGCCAATACCATTTTTTGGCTGTCAGTGGTGCAAATTTTGGTTAAACATATTATCTTATGTGGTATTCTCAGTTCATCTAATACTTCCCAAACACTTTCTCTATGAATGCTATCTTATGTTTTCTTTAAATCTATAAATAAAATATGGACCTGCCAATTACATATATCTACTCTATAATAAAATGATAAGCCTTTTTTTTTTTGTAATGTTTTTGTGTTCACATTTTTTGTCAAGTTATTTGAAACGTCTTGAAACTCAGGGCTACCCTGAGTTTCAAGGTATCTCTTCTTTTTCCCATATTAAATTTACCAGTCTATGTATGTATATATGTAGTTAATTCATTTCCACCATGTTTAATGAGTTTGGCTACTATTTCAACAGTACCTGGTGTTTTGTTCTTTGAGTTGTTCATATTTTCTACTACTTTGGCTAGTGAAGGCTTAAATATTTCTGAGTGACTGATATGATAAGTATTCTGTTTAAAAGTCTCTACAGGTTCATCACAGTTTAGGAGGTTGTTAATGTACTTTCTCCATCTGTTTGCTATTTCATCTCCAGTGGCTAGTGTTTGTCCATTACTATTGTTGATTATTGTTGTTTTCATATATGGACCTGTTTTTTTGCTCCTGATTTCATAGAAAATTTTTCTATGATTATTTAATGTAAAGTATTTTTGGATTTCTTCAAATTGTTAATGTAAAAATTTTCATGTAAAAAAAGCTAGTAAAATAATCAAATAACAGAAAACTGTTGTTGGATTATTTTATTAGCTTGCTTGTTGCTCTCTGAACAGCATGAATATCAGTGCTTGCTTCTTTTTTCTTTTTCTTCACTGCAAATTCACATTCTTCATTAAACCATTTTTTTTTACACTGCATTTTACTTTGAATTCCAAAATGAGTTTTCTTCTGCTACTTTTATGCTATCTTTAATATGATTCCTGATATTTTCATTCTCTTTCAGTAGCTTATTTTTCAACATTAGTTTTAATTCACACTCGTATTTTCTTCTCTTCTGTTTTATCTACTTTGTTGATATTGTATCTTAGATGATTTGCATGTGCTGAAAAACAGTTTATTTTGACCTTAAGAATAGCAGCAATTAGTAAATGGTGACTATTGCAGTCAGTGACTCTGGATATTTTGAAGTTCTACTTTGCAATGAGCAACATCAGTTTACTAAGGGAAGGTCATGTTTTAGCAACTTGTTCACATTCTATAGCAATGTTACCATTGAACTGGACAAGGAAAATGGATACACTATGATACTTTTGGATTTTGCTAAGGCTTTTGACAGAATACAGCATGATAGACTGTGCATAAATTGGAGAATATGGGTTTGAATTATAAAATATTAGCATGATTAAGAGGATGACTGACTGACTGACAGATATCAAAAAGTGATATACAAGGGATGTGAGTCTGTAAGATTTAATGTAACTAGTGGTGTACCACAAGGATCAGTGCTTGGTCCACTGTTATTCACTCTGCACATTAATGATACTGGAAATGATTTGAAAAGCAACATACAACTATTTGCTGATGATGCAAAGATAGGTAGGGTAATCAGGAATGCTGCTGATATGCAGTACTTGCAGAATGATTTGAATAGGATGGAATTGTGGGCATGGGAAAATGGGTGTCAATAAATGTAAAGTCATGCACTTTGGCATGATTAGATATCCAATGTTGTATAATATTGGTGGGATTATGCTAGAAGATACTGATGAGGTTAAGGATCTTGGAGTGTTAGTAGATAGAAAGTTGAAGTTCAGGGGGCCATGTAGCAGACTGCAAATACAACTCAAAAGAGAATTGCAATTCTGAAATGAACGTTCACATGTAAAGATAAGGATGTCAGTTTGCTTCCTTACTTGGACTATCGTGCGCAGGTCTGGTTTCCATTGTGATTCTGATATAGTGGAGAGAGAGTGCAAAAGAGTGTGTTAAAAATGATATCAGGATTGTGGAATACTGATTATGAAGATAGAATTTGTAGACTGCAGACACTAGCAAAAAGGAGAAAGAGGGGTGATATGATTTTGACTTACAAACTTCTGAAAGGGTCATATAGGATTTCAGTTGATGGAATTTTTAAATTTATGGAGGTTAGAGAAAGGACAAGAGAGTATCCTTGGAAGCTAAGAATGAATGCTGCTAAGAAGCTCAGATTCGGGTGTGTATGATGATTCCTAACACTAAAACCAATATGAAAACAAAAATGTAATGGAAGAGGATGAAATATACCGTAATGTTTTAAAAGAAATTAAATATGCAATGGGTAGCATCAGAACCGGCGCTAGGGTCTTTAGCACCCACATGCAATTTCTATCTAAGCGGCATTGTAACGATTCGGGAGTGTGTGTACTTTTACGATAATAAAAATTGAAATTATTTGAAATTTTTTAAATAAATTTTGACAGAACAGCTACATGTTGGTTCGCTAAATGTAACGAACCGGGGTTGTTGACTAGGTAGGATAATCGTTAAAAACCCGAATATTCAAAAAATTCTTAAAAGTTAAAGCAAATTTTGACAAAGCCACTTCACTTTAACCGTTGAATATAATGATACAGGGATTATAGCCTTCTCACCGACCCAAATCGCTAACAAAATTAAAATGAATTTTAATTAAAGTTAAAATTTATTTGAACTAAAGTTTAAAATATTCTTTCATTTTACAAGTTAGTAAATTCTTAGTAACTTTAAAATTTTTTAAAATAATTTTTATAAGTGGAACTATCTTTTAGGAAAATAAAAGAAACCCAAGATAGATGAGAAAATAAGAAAAGAATTCAGAAATAATTAGAACATTTAATATAAGTATTCAAAAAAATAACATCTTTACAGAATAACAGAAAATAAATTAAATTACATAAATATACTTGAAATTTTTTAAATTAAAATTTTAGGATTTTTGATTTCATATTCACAAAATTAGAAATAATGTTCTTAACGTTTAATTCCACACATATATCATTTTCAATAGCTATTAATACCAAACTAACAAGCCTTTTTTGTGACATACTTGTTCTTAAGTAGGTTTTAATCAATTTCAACTTGGAAAAGGAATGTTCACCGCTCGCTACACTAACAGGTAAGGTTAATAGTATTCTTAAAGCAATTGAAAAGTTAGGGAAAAAATAAATTATTAGACACAATAAAATTAAGAATATCGAAAGGGTATCAAAACCTAAATATTTAAATTCTCCTTCCAAAAAATATCCCAGAAAGCACATAACTCGTCATATAGTTCTATTGCATTTATGTCTTTATTGTCGCTGTCCTTCAAGAGAATCTCTAAATCGTCACAATTTTTTCGTAAATCTTTGTTATTAATTTGTAGTAATCTATACAAGAAATTGAAATTATCATAATTAATAATTTGAAATCAATAATTTGAACTAAAAATCATAAATGTTTTTAGTTGTTCAAAACGTTCTATTAACGAACACATTGCAACGTCTAGAAGTGTATAAAACATGTTCACTCTAAATTTATCTTCTGGCGATTGTGGTGTTTCGTCATGATGCTCGTAGTCAAATTGTCGTGTCTTCATTCATCATTGAACTTCCGTACTAGTTTTAAATTCTTGTTCTCCATCTACCTCTTCACTCAGTCCTTTTGCTGTTTTTAGAATTTCTTTAAAATTTGTATCTGATTGATACTCTTAAGAATATTTTTTAAGTTTTCGATAGATGTAATGTTCATATTTTTGTCTTGAAGCATTTTACTCACAGGTTTATTCTGTTAAGTAAATCATGCCAAGTAAGAGAGCAAATAAATTTGTAGTCCTTTATTTTAGCACATAACGTTTGTGCTTCATGCTAAGTTTCTTTATTAAAATTTTCATTATTTAAAATTTCAAAAAGTGCATCGTGAATTTCTCCTAACTGATATTGTAGAGGGCGGATTGCATTAATTTTAATTTCCCATCGCGTTTTTGATGGCTGTTTCAATGTTAAATTTTTTACGAACTTTAAAAGGATTGCCGAATGTTTGTAAGAGAATGAAAAGAAATTGCATATTTCTTGAATAATTGCAAAGAAACTAATTGTATCTGCATTCACTTTGGCTGCATTGTTAATGATTAAATTTAGAGTATGAGCAGCACATGGCACGTAAAAAAGTTCGAGGATTTTTGTTCAAAAGGAAATTTTGTAGTCCATATTTTTTTCCCTTTCATATTTGCCACATTGTCATACCCTTGACCTTGCATGTCTTCAATGGGGATGTTCCATTTTTCCAGTTGTTCCATTATTGTTGCACATAAACCACGTCCTGTGGAATCTGATATATCTACAAAACCTAAAAGGTTTTTCCTGATCTTAATTCCATTGTCACAGGAAACAAAGTGAATAATAATGGCCATTTGTTCTGTTTTACTTGCATCAGGTGTGCAGTCTAAAATTATGGAATAATATTTAGATTTTCGAATTGATAATAAAATTGTATCCCCGATTGCGTTACTTAAAGTTTCCAATATTTCATTTTGTCTGTCTTTACTCAAATAGTGTACTGTATTGTTTCGATGTGGGGGCCTTTCAACATAATTTTTCCATAATGGGATCAAACTTCACTTCGCAAACAGTTCGACTAATTTTAAAAAATTGCCGTTATACCTTTCATATAATTTATCAGATGATCCGCGAAAAGCTCAATTTTGGCTACCAAGGAATTTTATAATTTCAATCAAGTGTTCTAAAACACTCGTCCAATGTTTCTTTTTCGTTTCATACATGCTTTGAGTCTGGCAATCAATAGTAGTCTTGATTATTAAATTTTTATCAAGTTCCTTCCATTTTATGAAATTTTTCATGTGAGTTAAACTAGTCTCATGTCTATGCAAAGTTGTACTTACATTTCTCCAATCGTTATAACCTTCTAGAAGACTACTTGATTCAGTAGGTGCAAAAAGTTTGCAACAAAAGCAAAAAACAGAATTTAAAGTTTTGGAATAAATGAGCCATGTTCTTGGCACGAGCTCCCCGTTTTCCATTTTTCTATTATAATATGTGTCACCAAATTTACGACCATATGTATCTCTGGGATATATTCTATTTTTCTTTTGAACAAGCCCCATTTCATAATATAATAAATTTAGTTTAATCCTTTATCCAAGTGTGAGCAAACAAAGTTTGCACCTGAAAGTATCTTCAGGACTGGGGTAAGGTGGTACAACATCAGGGCAACTCGTTGCAAAGGTGGAGCAAGCTACCAACACTCCTGTCTCAGTATTTCCTATAATGCAAAACACATCTCCTTGCGGATATGTCTAATGTTATGCATTAAGGGAAGGGCCACTACCCAGACTAGTTTTGACCTTTATTGAGGTCTCTTCAGTGGGAGCCAGGCCCAAGCTGAGATACCAGGCAGAAGCATTCGCGGGTCATCTCTACCTATAGGAGTTGCCAAATGGTGTGCCACTCTTTTTTTAATAAATTACTCTGGATTTAGAGAAAGATGTTGAAAGTTTATTTTTCACTTGGTTAGAGTATAATAAATTTAGTTTAATCTTTTATCCAAGTGTGAGCAAACAAAGTTTACGCCTGAAAGTATCTTCAGGACTGGGGTAAGGTGGTACAACATCAGGGCAACTCATTTTGCAATGAGTTGCCCTGATGTTGCACCACCTTACCCCAGTCCTGAAGATACTTTCAGGCGTAAACTTTGTTTGCTCACACTTGGATAAAAGATTAAACTAAATTTATTATACTCTAACCAAGTGAAAAATAAACTTTCAACAAGCCCCATTTCAATTAAAACAACTCATAATTTTTCATCAATATTTCCCCATTCACTTGGATCTTCTAAATTTACAGAGACTAACAATGTGTTAGTTTCATGGTCAACTACAACTAAATCTTCTCCTAACTGTTTTTCACTTAAATCATGCGTCTTGTTATCTTGTTCAATAGTTGCAACAGAACTTTCATGAAAACTGTATGATATGCACGGTTCTTCAACTCTGATTTCTGATGTATTGAGATGGTTACAATCTGCATAAGAATATTTTAATATTTTAACAAATTTATTAAGAGCCCCAGTTTGTTTCTTAATAACTGCTTCTTTTGCAGCATGACGCTTACGATTTTGTGCATACCGGATAACTTTTTTTAAAATTTTTGATTCCATTTCTATTTTATACCCACAAGAAATGATTACACAACACAGACGAAATAATAGTCTGCACTGCGCTGCTGTCAGTAGCCTACTGAGATGCGTACCATATGACTGGCTAACTAGCAACAAATGTTTTGTACAAAAATTCGTTTCTGCACATAAAAACCATTTGCCATGTCACTTTAGATAGACCAGTAGACACAACATTCTGCAGGCAAGTTTAGCCTGCTCTCGCTGCAAAATTGTAAACAGCCAGCTGATCAAAGAGGTGGCAATATATAATTTTTTAAAAGTTTTATTCAGTGTATCCAGCCTTATTTATTTTAATATTGATCATTCTAAGAATTTTTTGTTTTTATGATAAAAATTTTGTTTCTTAAAAATGAACTTATGAACCGTGCCCCGGTGGCATCCCCTTTGTAGCACCGCCCGCATGCCCTGGGTAGCATGAGTAATTCTGCGGGCCCTGGGTAGCATGAGTAATGAAAAGATACCAGATAAAGATGAGTTACCAACAGAAATTCGGAAAGTAGATAATGTACCATTCATGACTATGTTAAGTAAAATTTATACTTCATGCTTAAGAAAGAAGAGAATATCAAAGAGTTGGAATAATGCTAACCTTATTATAGTTTTTAAAAAGGAAGACAAAGAATATGTTAAAAATTACTGCCCTATCAGTCTCCTTTCAACAATACACAAATCTGTAACAAAAATCGTTAGCAACAGAATACAAAACAAACTAAATTTTTGCCAACCTACAGAACAAGTAGGATTCAGGAAAAATTACAGCACTTGATCATATATATGTAATAAGACAAATAACTCAAAAGACAAATGATTACCAAAACCCTTAGGTCTAGCAGTCACTGATTTTGAAAAGTCACTGATTCTAATCTCAACAATAGCTATTTAAGCTCGTAAAAGCCCTTAGCAACCTAAGATTTAAAAATCGAGGAAATGAAAAAACTTACATTGATATACTTAGCCATATATATAACAAGTCAACTTCTTTCTGCTTCAGCCAGTTGAACCTCTAAGGATCTTTGCTGCACATATCAACTTCTTCCATTCCTTTCTGTCTTGAGCTCTTTCATTCCAGTTCTGGATTCCCATCTCAGCTAAGTCTTTTTGGATATTATTCTCCCAATGTATCCACAGTCTACTTCTGGGTCGCTTTCCATCAGGCTTCATGTTGAATGCCTGTTTAGCCCTTCTCTCCTCAACCATTCTTTCCACGTGTCCAACCATCTCAATCTGCTTACTCGAATCTCATCAACTAGAAGGGGGATCTACAGAGTTCATATAGTTCTTGGTTCTCTTCTTCTTCATTCACCTGTTGTGATATCTCTTACAGGTCCATAGACTTTTCTGAGGATTTTATTTTCAAAGATCTGCAACACTTTTGCATCTTGGTCTGTTATGCTCCAGGTTTTTGCTCCATATACAACAACAGGTATAATGATTGTCTTGTATATTTCTGTTTTAACTCTGCTTTATAAAATTTTGAAAAATAATAAATGATGTAGTGAATGATGAGATTTATTGGAAGCATGTATTCTTGCTTTTATTTCTGTACTAATTTTATTATCTCGAGTAATCGATGTTCCAAGATATTTGAAGGAGGTGGCACTTTTAAATTTCAGGTTATCAATGATAAAATGGTCATTTTCTTCCTGATTGTGATTTCTGCATAAATTTAAACATTCAGTTTTATCCCAGTTGATTTGTAATCCTAGTTTTTCAGCAGCAGTTTTGAGTTTCCTATATGTTGTTCTTAAGGATCAAAGCCAAACAACTGGAAGGAGACCTCCACATCGCCTTTCAGGAATGTGGAGAATCAAATGGGACTTCTGACCTAATGTCCAATCCTCACCTTCATGTGGTGCACCCTTAATATGTATGTACTGGGTACTGAATGAATGAATGAGGATGGGTGGCAATTTGGGACTTAGCCAACCAAAATGTATACTCTATCGGCTTAAACCACTAATGCATATGACGGTACAACATGAGATTTCATGCTAACTTCTTCTTCTAGATGTTGAGTTGGAATTTGTTCTTTCCATGCTGTTTTTGCCAGGGGAACCAGGGCAAACAGTGAAAAGTCAGCTACTACAATGGGAATGTGGAAAGAACAAATTCCAACTCAACATCTAGAAGAAGAAGAATAAACCCAACATCAGAAGGACTGAAGATAGGAACAATCAATATAAGGAGTATTAATGAAAAGGAAATCGAACCTGCAGAAGAATTGGAAAAGTAACACATGAACATAATTGGCATTACGAGACAAAGAAGACAAAAACAGGTGAGATCTCACTAAATAGTATGTATAGGATGTTATTTTCAGGCAATAATGATCAAGGAAAGGAAGGAGCAGCGATAGCATTCAACACCAAACATGAAGATAAATTTCTTGATTGGAAGGCAGTTTTAAGTAGAGTCATGTGGGCAAACTTCAAAATAGGGACATGGGCAATGCAACTTATTTATGCCTATGATCCCATAGAAGGTTCTTCCAAGGAAGAAGCAGAGGCAACTGGCATAAAGAAAATGGAAAAAGCGTTGGAGATTTGAACAGCAGAGTAGGAAATGAATGCTATCAGGCAATAGGAACATTTTGGGAAAATTTGGAGAAAAGGACAAAGCTAATAATAATGGTAAGTAGTTATTGGACTTCTGCTCAGGACATGGACTAGTCATTACTAATACCATGTTTCAACATAGAGATATGCACGAGTTCACACAGAGAGAAAACACAAGAAATAAGAAAAAACTTCACTGACTACGTGATTGTTGAGTGATATCAACATGCTGGTTCAGAATAGAAGAGTGTACAGAGGATTTCAAACTGGACTTCACCATTACTTAGCACTATGCATGATAAAAATGAATATCACATTGAAAAGAACAGTATGTAACAAAGTTTTAAAAAGAATCAAAGTTCAGCAGTATTTACAAGTAGATTGTAGACTTGACTATACAAACACTGTTGAAGAAAAAATGAAACAAACTGACAACAAGAACCAAATCATAAGAAAGATTCCGGTAATTGGACCGCATGTTTATTAAGATAAATAACAATAAAAAAACAAACCCGACAAGTTTTTCGTAAGTCGTTTGACTTACATCTTCAGGGAGATTAAAGGTAACTAAAAGTTTAAACACAAGAAATGAGAAATTACTCAAAATAGTACGTTCTATGCAGTTGTGGCCATCTAACTGTTCATTAAATTAAATATCCGAATGCAGATTCAGTGCAATGCTAAGTTTGAACAATGCCGGATGCTGTCACATTCTGTTGTTCACGTTCACATTGTCCAAGGTCTGACTTGTGTATGTTTTTTATCAATGCTGACCAAACTTGGTGTAGAATTAGGCCCTGGTTTTTGTTGCATTGCATTGGAATTCTAAGAATGTTTGCAGCTTCTTTAAATTTCCTTAAATGTAAGACATGTTCGTTTTTTTTCCAGAGTACATTATGGCCGGTGGAAGTTGTGTGGTATGCTAGGCCTGATTTGTGGTCTCGTCTTTTTTGCACGTCCTTTTGATGTTCAGGTTTTTTAAAGGGATGATGTAGAGATTTTGGAGAGATTTTCTACCGCTGGAAAAAATTCTGAAATTTTTTCCGGCGGTAGAAAAGCAACTTTGATGTTATGTTTGTTTAGTAATTTGGCCATTTTGTCTGTAACATTCTTGATGTATGGAAGCATGATTGCGTTCTTGAAATCTTGCTTTTGTGAGATGTGTTAAGTTCTGAATGAAACTGCATTAATTTATATTTTCTTCAGAACTCAACATGCATCTTACATTTTGGCATATATTGATATATCAGGTGGATAAAATTGCTTGTAAATTACAAGAAACGTTAATAATTTAAGAATCCTTTTATTTGTCCATAGTGTTGTAATGTATTTACTGTGAATAGTCGATTGTTTAAACTTTGCTAAATTTGTATAAATACTTGCATATTACTGAGAGAAGGCTAATTGGATTAACTACCGTTAGCCAGGAGCAAAACACGTATGCCAAGTACACGTGCACTGTGGAAGGAGAGCACACAGTCCCCCCCCCCCAACCACCACCACCATCAAAGAGCATGCTAGGGGAGATTGTGGCGCTAGGTGCTGGGAGATGTAAGGTGATGTGAGCAAAGAGGGAGAAATTTAATGACTTAGTAAGGAAGTGTTGGAATGGAATTTAAAAGGCGAAGCAGCGCCAGCTCAGAGCTTTTTGGCTGGCGTTTTTTCTTTAGTCATCCTCTTTGCTTGTCGATGTCCATCCCCGTTCCTTGGAGGGATCGTGGGAGAATGCCGGTTAAGGATTTGCCCAAGAGAGCCGAGTTCCTGATTGCCAGAGAGACAGCTAAGTCTTGCTGAGCCTGATGACCAGTGAATGGTGAGCACGTATCTTAGTCGCCGGAGATATATCAGTCTGGATCATTCAGTGGGGTAATGCAGACCAAGCAGAACGAAAAGTGGACCTGGTGGCGATGTTATATCAAGACATGTATGATGTTCTAATGGTTCCCCAGCAATTGGTAAAGTAGAAACTTTAATCTGTTAAGTGAATGTATAAAGAAAGAAAGACTGTGATTATTAGTTGGACATTAAGTTTAGAAGGTTGTGAAATTTATGCAAGGACTTTAGAGATACAGTTTAAAAGGGCAGTGTAACTCTGAGACATGAATGAAGAAATCAGGGTTAAATTAATGTCTATGAATGAATAACCTTTAGTACTGTGAAGTTTAGCTTATGATTTACCTTTGATTTTAATTGTACTGATGTTTATATATGCTAGGACAGAGTAAGAAGGGTTAGATAATTATTTTTTCATTGATATTGATACTGAAGCTAGCATGTGCCAAAGTTTATTCATGATATGTAATCTGTCTAGAGTGTAATTAAATGTTTTCATTTAATTACACTCTAGTCATCAGGCAAGTCAACTTAATATCAGGCAAGTCAACTTAATAGTTGACTTGCCTGATTTCATTTTCTATTGCACCGCTCATAAAGAATCGAACCACGGCGGGAGGTAATTTATAAGGCAGGCTACGACTGCAAACTAAGTTAGAGAGATAGATGAGGTTTGAACTACTTTATATTTAAGAAATTAGGGATAGTGTGGTTTGCTAATTTCTGGTTCTTTGATTTTTCATTTTTCAAAAATCTAGGATTCAGGGTGGTGCAGTATAATATAAAATTTCCCTGAATCTGAAGAGAGAACCAGCACTAGCACTGAAACAAAGAAATTGCCATTGTCTATTGGGAATCTCTTTGTCTTTTACCCACGTGCAATATCTTTAAGGTTGGTAATGGCCAAAGTAAATGTAGAGACTGCATAAATTAAGGAGTTAGTGAGGTATAATTAAGGTTATAACAGAAAGTGATGAATTAAGGAATTATTAACAATATAGACACGAAATAAACATTATAAGCAAAGTAAGAAGAAATATAAGGAAGTGAGGACGTAACAGATGCTTGTAGGAGGCATGTCGAGGATTTTTTTGATTATCTTAGGTTCATAATAATTTTTTTGAGGATCTCTGTTAAATATTGCAACTCTTCATTTCTCTGTTTTTCTGTGCTGGAAATATTATAAGCTCCATCCCTCAAAGTTTTTATTAAACATATTTTTGCGAGGGGTGGTGGTGTGAGGTGTCTATAGATGGAAAAGGATAATTTATTATCTTTTTCATTGACTTCTATTAGGATATCAAGAAAGGGAAGTTTTTTATGTCTTCTTGTTCCAAAGCAAATTTTATGTTGTTGTGTATATTATTCAGGTAATCTTTGAAAGCAGAGTTCCTGTGTTGTTCCTTGCCATATGATGAAAATATCGTCTACATAGCGTAGCCAAATTTTCGGTTTTTAATGATAATTGTTTAAAGCATTATTTTCAAACTTTGAAGTCTCAGTGGCAAACTTTGAAGAAGACATTGATTGATTCAGCTAGGAAGGTATGTGGTGAAGTTGTGTGTAAGGATAGAAAAACAAGAACCCCATGGTGGAAACAACTTAAAAAAGCAGTCCTACCAAAATTTCCTAGCAAATAAGTTGGCAGGTGCCCTAAAAGAATACATAGAAAAATGTAAGAGAGCTAAGATGTGTGTAAAAGTAACTAAACAAAAGTCATGGGAAGACTGGTAAAAACATAGAAAATAAATATCAGGACGGTGGCAAAATGTACTGGAGGTATTGAAGAAGCTTAGAAATGGAGAAAATAGTACTGTAAAAGGAATCAAAGATGATAAAGGTGACATGAAAACTGAAGATAAGGATATCCTTGATGTCTGGAGTAATTACTTTGAAAGACTGTTAAACGAACCCAGCAGTGACAGAAGCATAATAGAAAATTTTCAAAAGAATTGCAAACAGGAGTGTATATATATATATATATATATATATATATATATATATCAATACCTGAGGTAGAAATAGCTGTCAAAAACTTGAAATGTGGAAAAGCAACTGGAATACATGATATTCAATCAGAAATGCTTAAGTATGGAAGTATAAAAGATTGCAGATTTAATTCAGAGGGCCTTTTCAGAAGGTTAAATTAAATTCTCAATAATTGGAGTACAGCTCTCATAGCCCATCTATAAAACAAGGGAATAAAACTTAATGCAAGAATTACAGAGGAATTTCTCTACTTACCGTATCTTTTGGATGATATGATGCACCCTGAATTTATGAGAGAATTTTTATAAAAAATATATTATTATATAAAAATATTCACAAACCTTAAATTTCATTTATTATTACCCTAACTTGTACTAGCAGCATCCAGTTCGTTTTCACTCATCTCATTACTGTCACTTTTCGTATTATTGTCTGAACTATTGTTATCACTCTATTCAAAAACTAAGTCATATTCAGTAGGATCCATCAAGTTACTTGTGCACCATTTTTTAAAAGACTTAATAATCGTCTCATCCATCAAAACTGCATGCGCTCGCCCACTAACCACAATCGACACTGGTAAAGTTTTCATATGCAAATCGGAGATTCCTACATACAGCGAGACACATGTTTAGCTCACACCAAAAACGTGGGAATCCAAGATTTATCTGGTATCACCCACCTTCGGACCATAAGACACATCCATCCCAATTCTAAGTCGATTTTTCTACGTAAAAAGGTGCATCTTATGGTCCAAAAAATACGGTAAGTGTTCCAGGTATGATTTATGCAAGCATACTTGAAAACAGGTCAAGAAAGATTGTGGAAGAGAAACTTGGTGAAGAACGAGATGGGTTCAAACCAAACAGAGGTTGTCAAGATCAAGTTTTCACTTTAAGACAAATAGTTAAGAAATCCTGGTAATATGACAAGCTGTACTTAAGTTTCATAGATCTGGAAAAGGCTTATGACAAGGTGCCCAGAGGAAAGCTTTTCAAAACACTGTTGAATGGAATATTATATAGAGAGCAATACGTAGTCTATATTTAAGTTGTCAGCCAGCAGTTAGAATTGAAGGAAACACAGGAAGATGGTGTGATGCAAAATCAGGGGTAAGACAAAGATGCAAATCATTTCCACTCATAATCATCACATTATGAAAGAAAGTGCATTAGACCTGATATTAGAATTGGAGATGTCAAACTTAGCTCTCTGCTGTATGCAGATGATGTTGCACTCCTAAACACATTTGGTGTAGTGCTCTAGAATTCTATAACTAAATTGAATAACACTTGTAACAAATTTGCCATGAAAATCAATAATAAAAAAGACCAAAACTATAAAAATAGGCAGGAGAATAGGAAACTTCAGCTGCATTCTGAATGGAGATCCTATATAACAAGTAAAATATTTCAGCTATTTAGGTATAGTTTTTAGTGAAGATGGCAGGTTAAATCTGAAAATAGACAACGGAATAAGCAAAGCTGGTATGGTGGGTAGCCAGCCAGCTGAATAAATTTATATTGAATAGGAGAGAAATTAGCCAAAACACCAAATTAGCAGTATACAAGTCAATATTTAAACCAGTTTTAAGGACCTGAGACTTGGGTTAGAAATAAAGCACTTAATCAGAGACTAGAGACCACAGATATGAGGGTTCTGCAAAACATTAGGGGATTGAACCAATGGCATCAATGGCAGAATCATACTAAAAATGAAGATAAGTACGTTGTTTTTTCGACCAAAAACTAATGTAATAAAAAATAAAAAATACTAGATTCATGGGTCGTGACGATTTAATAAAGCTACTAGTTTCCCCACTTAAGCTAGTGGGTTCATCTGGGTTAGGATGAACATACAAATACACAACAAGCATTAAATATGAATCATTACATCACTAAAAAATACCGAATGTGCAGGAACTCAAGAATACAACAGAAACACGTGGAGTATGGATGCTGGCACATGGTCAGCCATTGTTCAGCAGGTGCGTCCGATAATTATTATTATTATTATTATTATTCCTGATACCTCCAAGGAGTCCGAAGACTCATCGCGGGAGGACATCTTCAACTGTCTCTACACCTTACCTCTACTACGAATCAACGCCATCTACCGCCCACCTCCAACACCACCACAACTAGTAATTTTTGTCTGTAAATTGCGTGTGTTCTGAAGGGCCGAATGTCACACAAATCATCCCTTGGTTTCTGTTTAGAATGCCTTGTGAATGGATTACCATTGTAACCTCTTTGATGGTGAAACAGATGAAGTTGTCTTCTATGTATGGCATGGATCTTATATCCCATTCAATATTGTGGTGAGTGTGGGAGAAATGGAATGCCAGGCCCTCTCTGTTGTTAACAACGTCTCCAATATGCTCCTTTTGTCTTATTTCTAAACTTCTCGATGTTTGCCCTATGTAATTAAGGCCACAAGAACATGGAATATTATAAACTCCAGGATGTTTGTTGAAAAGGTTGCGGTTCTTGGGAAAGTGTAACAGATTTCATACCATCATAATGGGTTTGAAGGCCACTCTAATGTCAGGAGATTTGCAATTTTTAGTGAAAGTTTGCAAATAAAAGGGATGGAAATTGAGCCTCTGTAATGAATGTCATGGATCTGTTGTGGAGAGGGGTTAGTAGCATTCTTTGTGCTATTTTTTAGGATATCCATTGCTGATCAATTTGGAGAACAGAATGTAATTCTTCTGTTAGTGTTCCTTCATCTCTTATAATAGAGATCACCCTCTTTTTCAGTATATGTACAATACCTAAGGTTTGTGAAAAATGGTCAACGATGAGAAATGTAGATAATGACCTGTATGAGTTGGCTTGTGGTACACACCAAGAGAAATGCCTCCATCTGCTTTTTCTAGAAAAAGTAACTTTCCTTCATTTTCAAGTTCTAAAGTGATGATTTTATGGTGGAAGGAGTTCATAGATGCCAGAAAATCATGTAACTCAACCAAAAACTGTGTTTCATGTTATGAATATGTCATCTACACATCTCTACCACAGTGAGTTTAGGATTTGTAGATAACAAGATATCTTTTTTTCTAACTTTTCCATGAATAAGTCCGCACAGGGAGGAGACAGATGACTTCCCATTGCAAGGCCCAAAAGTTGTTTGTAGATTTTCCCATTCCATCGGAAAAAATCTGAGTTGAAATTTGTGTAATGGTTCCTACACATTTGGTGTTTTTTTTAGTGATGTAATGATTCATATTTAACGCTTGTTGAATATTTGTATGTTCATCCCAACCCAGATGAAGCCACAAGTGGCAAAACTAGTAAGTTTATTAAATCATTATGACCCATAAACCCAGTGTTAGTTATTTTTTATTAAAAATGAAGATATTAGAAAGGAACTTGACATTATTAGCATTCAAGAATGTGTCAGTAGAGCTAATCTAAGGTGGCATGGCCACTTAAATAGAATGGGTGAAGAAAGATTAACAAAACAAGTGATACCAAGAAGACAGGAAAGAGATCCCAGAGGAAGACCAAGGGCTAGGTGGACTGATTCGGTCAGAAGTGCCTTAGAAGCACGAAATGTTAGATATGACAATATTGGAGTGCTCACAAGTAACAGGTTGATTTGGAGGAAAATTGTTCATAGGAGATTAATAATAATGTAAACTTAATCATACAGTGCTGTCAATAGTAACCTGAACACCTCTTGGGGGATACATATCAGAAAATTGATGATGATGAAATGTTGTTCTAATGTCTTCAGCATTTTCTGCAACAAAGCACATATCGTCTGCATATCTTAATATTACTGTTCTGTTTATGTTATCTTTTACAATTTCTCAAATGCATTTTTCTAATACAGTAAAAGCACCTTATACGAATGCCTCCAATTACAAACAAATTATTTTACAAACTTTTCCATTGAAAAACAATTATTTATGAACACATCGACGTTAACATGAGCTGGAATTATCTCTGCAGCTATTGATCAGTTTGCGTCAGTGATTTGGTTCTATTCAAGTGCTGTAAATCGACTCTTTAGTGTGTATCGTAATTTTGATAAATTTACTCTCTAATTCAAAGTGTTTTTTTTTTCCAGTTGTGTTGTGGTGTTTATTTAATAATTAGTTAATATGGCTCCTAAAAAGTGCAGTGATGAAAATAAACAGAAAAAGAGAGCACCCAGACCAACTATTGAACTTATAGCTAAATGGGAAAATGGAACTCGTATTTCTGAACTTTCTAAAGATTATAACATGGTAAAAAAAGAATCACCATCTAGTACACCACAAAAAGACAGAAAACAGCAGTGACACCTGAGGGGCAGTTACCCAACATGTTTATGCAGGGTGACTCACTTCAAAACAATAATTTCCTCCCTCCTTCTCCCCATATATCTTCAGTAAAGGTAAGGTTCATGTTATATTCTTTTTTTTATTTTTTTATTTTAAACGATAATAGGTGAAAATAGTTTCAAATTACGAACCTTTCATTATATGAACAGCCTTCTGGAAGAAATTAAGTTCGTAAAATGAGATTTTACTGTACTAAATATAGAAAAGGCATCTCCTTGCCTTTGGAAAATGCAATGATGTGCTCAAGGGAAACATCTCAATCTGCCTTAAAAGAAAAATATTCGACAGTTGTATACTTCTGGTCATGACATATGGACTTTGATTAAAAAATTGACCAACAAGTTGAGGATTACCCAGAGGAAAATAGAAAGATCATTACTGATATTACTATTCTAGATAGAAAGCACAATTACTTGGGTCAGAGCTCAGACTAGGGTGAGAGACATTACAACAGCTAGTAAAAGATTCAAAAGGCAGTGGGCAGGTCATATTGCAAGAAGTAATACTCAAAAATGGACAAAGTTGATATCAGAATGGTATCCTAGAGAGAAAGAGCTACAGGAAGACCAAAGAGATGGTGAGAGAATGAGATTAAAGAGATCGCAGGAGCTTGGTGGCATAGAAAGGCTCAAGTAAGGAATGAATGGAGGACGTTACAGGATGCCTTCATCCAGCAGTGGACAGAAAATGGCTGATAATGATACCAACTATAGATTTTCTCTTAATTACTGATTTCTAATATGCCCTGAAACAGATTTTCCTCAATCTACATAATTTTCATTTCGATGGAAGCACATGCCATGATTTGTGGCATGCCTATCCCAAGTTCAAGCATGAGATAATTTATCCCTTTTCATGTCAAAGTGTTAATCTTATTACATTACTTTCAATTTTGGATTTTGTTGTTGTTATGTTCCATTGAGTCGTTTTCGACTCCTGGTGACTCCATGAACATACATTT
Organism: Typopeltis vanoorti; assembly: GCF_054136105.1. Classification (NCBI taxonomy): domain Eukaryota; kingdom Metazoa; phylum Arthropoda; class Arachnida; order Uropygi; family Thelyphonidae; genus Typopeltis; species Typopeltis vanoorti. Next base: position 87,792,934 of record NC_143550.1, read on the forward strand.
TCAATTCAGATCTGTCTCTGGCTATATCTTTCAGAATTTCCAAGTGCATTCCAGTTGCTTCTTTAACTCCATCCACACATCTAATTCTTGGTCTTTCTCTTCAATTTTGGATACTTATTCATAAAGTCTAATAATGACTGCTCCATCCACTGTATGATAATATCTTTTCATTTGTAATTTTTTAGTGATTATTTCTTTGGGAAAACGCCCATCAAGAAAGAACAGATTCTTCTATTCTTTCTTGAAGAATCTGTTCAGGACCTGAAGAATCGGAAAAGAAAGAGACCACTGAATTAGGATTTAATATATATATAGCAATTTCTGACTTATGGTTTTTCAACTTACAACGGGACTGTCAGAATGGAACCATGTTGTAAGTCAAGGACTGACTGTAGACTAGTTGTGAAGATAATTCAGTTGCAAACTTTGCCCTGCTTCTATTTGGTTGCCTTTTCTCCCGTGACTATTGTTTTATTGATGCTATATTTACCCTATCTATAAATATGCAGATTTTGCAGTACAGTATTGAATGCTCCAAAAAAATCTAAACACATGATTTGAAACTATATCTGATATCTAATTCTTTTGTAACTCTGTCAAAATAACTAAGCTTGATAGAGAGGACTTACTTATAACAAAATAATGTTGTGAAGTTTCTAAAACAAAACAAAAAAAAAAACTACATAGAAATTGGAATGCAAATAAATAATTTGATGACTAAAATTAATTAAGAAAAATTAAAATTAAGTACAAATTGTTGCTCCATTTCATAAAGAAAGATAAAAAAAAATGATGTAGTGAATTACAGAACTGTAAGTAAGTTAACGAGTGCTGTGGGTAAAGTAATGGCAATGCACAACCTGCAAGAACATTTCAGTTGCCAAAAAGTTGCCATGCATTCTAACATGATTCAGATTCATGTTGAAGTTTCTGGAACAAAAAAAAAAAAACATGGAAACTGGAATTGCAAATAAATAATATCCTGACTAAAATTAATTATTTACAAGCTGCATTTTGCCAGCTCAAGCTAGCATTATCAGAAGCACTTTAATAATACACAATCAGTGAAGACAAGGAATAGAATGACCTCAAGAACACATGCATGGAGGGTAGCATTGTGGGCACTGTTGGTGATAATTTCTGTTATTCATGCTAATGAAAGATAGGGTGGTGTGCCAAAATCTATGCAAGATCCCATCAGTTCTGTTGTAGTTAACTGGTTTCTGGTTAACTGTGACAGAACTGTTAATTGTAGAACTTATGCAGGCTCCAAAGAATAGTCTGATTTAAACTGGCATTTGTGAAGTAGCCTGGCTTTCTCTGGTAATTCTTGATTTGTCTCAGGAAGGTTCAGAGGTTTGTATACTGTTCTGATTCTATGTTGTTTTGGGAGGGAGCACAGTTTATTTGTCAGTGTATCTATGGTCTGGTTGGGATGGATTAGAGACAGATGTTGAAGGTTTTTTCACTTGGTTATACTATTAATTAAAGATGCCAAGAAATTATATTCTTGGTTTAATCCTTTATCAAAATATAAGCAAACAAAGTTTGCAAGTGAAGTATCTTCAGGACTAGGCAACTCATATATAGAGGCTGATGACTTCACATCATTTGCCTTAAGATCTATCAACATCTATCTCTAATCCAGAGTATTTTAGTAATCAGGTGTGACATCTTTTGGCTACTTGTATAATGAAATATGTCTTCTGCATTACTTCAATCTTGGTATCACTTCAGGGTTTGGCTCCCACTGATGAGACTTCAATAAAGGTCGAAATCGGTCTGGGTAGTGACCCTTCCCATAAGGCATAGCATTATACATTCTGAAAGGATATAGGATACTAAGGCAAGTGATGTGAAGTCATCAATTTCTATAAACAAGTTGCCCAGTCCTGAAGATACTTCAGGTGCAAGCTTTGTTGGCTTACACGTGGATAAAGGATTAAACCAAGAATATAATTTCTTGGCATCTTTAATTTATATTATAAAACCAGACTGTTACTTGACCTACAACAGATGTTTACTTACAGTCCTTGTTCTTCACATCATTTTTTTGACACTCCTTTTTAAAATGGGGGCATATATTTACCATCCTCCAATCCACTGGAACTTCCCACTAAACCAACAAAGCCCTCATTATTAAAGCAGACAGTTTAGAAATTTCTTTGTTTAAATGATATAACATGATGGGATATAGCAAGTCTATCTTTGGAGCCTTATTTTTCATACCTTCCATTCCCCCCCCCCCCCCAAAGTTCATTCTCAGTTATGAACATTTCTAAATTGGCTACCTATACAGAGCAGATTGCTAGAGCAATTACAACAAGCATCATTCTTGCTTAAAAAGTGAATGAAAAAAAAAAAGCAGGTTTAAAGCATTCTTGCTTCAATTGTCAATAATAGTCTTTCCACTCTTCTAAAGGACCAATGCAATTTATGCATTTCCTTGTTAATAATAAATGTGCACATAATTCCTTATTTCTTTAAACCTTCTTTCATAATCTGCATTTGTATATCATGTTATACAAATGACTTCATAATTATTGTAGCCAAACAAATCACCACAGAGTCTATAAGTGTTTGAAGCCACCTTCTTTTTCCTTATCTACATGATGAATTTGATTGTTATTATCCATTTTGGATTTTTTTTGAGTGATATGTTTAAGTGGCATGAAGCTCTTTGCAGATGAAAGTATAATTTTCCTTAACACTTCCCATTTATCATTAACATTTAACTTACTCAACATCTATGTCCAATTTATTTCCCTCAGAGCCTCAGAATTCCTCTTGGAAAAATTAACTCCTTACCTTTACATTTTACCCTTGTAGCTTCGTAATATTACCAAATTATGAGTGTGGTTTGAAAAGTTCTCGGCCTCGATCATAGATGGCAACACTATCGGCAACTATAATAAATTTAGTTTAATCCTTTATCCAAGTGTGGGATTAAGCTAAATTTATTATAGTCTAACCAAGTGAAAAAAAAATAAATAAATAAATAAACTTTCAACTATCGTAAACATTTTTTTTCTAAGTTGTAGATCTGTCATAAGCATCCATGTAAAACTGCAAGTGCTTCCATCGAGTAATTTGTTTTAGACAGCTGTCTGAAGCAAAAGTGTTATCTGTATCCCTTGAAATGGATAAAATTGAGTATCGCCAAAAGAAATTCAGTCAAAGTTCATAAAAGTTCAAATGAAGCAAGAATGCTTTATGGGCACTCTTCTCCTTTATTTTCGACAATTAAGAAATGGGCTGCAGGGTTTAAACGTAGCCATACTAGCCTTGAAGATGATCCACGTGAAGGATGTCCAAACAAGTGTAACACCACCAGAAATCATTGATCAAGTGTATGATGTGGTATTAGATGACCGGCGAGTCAAAGTGCATGAAATTGCTGAGACTATAAGCATTTCAAAAGAATGTGTAGGATATATTTTGCATGAAGAATTACAAATGAAAAGGTTTTGCACAAGATGTGTGCCGGGCTTGCTCACAGCAGATCAAAAATGCACTCACATTAAAATCTCTAAACAGTGCTTGGAACGTTTCAACAAGAATAAAACTGATTTTGTGCATCGATTTATTACTATGAATAAGACTTGGATTCACCACTGCACACTAGAATCCAAACAGCTGTCAAAACAGTGGACAGAAGCCAGTTGTTCAGCGCCAAAGAAGACAAAGTCGGTTCCATCAGCAGGAAAGGTCATGGCATTGGTGTTTTGGGATGCTAAAGGCATTTTGTTTATTAATTATCTTGAAAACGGTAAAACAATAACTGGGGAATATTATTCCAATCTTTTAACCAGACTAGATGAAAAAATTCGTGAGAAAAGACCCGACATGCAGAAGAAAAATAATCATCTTTCATCAGGATGAATCAAGAGGTGATTGCTGTTGTAGAGGGGTATTTTGCAGATCTTACTGAGAACCAGTACAAGAACAGGATAATGGCGCTGGAGCATCGCTGGAATAAATGTATTAGTCTTAAGGGAGATTATGTTGAAAAATAAAAATAATTTTGAAATTATAAATTCGTTTTTTCATTGTTAGGCCAAGAACTTTTCAGACCACCCTCGTATTAATGATATAGAGAAAGATTTAAGGGGGATATTCAGTTGTTTGCTGAGGATACAAAACTGGTGAGGGCAATAGTTGGTAAAGGTAGTGTAGACATCCAGTAGGGTAATTTAACTAAAATGACACTGCAGACAAAGAATAATGGTTGTCGATTTGTTCATTTTATATCTAAATGTAAATTTAAGATCGAAACAAATGGTGGACTCAAAGAGCATATTGCAAAAGTTGGTAAAATGGTTCAAAGAATTAGTTCGATATTAAAAAATACACTACTAACAAGTAAAGAAAGGGAAGTTATTATCCCTCTTTATAAGGATATGATTTGGCAACATCTTGATTACTGTGCACATGTGGTCACCTGGGTTTCTTGCAGACCAAGAAGTGCTGGTGACAGGTCTGTAGAATGTCCCTATGAGGATAGTTTGAAGGTGTGTCAGTTACCAAGTTTAGTTACAGGCGGAAAAGAGAGAACATGATAGAAATGTGTAAATCATTAAAAGGGTTTGCTAAGGATAACACAAACGAAATTTTTCAATATGTAATGAATAGGACAAGAACTAGAGTTCACACCAGGAAGTTATGTAAGAATATGGTGGTTAGTAAATGTGTGCAGACTAACTTTTTGTTTGGAGAGAGAGTGATGAATGAGGGGAATGGATTGCCAGAATTAGTTGTAAATGCTCTGATAGTGAATGGGTTTAAGGAGATGTATGATATTTTGTGTATAAAGATCAATATTTTTTTCGACCACTAAATACTTAAATAAGATAACTGAAAATTGGGTTTTAATTGGTCAGAAATTTGATACAACTAGTAGCCGACTAGTTTCGCCACATTAACTGGTGGCTTCTTCTGGGTTAGATGAATATACATATAACAGCTTAAAATAAATGAGCTTAAATTACGAATCAATACATAACTGAAAAATGAAAAATATCAAATTCATAGGAACCATTACACAGTAAAATACAGGAAGTGTGGATGCTAGCACTTGGTCAGTCATTGTTAAGAAGGTGCATCCTATAATTAGCTGTGAAATTAAACTCTAATGTGTGGAGAGATCTCATGAGTGATTTCCAGATATCACTGAGGATCATCCCTTGGTTTCTGTTCAAGGTTCCTTGTGAGCGGATTACTACTGTGGCTTCTTTTATGTTAAGGGAGCTGTAGTCATCCTCTATGCATGGCATAGTACTTTTATCCCATTCAATGTTATGGTTAGTGTTGGAAAAATGGAATGCTAAACCAGAACTATCATCTCTGTTGTTGTTTATGTCTCCAATGTGCTCTTTTTGTCTCATTTCTAGACTTCTTGAAGTTTGTCCGATGTAATTCAGGCCACAAGAACAAGGAATGTTGTAAACTCCAGGGTGTTTATTGAAAGCATTTAGTCTTTAGGTGAGCATAACATATTCCGTGCTGTCCTAATCAGTTCGAAGGCTACCCGAATGTCGTGACACCTTAAGAGGTCGGCAGTTTTTTTGTGAAAGTATGCCAACAAAAGGAATGGAAACCGAAGTCATGTGATGAGCATCATGGATTTGCTGTGGAGAGGGGGTTGGAGAAGAGTATTCTTTTTATTATTATTTTTGGATATCCATTGTTGGTTAATATTTGGAGAATAAAATCTAATTCATCTGTTAATATTCTTTCATCTCTTATGATAGCGATCGCCCTGTTCCTCAGCACATGTATAATACTTTAATTCTGTGAAATATGGTGTAATGAGTCGAAATGCAGGTAACGACCTGTGCGGGTCGGCTTGCAGTACACATTAAGACAAGTGCTTTTGTCCATTTGTTTTGTAATTAATATGTCCAGAAAAGAATATTTTCCTTCATTTAAAAGTTCCAAGGTGAACTTGAGTTTATGGAAGTTAGAATATCATATAGCTCTGCCACATTGTGTTTCCATATTATAAATATGTCATCAGCATATCTCCACCACACTGACGGTTTAGAATCTGTACGTAACAAGATGCCATTTTCAAACTTTTCCATGAATAAGTCAGTACATGGAGGAGATAGAGGACTTCCCATTGCAAGGCCTGAAAGTTGTTTATAGATTTTTCCATTCCACCTGAAGAAATTTGAATTGAGACACTGGGACATTTGTAAATAAGGACAACACAACATCTAAACTTGCTAGAATGTCTGTTCTTGATATGGAGATTTTTCTTAGCTTTTCAACAAAGTGCTGTGTATTTTTAATATATGCATCTGTATTTCTAATGTGTGCTTTTAGAAGATGTGCGAGATGTTTGGATAATAAATAAGATGGAGAGTTTATCCCATCTACAATCAGATGAAGAGGTATATCAATCTTGTGTACTTTCGGCGATACATATAAACGTGGAGTTAACAGATGCATGGATTTCAGTTCCCTCTTAAGGTCTGTGGGCCATGTGTTCATGTTACGCAGAAGGTTGTTGGTTTCTATATGGTTTGCCCAAGTAGGGTGAGAATCTAATTGACAGTAAGTAGATGTGTCGGAGAGTAAAACCGAGATTTTAGATACATAATCTCTTGTATTTAAGATCACAGTAGAATTGCCTTTGTTAGCCTTAAATATTATTATCTCTTTGTTCTTCTTTAAATTAGCCAGTGCTCTTTTTTGTAAGGGACTTATGTTCTTTTTTGGAGGACGAGAAGATGAGAGAAGAATCGCAGTCTTTAAACCTAATATCATTTGCAATAGGTTCAGGTAAAAAGTGAAGGGCCTTCTCGACGTTACACATAATGTCTATTTTAGATATGTACTCTAGAGTGACTGCAAAATTGAAACTTTTTTTTTTTTACGATGCTAACTTCTGCAGGTGTTAAATTGTGATCTGAAAGGTTAAAAACAACCATATTATCAGGAGGGGCAGCTCTTGAATTAAAGCTCTTCTCATATTTTTAGATATGCCTGTTCTTGCTATTTAGGAATGTTCTATTGTACTTTTCATTTATCATATTGTTCAGACGGGACTACAGACAAGCATCTATGTTGCTAGAAATAACGTAGTGTAAATCAAGGCATAATGAATCAACCTGGCTTAGGGCAAACCTTGTGTATTGTATCCTTTCGTGTAATAATGCTAAAGACATTTTCAAATAGATCTGTTTGGCTCTTCTGGAATGGAAGCATTCTTTGATAAATAAAAACTTTTGGAGGCTTCTTCTGGGTTAAATGAATATACATATAACAGCTTAAAACAAACGAGCTTAGATTATGAATCAATACTGAAAAATATCAAATTCATAGGAACCATTATACAGTACAAATACGTGGAGCATGGATGCTTGCGCTTGTTAACTTGTTAGCACTTATAGGATGCACCTTCTTGTTAAGAAGGTGCGTCCTATAAGTGCTAACTTATATAGCTGTGAAATAACTAATATAGCTGTGAAATTAAATTCTGATGTGTGGAGAGATCTTATGAGTGATTTCTGGATATCACTGGGGATCATCCCTTGGTTTCTGTTCAAGGTTCCTTGTTCTGTTCAAGGTTCCTTGTGAGCAGATTACTACTGTGGCTTCTTTTATGTTGCGGGAGCTGTAGTCATCCTCCATGTATGGCATAGTACTTTTATCCCATTTTCTGATTATGCATCTCCTAATATCCATAATTTTAACTTTACTTTTAATCAGAAAATAAAAACTTGGGCATCCAGTAATAACAT